>NW_024962253.1:5135256-5275166 GCF_019238085.1 Lagopus leucura
TTTATTTTATTTTATTTTATTTTATTTTATTTTATTTTATTTTATTTTATTTTTCCCTACATAGAACTGTTTAATTTGATATTATCTGCTTCTGTTTAAAATTCTCAGGAACTTGTGAGATGACACACTGAGCTCATATATATATATACATATATGTATAATTTTTTCCTCTTGTAGAAGTCAGAGAAAACATGGCTAGAAGGGACAGTAAGGAATTATGTAGTCTTATTTCCCCTCAATTTTCTCTTGTCTAGATTAAGTGATAATAATTTATTTAAACCTTTCTCCTAGGCGATGCTTTATAGACCTGACCAAATTTGTTTCATCCTCTTTTGAGGGCTCTTTTACAAATTGTATCCATCCTTCCATACTATAGTGCCTTCTATTCACCTGTGCACCAACACAAGGTTTTTGACTCTTTCTTGGGTGTGACACTTGTTCAACTGCAGTTGGTATTACTGAGATCCCATTCTGCAACATTGCTTCCAGGTGAGAAATTTTTTGATATTTGTTTACTTCTGTAGTTTGAAGTCTTACATTTGACATCACCAAACAACACCATACTTTTCTCCGCTCGTGCCCATCTTTTTTAAATTCTGAAACTTCTCTGCACTCAGAGATGCTGTGCAGATGCTAACAATGGTATTATAAGTGGCTTTAATATTGTTTCATACAAATTGTTAATGAAATTATTCACAGTACGAGACCTCATTAAAAATCCATACCTTGTTATAGTGCTATCTGATTTTGATTCTTTGATAGTAGATACCTAATCCCATACTCTCAAGCTTCTCCTAGGTAATGTTTCTCACATTTCTTCTGTATGACCTTCATGAACACAAGGTCAAAACTTTGCTAAAGTCAAAGCGCATGACATCTTCTGTGTATTTCCCTTATTCACAAAGCCAGATACTTTGTCATAATAGAAATTATATTAGTTTGATGTGATTTGTTTTTGATGAATGTAAAGTGGCTGTTTCTTTTTTTTATTATTTTTATTTATATATATATTTTTATTTTTAGTTATACTCCAGGTGCTTACAAACTTTTGCAATATTTATTCCAACCTTTTTTTTTTTTTTTTGACTGCAGGTAAAACTTGTAAAACTGCTGCAGTTCCCTGAATCTTTCAAAACTGAATATCGCTTTTTCTTTACAATGAAAATTCTCTAGCAGAAAGGAATTCTAGAAATCAGCCAACTGTTTTTCAAAAATCTTGCAACTTCTCCAGATTGTCTATCTAATTTTCAAGAATTTATGCATGATCAATTTAAGCATTCAGTTACTGAGTGAGATGATAAACACTTACACAGACTTACGGTTCAGAAACTCTTGTCCCTGTGGCATTGTACTTCTGTTACAACAGCACTCTACCACAGTCTTCAAAGCAGCACAGTAGCAACAGAAGTGTGAATTGACTTCTTCAAGTACTTATGGCACTGGGAAAAATGTCTCTCTGTTATTAGCAACATTATTGAAATGACAGAAGTGATCTGTTCCAACTCAGGAAAGAGAAAGTAATGATACATAAAATGTTTTATTCTTCTAACTGTGCTCCTCACTTTTTGCAGCACTTACAATGTTTTGAGGGCAATTAGGTGGAAATACACAGCTCAAAGAGATCCCGACTGCCCAAGTTTCGAAGTTCTGATTTCAGATCTCTCTGAAAAGTTTAAGACTTTTATTCCTAAATGGACATAAGAAAATAAGAAAGGTGTGAGGACTTAAAATATCAAAACAGTATAGAAGAATCCAGATTCATCTGCTATGAACACAAGAAAAAAAAAGAAAATAAATCAGAACTCTGACAATATCTAGTCTTACAGGACAAAAATGTATATTTTGGTTGCAAAGGAAGTATATTGAAAATACCCAATTATGTCCTCTAACCTAAGATAATTAAAGCAGATCTCTGTATGATAAACATTCTTTGTTCTGTTTGTTATTTGTTTATGATCATGACATTTTCTTTTCCATTGGGTTTTTTTACAGATTTACCCTCTCCCTGTCCCTGCCTTATCTGAAGAATTTTGGTCTTTAAATATTCTGTTATATCACAGATAGCAAGCTGTGTATCTGTTAATGTTTCTTGGGAACAGGATCCTGCTTTATTTATAGCTCTTCTGTTTAGCCTTCCGTGTCTGCATGCTGTAGTACTCTGTCAGAAAGCCTGCTGAATTTGTGGGTTCATAGACAATTTCACTAGCGGCAGAAATCTTGGCATACAACCGAAATACAAGACATGCTTACAATGATTCCACCGAAGGTTTGGCCTGGGTAAAAATTTGATGATATTCTGTGGGATGTGATGCTGCACTTTGATACACTGATATCTTGCCCTAATATTTGAGAAGGGAGCCAGTGTAACTTGGTCTAGGTCATTGGGTCTGTTTTGACTTTGATAGCCATGTGATTAATTTATTTTCCTGTGGACAAATCTCAGCCAACTTAAGGGGCTAAATGATTTTAATAAAATCATTCCCATAATCTTCTCTAGTGGACCAACTTAGTCTGAAGTAATCTGCATGATCTGGGGATTCGAAATTGAATTCAATTAAAATTCAGATATAAACTGGAATTAATTGGATAATTATACCTGTGAACTTGCACAGTGTGAAAAATTGAATCATTTCGCAGAATCATAAAAAAATAGAATGGCTTAGGTTGGAAGGGATCTTAAAGACCGCTTAGTTCTGACTCCCCTGCCCTGGGCAGAATTCCCAGCCACTGCATCGGGCTGTCTGGGGTACCATCAAACATGGCCTTGAGTGTCTAGGGATGCAGAATCCACAACTCTGTGCAGCCTGTGACAGAACCCCACCACTCTCTGAGTACTGAGTTCCCATCTTAGATTCTGTTGCTGTAGCTTGTAAGTTATTATTTAATTTTATTTTGCCGTATACATTGTGGGTTTTTGTTGTTGTTGTTGCTGTTGTTGTTTTTGTTTTGTACATTGCTTGCACCTACCTCCCATGACTTGAAGATAATGCAACCATTATTGAAGATAATGCAACCACTTCCTGATCCTTACTTGTGGGATCCTTTCCAGTTTGATCTTTCAGAAGCTGTTCACTGTTCTATCATCTTGAGAGTTAAGCCAGAGAACAGACATTTCAGTGCAATGCCTTCTCCTCCATGTCCATCATTTACTTTGGTATATAATTTAACTGGATCTCTTTGAAGATATTTTCTCTTTTTGAAAGATATAAAATATTCACTTGCATGTGGAAGCTATTTAAATAAATCTATCTGCTGCTTTAGTGTATATTTTACCAAGAATATACAATCACCAAAGTAGCAAAAAGTTGAAGGTAAAACATTGATTAGCTCCATCTGATTAAAGACAGACACTGTCCCCTCTGGGGAGAATATTGTAGGCACACTGCTAGCATCTATTTGGGGACATTTTCACATTCAAAATGAACTGCTTTTCAAATTGAGTGCTCCATTGCAGCAGGATTAGCAAGAACACATAAAAGAGAATTTCTTTATACCAAAATACACTGAGTAGAGACAAAGGGTGATGAAAGTTGAGTGTGATTGTTTTGAATTTATAAATGGAAACTGATTCACAAATAAAATGCCATAAGACTCTGCAAACCATAGAAACAATAGTGAATTGTGGATTTATGTTAAAATCAGAAGATAGGTGGCAATTTCTTGAATAGAAATCACATGAAATTTAACATAGAAAGTTGAGTATATTTATATATATATGTATGTAAACATATATTCATTTAATATATAAACATGTTATGTTTTCTTATGCTATTTCTGCTTTTTCCTATGATATTTTCTTCTCTAAGGCATTATGGACACTGCACAATTGTTACATTCGGAAAATGTTTGGTTTTAGATGAAGATACACTGAAGACAAAGTTGAATACGTGACACTTTCAAGTCATCTGCACTTGCATGAAGATCACAAGATCAGTAAGACAGATCATCATATACAGGTGAACACAGTTTTAAACTTAAGAGTTCCTTCTGTATGACCTCGGTTTTGAATTCTTGAATTTTCCAAAAGGCAAACTTATCCAAGACTAGTAAACTGCTTCAGTAGCTATTTATTTATTTATTTATTTATTTATTCATCAGAGAACTTCAAAATATGAATTTTAATGAATCGTACTAGGATTAAATATGTATTGTGACTGCTTCTCTGCAGCTCTAAACTTGGTAGCAGTTACCACCAGTAGTGAAGTAATACTTAATAATGATATGAATTTTCTCATCATTCTTTCCTTTACAGCTGGAAGAAGACCTGCCAATTGTAAACCACAAGTTAATCCTTTAATTTTCTTTTTTTATTATTTTAGTAATTTTTGTTTCATCTTGTACAGAGCACTACTTATGTTGTCCAAGTGACATGAGCTCCTGGAGGGAGAAAATTTCCACAGTACTTTTTGTATTCTGACTAGAAATCAGAAGAGGATCTTTGCTTGTTTCTACTGCAGTAGTCTTTTCAGTCCCAGTGAAGGATGAGAACTGTGCTTGCAGATAATGTCTACTCTTAGTCTATGTAGGAGGGACACCAGATGGATATGACAAATAAAGGGAGGAAGCACAAGGTACCAGTAGCATGATTATGATTCGTGTAGTAAGTGGCAGTCACAGCACACCCACTGTCTAGCTATTGTCGGGTGTTTTGTAGTCATTATGACACAGCAGGTAAACATTAATGAGAAAAGATTACATACTGTGAAACAGAGCATTAGCTTGCTTAAATCATCAGAGCTCAGCTGAAGTCAATGCAGCTATAATGCTTTGGATCAACCAAGGATATTGCCTTAGATTCTTTCTTCTCAGAAGAAAAATACAAATCTGGATTCTCCTCTGCCATATGTTCTCTACAAAGCTCGTTCTTTAAGTATGCATATATTTATATATATATTTTTATTATTATTTTTTCTACTACCTGCTTGAGGGATGAAGTGTAATACACAGCATGCGCCTGGAGGAAAGGTCTGTACTTCTGTCAGTAATTCCTGTAATGACCCCTACTGCCAAAATCAGCTCAGCTCTTGGAATTCCCCTTTCATACAAGCTACTTTTGTTCTCCTTCATCAGTGAAGCTAAGTGTGACATTCTCTAACAAGGTTGGTAAGATGGTTGTGCGACTCAATTATTAACTCAAATGCAACTTGTACACTGCAGCAAATAGAATTTCTTCTGACAGGCTGCTTGTCATATTATGGCCTTATTTGATTAACTCACCCCTTTGGAGGTGTTCATGATCTCATTATATCCTTAATGATAAAATTCCCTTCTGTTATGTGCTATTTTATATTCTGTTAAAAGGGTTTTCATTCATTTTGTACTTGGTGCTTGCATAATAGGATAAATGTTTAACAGGAGTTAGTTGATACATTTCATCTTAAAACTATATTCACTACCAAGATATATTCTAAACTCCATAAAAATTAGTCTGTTTTCCATCATTGTAGCAGATGGAAGAGTCAAAAAGTCCTTCTCTATTGAAGGTCACATGTAGCCCTTCATTTCTACTCCATAAAGCCCTCAAAACAAATAACAACAAATGAATTTACTCCAGTGGAAAAATATGGTTTTAATAGATTACACTGCATGGCATGAATTAAAAGATATGAGCCAAGACTGAGGTGATATTTTTTTGAAAGAATTGCATGCAAGATGTAGTATATCCTCTGGTTCAGATATGAGATCATCATAGTGAAAGTTCTCAGTCTCTCCTTCCGAGTCACAAAGACCAGGAACAGATTCTCTTTTTGAAAGGGATTATTTTTTTAATGCCAGCTCGTACAAGTTGTACATAATCCTCCGACTCACAGAACTCATTCTTTTGTGATGGTATTCATATGTCTAAGTAACTTGTTTTATGCTTACTCATGGAACATAGTTTCTTGTCTAAACTGGTAATTCACTGACTCAGATTACTGACATTATACAGAAGTATTCATGAGTTGTTAATGTTAAAAAAAAAAAAAAAGGTTAAATCATGGTTCTGTTTGATTCATCGGGTTTATTTGAAAAACAGCTCTTTCATTTTTCCTATTTCTTCTTCCCTATCTGCAAAATAATACAAAGTTAACATCTGTAGACAATACATTTACTTCATTCCCTTTTAGATCTTAGTATTAAGTCCCTGGAAAAAAAAAAAAAAAAAAATTATTAAGCAACTCTGTTTTAAATGAATCACATTATGCAAAATGTCCATTGAAATAAAAACTGTGGTTTTATGTTATGATACAATGGAATTAAGTACATTTTTAACAAAATTGGAAAGTCTAATTTGATTATCTATACTTTTACCTGATTGCCTATTGTTTATCAGAGTGACAAGAAATTCTGATTTTAAGAAACATAAATCTGTAATATCCCAGACTCACAGACAATAAGATAATTATGGTCTCAGTATGATTTCTCATCCATTTGTGTGCACCAAAAAATATCGTCTCAGACTGTACATTTCAGCTATATGTTTGTATAATCTGTTCCTAAAATCTACCATGCTGTTTTTAAATTGACCCACACTGGAGAATTTACAGTTTCCCAAGGCAAACTGCATCAGTGTTTCCTCTATTTTTGCCATGAGATTTGGTCTGATACCTTTATTCCACGTACATATTCTAATTACTTAAGTTGTAATTTTCAATCTTTTCAAATTAAAATTTCTTTACAAAATCAGGAATTGAAAATAAATGAATTGATTTAGACAACAGTAACAACAAACAAACAACAAAAAAAAAGCACAGCAAAAACAGAATGAGAAATATTTTAATGTATTAAAAATTTCATACAACATAGTTATTCATTAATTACAAGTATTTGAAGAGGTAAAACCACTTAATATTTTGTAACTCCTTAATATTTTTGCAATCATCTTCAGAAGTATATATTTTTCTGTTAGCTGCAGAATCAGTGGGGACTGAAGATAACATTAGATGAACAAACAGTCATTAGTGGTGCAGAGTCCAGTTGGAGGCCTGTAACTAGCGGTGTTCCTCAGGGGTCGGTGCTGGGTCCAGTCTTGTTCAACATCTTCATCAATGACCTTGATGAGGGGATAATGGCCACCCTCAGCAAGTTTGCTGATGATACCAAGTTGGGAGGATTGGCTGACACGCCTGAAGGCTGTGCTGCCATTCAACAAGACCTGGATAGGCTGGAGAGCTGGGCAGAAAAACACCGAATGAGGTTTAACAAAAGCAAGTGTAGAGTCTTACACCCAGGGAGGAATAATTGCATGCACCGGTACAGGCTGGGGGATGACCTGCTGGAGGGGAGCTCTGCGGAGAGGGACCTGGGCGTCCTGGTGGATGACAGGTTGGCCATGAGCCAGCAGTGTGTTCCTGTGGCCAAGAGGGCCAATGGCATCCTGGGGTGCATTAAAAAGAGCGTGGCCAGCAGGTCGAGGGAGGTGATCCTTCCCCTCTACTCTGCCCTGGTAAGACCTCATCTGGAGTACTGCGTCCAGTTCTGGGCTCCCCAGTACAAAACAGACAGGGATCTCTTGGAAAGAGTCCAGCGGAGGGCCACGAAGATGGTGAAGGGCCTGTAGCATCTCTCCTATGAGGAAAGGCTGAGTGAGCTGGGTCTGTTCAGCCTTGAGAAAAGGAGACTGAGAGGGGACCTGATCCAGGTCTATAAATATCTAAGGTGTGGGGGGCAGAATGGCGAGGCCGGACTCTTTTCAATGATGAGTGGAGACAGGACAAGGGGAAACGGACATAAGCTGCAGCATAGGAAGTTCCGCACAAATGTGCGCAAGAACTTCTTTACAGTGAGGTGACGGAGCACTGGAACAGGCTGCCCAGGGAGGTGGTGGAGTCTCCTTCTCTGGAGATGTTCAAGACCTGCCTGGATGCCTACCTGTGCGACCTGATTTAGGGAACCTGCTTTGGCAGGGGGGTTGGACTCAATGATCTCTAGAGGTCCCTTCCAACCCCTACAATTCTGTGATTCTGTGATTCTGTGAAACGATACAGCTTAAGTTGCAGAGGCCCAGCACAGCTTTCTAATCTTCATTACATTTAATTATTCTTCTAAATGTGGCTTTCAGTCTGTTTTACCCTTGCCTCAGAAATTACGATATTCAAAGATTATTCACAGATTATGGATTTTGATCACTTAAACTGTTTATTTGCAAAAGCTTTTCTTGTATCATTTTGATCTGGGCTGAATTATATTCTTACACACTATTTCCAGAGTAACCTGAGAGCTATTATCCAGCACTTTGCATACAGCTGCTCTGTTTTGGACAGTAAGAGATGCTGCTGTTTTGAACAGTTGGGCTCACTTACAAAGAACAGCACTAGAAACATCTAATTTACCAGAATAAGTATAACCTGTTATGCATCACATAATTCTTAATATTCCTTGAAGGTGACAGAGAAAGGTCACATGTGAACATATCATGCTGTAATCTATAGGAATGAAAATTCTATGGGGATCTATTCACGACTCAAAAAACTTCTAGGAGTTCATCTGTTAAAAAAGAAAAAAAAAAAAAAAAAAGGAGGGGAAAACCCAGATCTATCTTAGCTCATTATTTATCTCTTTGAGTTATTCCACCAAGGTTAAAACACTTGACATGTGATTCATATAGGCAATCACAGAACAACGTTCTGAGCAATAAACACTGAATAATTTTACTGGGAATCTGCCAAAGGCTGAAAAATGTGGAATAAAGACAAAAGTAAAAATAAAAATAAAAATAAAAAAAAAATAAATAAAAATAAAAATAAAAATAAAAATAAAAATAAAAATAAAAATAAAAGTAAGAATAAAAATTAAAGTAAGAATAAAAATAAAAATAAAAATAAAAATAAAAATAAAAGTAAAAATTAAAATTAAAATTAAAATTTAAATTTAAGTAAAAATTAAAAAAAAAACACAAATCTATGTGTAGAAATTAGGAATGACTGGTGAATGATTTGGTGGCTCAAAAATGGGTTTAAAATAATTGTGAGAATTATTCCATAATAGAACAACTTGGCTTTTACAGCATCTGATTAAAAGCATGTTGAGTTCAACTGAAAGGTTCTCAGCTGCTTCAGTGGACTCTGAATTACTCCCAGGGAACATCTTTCACTGTCAGATCTTCATATTCCCTAGGAAAGGAAGTAGACATTATTTTCACTGCAATAGAGGGGAAGCTGCTGTACAAACATTTATGGTTGTAGAAGAAGTCACTAGTACAGCTGAATGACACACACCACAGGTAGGAAATGAGGAGTCAACAATCATGTTTGCAAGGTTTTACTGCTATGCACACAGAAGTAATAATAATCTATAACAAACAGGGATTGATTCATTTGCTACTGTGTGCAAATGGCAGGGTGTGAGGACAGAAAGTAAACTTTGGATTACTTAAAATATCCCATCAAATTTATTAATATTTCTTCAGGAGCATTTTTTCTTCCCACATTTGAAACCAATAGATGACAGTTGTAGTTTTTCACCCAAATTTGTCTGCACTTTTAACCTAGAGGGGCCAAATAGGAAACAAAATAGCTTTTACTCTTAACAGATCAAAACAAAGAAGAACAGTAGTAAGAAATGGCTTATTCGCTCAGCTCACTCACTCATTTTTGGAAGGGGAGATTTATTGACTGCAGGAGTCAATAAAAATGTGGTGCAATCTGAGCTTTCAATTTGAGTCCTGAAGTAATTCTCTGAACTTTGCAGGAACTTGCTGCAAAAGACTCAGATCCCAAAGTATTTACTTATTGAGGTTTAAAATATGGTTAAAACATAAAAGACACAGAATGGCTAAGGGACATAAAACATTCCACCCCTACAAGAGAAAAATCTGCTTCATTCTACTGCTAGCATGGAGGACATGCGGCTTTAAGTAGTTGCAGCATCCTCCTACAAACATATAGTGAAGGTGGTGGAAAGAAGATGGCATGAACCTGGCTCAATCCCTAATTTTCCAGTGTTCAAGACAACAACAATAACAACAACAAGTATATTAAGCCAACTACTGGCTCTAAAACCGGATGCAAAGTCTTATGTCTTGTTGCTGTTGTCAATGATGTGTGTGTTTGTTTTACAGTTTTCAATCATTTCAGTATTACTGAAATGGTTATTAAGGCGGTAATAGTATGGGTCATTAAAGGACAAAAACCAAGACAGAATCAATGTCTCATCAGTTTTATTTTCATAAGGGTGTAATGGACAATCTTCTAGAGCAGTAAATCAAATTGGTTAAAATTGCAAACCAATAATTATACGGTGCCTATAACTAACAAAGTAAAAGCAAATTATCTGCTGGACTATGGACTTCAGTTTCATCCATTTAACCTCAATAACTCTTGCTATACTTGTTACTATAGAAACTTCCATAGAGGCTTGATATTTTTTCTTAACAAAAGGAAAGCAAAAAAAAAAACAAAAATATCCAAAAAAACCCCAACCCAACAAAAGCAAGAAGAGGTGATCCGATAATGCTGAATATTTATTATTGTCACATAAGATACTTGCTTTTGAGGAGCCAGAAATGGGAATAGCTTGAAAAGCTTCAAAAAGGCAAATATATATGTATATATACATATATATAACATTAAAAGAGATTAAAGGAGGCTGGAAATAGATTACTGATTGATGCATAATTTATGCATTACGTTTTTTAACCATAATTTTGGCACAAAGCATAGGAGATTGTTCATGAAATTTGCTGATGGCATGAAAGGAGAGGGCATCATTTACACAGAGGAAAAAAATAGGTGCATTGTTGGAAGAAATGGGTAACAGAGTGGACGAGTGGAGTGGACTTTCTAACTATGAAGTGGAAAATCATGGGGGAGTAATAGCAAGGACCTCATTTATAAACAACCAGATAATGACTTAGAAACATTCTAAGGGAAGAAAGATCAGGAGGAGATCAGTCATAGGAGGAGAGGCTTGAACATGCAGCCATAGGAAAAGCTTGCTTGGTGAGGTATTTTCAATACAGGTAAGGATTTGTTAATTTCTCCACACAAAATTGTGGTGAGAACTCACCAGATATTGTATAGATAGTTTTGCAATGCAGATTTAGAAAAGAAGTAATCAAACTGAAACAAGATTGGGTATTAATCTTTTAGTGTAAGGTGATCTTATCACTGATAAATGAGGAGACTGACATTTGTCTCCTTTGTATTCATGGAGGGCTCTGAGTGTGAGCTCTGCTTAGCTCTTAACCAACCAGAGGCGTTGTGCTCATGCATGAAGCATCTTATTTTAGTAGGAAATGATCCTAGTAGTAGATATTAGACACGATTTGGAAAACATTGCATTTCTTTTCTTTCTGCCAGTTACACAAATTTGATTATTTCTGCTGCTTTGTCAGCCCTCACTGTTTTTGCTGAAGATTTCTCCCTGACTTGGCTTTCATCTGTGTGGTCATTTTTGTTAGTAGCTGCCATCACAAGTATGCTTTTGGAGGCTGTGCTGGGATAGCACAGTGGAAACTAGGGGTCTTTTAGGGTGCAGAGAATTGTAGTAGAAGGCTCCAAGGTCAGAGCTTGGTTCAGCTTGTCCTGCAGTTCCTGTCACCTCTGTCTCTCCTGTAAGAATGTCTTCTGCAGCCAAGAGCAATTAAGTGTCATAGGCCTATATGAAAGTAGCTGTAAGTCAATGCTTCAATGTTTCTGCTGACCATTAAAGCATCAGAGTAACTGCTTATGTTCAGCCTGTGTTCATGTTCCCCTCTTCTAGGGGGAAAGTGAACATCTTGCATGCTGAATAGTACAGGGATAGACTGATCTTCAAATTTTGGGTTCAATTTAAGAGATACAGATAATTGAAAAAGGAGAACAAATGGATTAAAATAAAGGAGAGCCTTTTCATTGGACTTAGTAGGACCAAAAAGAAGGAAAGGATCTGAATAATTAAATAGATGAATGGCTTCAAAATTCTAAGCCAAGAGTTCAGTATGATAGCAGTTTAAATTACAAAAAGTGCAACATCCTATTAAGATCCTAGAAGTAGGAAGCCAATTTTTTGACAACTTATCTGTGCAGGACTAGATTCAAAAATGTACCAGAGAATTATCTTACTGCAATGTAATCATAATTTGCACTTTGAAAACTGTGACAATGATCAATTTCAGATGGCTAAATTCATACAATCAGCATGATATTCATTGAATTTTACACACTTCATTGTAATAGAATTAAGAATTAAAAAATGATAAATGTCTATACTACATTTGCAAAGCTTTGTCAGCCAGTGTAACTATGCCTGTTTGGACATGGCCTACATTCCTCTCTCTCTGATTGCTTCTCTCTGATGCAATGTAATTGTAAATATGAACAATAGAAAAAAGAAATCAGACAGTAGAAAGAATAGCAGATGAGAATAAAAAATATTCACTCACAGTTGCTTAGATTTATCTTCATGCCTTTGAGATTCCATTAGGTTTCCAACACAGACTGCCTGATTTTTTTCTTTTGTAGCATACTTGTGCACTAAATATCCATAGACACAAACTGTACAAAACAAACAAACAAAACATAAATAAGTAAATAAGTCTTCTAAGCCAGAGGGAATAGAACTGTAAATGTATAAAACTCTGCATCTGTGTATATATGTCACATCAGTTAAAAAGGAAAGTATGGTTCCTTGATTGCCTACACAAGCTCCATTTACTAAACAGCAAAAATACCAGACATAAATTTTTCAGGGAGAATTACATTGGCCAGAGGTCGCAAAAACAATTTCAGAGGCAGCCTGCACACATTAGTTTCTTGAGATCTTGATTAGAAATTTATAAAAGACATACTCTAGACATTGAGAGATGGTCTCAAAGATTACTGTCCTTCCTGCCATCTGTACACTCCACTGGGAACATTAGAATCCCTGTCTATCAACAAAAATAAACAGTTCTTCTCATAAACAGGCCCAAAGAATACTCTATAAATCATACCTGTCAAAAATGCTAGTAGCATTGCAGAAGACAGAAATCAATCCAAAACTCATTAGTTGATCTGACGAGCACTTAATCTTATATTGTTTAATGCCGACCTGAACAACTCATAATAGAGCCATGCAAAGCAGTGGCTAGATTTTCCTTTATAGAAACTTTTGCAGTGTTTATAACTTAATCTTTCTCTCAGATTTTCTCCCTTTTCATTCCCCTTTTTTTTTTTTTTTTTTTTTTTTTAAATAGCACCTGCAAAGAGATGTTGATTCTAACCTCTTTCTTGCTTCTGAGGGCATGGAAGCATCACGATTTCCTCATTCAATATCTTGCAAGACCATACATGTATGTTTTGAAAATGTCTTCTGCTAAGCAGGATAAACAAGCGTGTATTGGATTATACATGACATAATGTGAAGATAATATCAACAGGAACGTGCACATTATTAAATTTTTTATCATATTTTTACTACATTTCTTGATAATCCTATGTAGAGTCAAGTAAAGATAATTCATATGTCATTTGGAAAATATAAGAAAATACAAAGTCAGGAATTAAATGTCCATCAATCTTCATCCATGGATTTGCTAAACAAGACCTATTACAGGTCCACATGGAGCACGTGTTTCTTGAGTAAATTAAAATAACAAAGGAGGTCATAGCAGATCTCAGTGGCTCTATTCAAGTAAATTAAATGTGACTATTCACTATTCTTCAACACTCAGACCTACTAGCATGAAATAGCTTGCTCTCAAGCAGTTGAACCTCCTGATTCTCCAAGACAGAAAATATGTTATTAACCTTCATGGTCAAGAAATGGTTGGGCACCAAAATTATTCCCGTGACAATTTCAACACTTTAAGAAAATGCACTTCTTACTCCCAGAGTAGAAATTAATCTATTAGCAGAGCCACAAATTGCAAAAGTGAAACTACTGCAGACTGATGTAAAAATTCACAAAATTTTAGGAAAAAAATGAAATATACTAAAATAGCTTTGAAAGTTAATAAAATTAACTTAAATAAAATAAAATTAACTCTAATAAAATCCACTTCAGAAAATGAATCAACTTTAAAAAACATGTTTTGAATTTGAATTTGTGAAGTGGCAAGTATCTGAAGTACTACCTAGCACTCTGATATCAGGTGGCTGTTCACATTTATTAAAAAGAAGCCAAAATTCAAATCTAAAACATTAGTGAACCAATTCAATTTTTCAAGCAAGAGGATCATTTTCCAATGTTGTACATTTTTGTACAAGATACTTTTCCCATATCTAATGAATTTTACTGGAACCCAGTACTAGACCCAAAACTGGAATTGTAGCACTTAATGAATTTCTTCTGTTCTTTCACATAATATACTAAGAAATTGGCTGTTTAGAGGCCTTCATTTCTAAGACACAGTTTTACAGTGGTTGGAAAAAAACGATGACAAATTTCTATTAAAAAAAAAAAAAAAATAGAACTGTAGGAGAAAAAATAAAGAGGACTGGGAGATTTGAGTGTCTGAGTGGAAAAGGAGGGGAAGATATAAGGGAGGAGGTTGGTGCCAGTCTTGAACGATGAGAACAGTGCAAGAACGCGCATTTAATTTTGGCTTAACAGTGATTATATCAAACAGTTAAGGGCATCCATAAGAATCTGATAAGCATATACTCAGGGATACTTGTGCTAGTTTAGGAACAAATTGTTCTGAAAGTATATCCCACCTGCATTTTGCAAAGCAGAAGAAATTAAATAAAACCTGAAGATTTTCTGGAATTAGAAAATCTATAGCAGTAAGAATTAAATGGAAATAGTGGTTTGTTTCCATGTAAGGCTACTGAAATCCCCGCTTGATTATGTAGTTTCCAGACAAGTGGTGGACTTCTAGTCAAATTGCCATCCACCACAGGCTCATAACTTTCACCACTCAGTACCCCATCTTCTGATGTTTCTGATTGTCACTGTCTTCTTCTCCTCCTGTTTTCCTCTCCTACTTACCTGGAATAGAGCAGGAAGACCAAAGAGTGGTAAGTAAAAAAATTACATTGGAGATGGTGTCCACCATGCAGTTTCAGATGATAATATTGTTTCATATCAGTTGTAATAATGAAATTTCATTGCATCTTGGGCAGAACAATGCATTTACAGAAAGATTAAAAGTTTTTATAGGACCGCTTATGACAGAACTGGGAGTTACTAGAATCTCTAGGAAATTTGATCTTAAATTTGCTTCCTCTCTTTCTTTTCCTCCCAGGTAATAATTTTATTAGCAAGAACAATAATAATAAAGAAAGCAATAATAGAATCTCCATTTTTCCAGATATGCAAAGTTCAAGTGGACAAGGTCCTGAGCAACTTGATTTAATTAAGTCTGCATTTCACAGCAGACAGGATTAGGCAACGACCAGAGGTCTCTTCTGACCTTAATTATTTTATGAATTCATGATTAGTAGCCATTAATAGCAATAGAGTTGAATATGAAGATTTGAAGGATGCACAGCTGATTATATACCATATCTTTTTGAAAATCTTGAACTTAATGTATTATTTAACAGTATGTATGCATGGTGTTCCCTAAGTCAGGGAGAAATTCCTTTTCCCAGAGGGAATAAGAAACTATAATTTCATTTTAAAGACATGCTCAAATGTCGTGGATGTCAATGGGATTTTGAAAAGTTGCTTAATATGGGCACATGATATGTATTTTCCAGACTTGTAGCCTACGTTGAAAAAGCACTATTAATAACAGAAAAAGGCATTTCCTACAGATTAGAAAGAGATTACATCTCTCACTACTTCACCTTGGAAAGTCTTTTACCAATGCTCAAAAAAACCAAGACCATTATAGTGAAAAGTCTTCCCTTGGTGACCCATGAAATCTTATTAGTAAATGGGAACCTTCTCTCCCTTGGGGCTTGATTCACTAACAGCAATGGAGTGGTTCCTGCAGGGCTCATGGGGACAGAGACTAATTCTTGTGTTGCTACTAGTGTTATGAGTTATAGGGATAAAAAAAATGTGCCAATAGGTTTATATCCACTCATCTATTTCCAACCAGATTAAGAGATGATTTTCTGAAACAGAAAAATTTAAAAGATTTGCCTTGTAATTGAAAGAGAAAACTCATTTGTGCTATCATTAAGTAATAATTATTTTGTTTTTTTCTACAAAGATTTCAGTAAGATAAACACTTCACAGATAACCAGATTTTCAGGGCTTCAGGCCAAGGTACTTACTGACTTAGAAGATACTTATTTCTTAGTTCACTCTCATGTACAGAAGAAAATAATTATAGTAATTAAACTAAAAAACTGTTAACTTTCTAAATTAAGAGTGCTTTTCCTAAGTTTAGCAGGAGATAATGGCTTTTAAGAACTTTGGGGAAAAAAATTAGCTAGAAGAAAAAGGAAGATCCTAGCCCACACTTTCTGCTCCATTTTCATTTATTTATTTATTTTTGGCATGGCAACTTCATTTGAAATATACCAGGCATTTGAAAAGAGAGACTGAATTCTCAGTATAAGATTCACACTCCCTTAAAATAGTGATTATAATAAAGACTCCAGATGAGTAAGATATTAGAGAAATGTCAGACTGAGAACCTGGATAAAAATTAGTCATAACTAAAAATTGTTGCTACACCACAGAACATCCTTTTTCTTTGTTCCAAAATATTGCGTTATGAAAATTCTTATA
This sequence comes from Lagopus leucura, assembly GCF_019238085.1. Classification (NCBI taxonomy): domain Eukaryota; kingdom Metazoa; phylum Chordata; class Aves; order Galliformes; family Phasianidae; genus Lagopus; species Lagopus leucura. Next base: position 5,151,826 of record NW_024962253.1, read on the forward strand.
TTTTTATGCATTATTCAAGTGTTTCCTCTCTCTTTTATGTTCTTGAGACTGTAACTGGAATATTGTGTCAGATTCTGTCCCTCCTCCCAGCCCAAGAGAGACGTGAACATACTGGAGAGAGTACAATGTAGGGTCATGAAAACAATGAAGGGACTGTGGAGCACCTGTCCTATGTTAAAAGGCTGACAGAGCTGAGACTATTCAACCTAACCAAGAGGAGTCCGAGAGGGATCTTATTTATGTCTACAAATGTCTGAAGGGTAGGGATTTTGTAGGGTTTCCGTCTTGGAAACCTTCAAAAGCCATCTGGACATGGGTCTGGGAAACCTGCTCTGGGTGTCGCCGTTTGAGCAGAAGGTCTGAATCTCCAGAGATCCCCTCCTATCTCAAAAATTAATTTAATTTTAGTTACATCTATGAAATCCTGACTTTTGTTTAGCTTCCCCATATTATCACTGATAGTGTAAGCTAAATCTAAAGATTATGCTTACCTTCTCAAATCCAAAACTAGTATGTTCTGGGAAGTATGAAACAAAGTATTTTGCTTGTATTTCATGTATTTTTTGAAATATGAATGTAATCCATAAGAACATATAGAGATAGAAAAGGGATTAGACAATCACACTGACAGCAATTTCCTCAAAGGGACCAAGTAACTTGTAAACCATCCCTTTCCTAAAGCTAATTAGACATCTCCTCAGGGATTTTATTAATTCTATTTGTGCTTATATTAAATATGTTTGAAAATGAATTCAATCATTTCAGGTTGATACAAATACTCAGCCTGAACTAAATTGTTTCAATTCACTGTAAATTATAAAATAAGAAAAAATGTTGATCCTGAGTGATGTTTGCTGCTCCAATTTTGCTTTATTTCTGACCTGAAAAAAATCAATTACATCCATAGTCAAATTTCATCCCCCCTTCTCCTCTAACTTAATACCTAGGTTAATGGACTGTGGAATCAGAAGGGACCACTGTATTAATGCTATCTGACCACCTATGTAGCACCATCCATATGATTTCCTTGCACTTATTCCTGACTGTAGTTAGATACTTCTTTATTAATAAGGGAAAAAAGAGAAGGGAAGGGAAGGGAAGGGAAGGGAAGGGAAGGGAAGGGAAGGGAAGGGAAGGGAAGGGAAGGGAAGGGAAGGGAAAGAGAAAGAGAAAGAGAAAGAGAAAGAGAAAGAGAAAGAGAGAAGGAGAAAGAACCTAGCTCTAATTTGATTTCAACATTTCAAAACAACACTGAAAAATTAATTCAATCCAGAATTACGTTTGCATGCAAAAAATAAATGCACAGATACTAATGAAAATAAATTATTTGCTGTTTTTTTTTCTTTTTTTAAATTTTTTTTCCAGAGATAACTAAAGTTTCAGAGATAACTAAAACTGGAATCTTTGTAAATATCAGTTTATTCTTTTTTTACAGTGAATTTAACCCACATAGATGTTTGTAGGAATGTAACCACAGTTTCCAGGACAAAGTATTTGTGCATAGCATTATACTGTGCTACATCAATATATCATCTCATTTGGAGGCAACCCTGGCACCTCTGCGTGGGGTGCTGTTGTACCAGGTAGGCAGTTCTACACTAAGCACTTCAGGGCAAGAACTGTGTTTTCATTATATGCATGTATGTATAACTGCCTTTCCCTAAGGCCTCTAGGTATTGCTGTGCTAGAAATAAATTATAATAATGAATAAGTGACCTGGACACATACAGTCCAGGAATCTCTGATGTATGCAAATCGTTTTCAGTGCAACGGGCTAACACTAAATTTAGACAATAAAGTTAAGTTATATTTCTATTCTGTGCATTTTAAATTTTATGTGAGCTTGTTATGCAGAACATTTTACCCCACCAGAAAGAAAGAAAATCTGAAATGATTACATCCACCTGTTTATTATTAGCAAGGGCACAAGAAAATTCCTGAGTGCTCCTGGTAAGTTGTGACAGAGGAATATTTTAATTGTAAACCCCGTTGACAGAAACAGAGAAGATTATTCTGTTCTAAACAGCCAGCCATATATTTGCAAACTATCTGCTCGTGAATTTTACAGCATGTACAGCTCAGAGACATTGGCCTATAATTATGCTGCAGCTGAACATATGTAAGGGTTGGGATAAATAGCCAGCTGGGACTAAGTGCTGCCTTAGATGGATGGAAGTGGGGTTGTGTTACAACAGGGCTGAAGTTATGGGGAGAAAGTGTGAGAAAGATGCATATTTGCTGCACCAAATTTTGTTGGTGTAAGCCTCCTTTTTGGTCAAGACACTGGCTTGAAGAATAAACTGTTTTAAAGCAGTGTTTCCAGCCATATGTATGAGAGATTTAGGGCTTAAAGGAGATAACTCAATTTTATGCGATTACCGGAAATGGGAAATACATCTCACATGATTTTAAAAATTAAAACCTTGTACTTTCTGTTGTATAGATAGATGTTGAAAGTCCTATGATATTTTTTTAAGATTCTGGCATTTCTCTAGTGTGCTGGCCTTCTCTCTATTTCTTTCCAAGTAAATACAAGTTAAAGCAAAATCTTCTTTTTTTTTTTTTTTTTTTTTTTTTCTTTTCTTTTTTTCCCTAAGCTGAGCTGGGTTTCATCAAGAACAAGATTAGAAAAATAAGGGTCTGCCTAAATCATACTCACATTTTGTTACCATCTGCAAGAGAATTCCTTTGAGGACTTGTCACAAATACTGTGTTGTTGTCCAGACACAAAAATATGGTAAACTGTTGGTGGATCCTTCTCTGTGCTCTGCAAACACTGGTAGGTCAGTGCTGAACACGCTACCCAGCATGGAGGCCAGCTAATTTATGTGCTGTTCAAAGATATTCTGAGGGTATTTTTCTGTGGTGCCTTTTGAGTAAGAAGTATTGTTATACTGGTATTACTAGAAGTGGTAAATCGTTCAAGTATCCCACCTTGACATGAATACTTATTGTGGTAAAAGCCTAAATTCCTAAGAGCTTATGAAATGGTTTTACAAGAAACAGAAGGAAGAAAGAGCTAACAAAGACAAAAATATAACAAGACTCACCTTCACTGCCATCCTGAAGCCATGCATTGGTCAGGAATAAATGTCCAGTGTTGAGTTTTTGGGATTATAAGGTTTGCATCCTCACAGAAGCACTGAAAAGAATTTTATTTATGATAGCAACATCTCCTCAGTGTTCATGCATTTAGCTTGTAGTGTTGAGGAGGAAAATATCCCATCAGTGCTTCAGCTGTTAAAAAGATGATTAAGAAAAGTACTATTAGTCATGTTTTTAATTCTTACTTTAATGTTAACATTAGTAGTAAATATGTAAAGTAATAAGACAGAAATACAAAATAAAATCTATGGCAGAAGGATGGTGTTACAGGATAGTTTCTGCTTATGCTACTTTCTGGATAGCTGCCACTCCTCTGAGTCAAAATTCACAAGTTTTTTGCTTTAAATATCAAACATATTACTCTACGCCTCAGTAATTAACTAAGCAGGGGGAGATACTTAATCTATCAGCGTTAAGATTTTAGAGCTAGAAAAATAAAGCTGTTCTAATAAACTGTGAAAGTAAATTCTGATGTTTTAAACAGCTTCAAAATACTGGTAACTGTTCTCCTGCGACCATGTTGCTCTAGATTCCATGTATATGTACATACGTATTTTGCAGGAACAACAATGGGTTAAAAGCAATTTGAAATGGTGACTGAAGCTAGAATTCACTTTAATAATAAATAGGAATGAAACATGCAGCTTAAAGTGATGATTCAAGCTCCTCTGTAGCTCAAACAGGATTCAGAGCTTTTAAAAATAATTAAGTTCTGTCCCTTTGCATTGTTATCTGAAAGCATACTTTTCTTTGCTGCTCAAAGTGTCTGTGGAAACTTCCTTTAGACCATGGATGTATTATTTATATTCTTCTTCAATAGAGCTGCTTTATGGCAGATACCATATGAATCACTGAAGGGAAAGAGATCAGTACAGTTCTTCAGTCACTTGGAGAATGGTTCTCATGGTCTTATGGTGAGATCCAGCATGATTCAGGATTACTTCATTTTCCAATACAAGAAAAGTGTAAGGGATTCATTTGATGAGAGAATGAAGAGTAATATCTTGCATCCAAAAGAACAAAGAGTTACCAGGTAGTAACACAGAGTACACTGAGGAAACTGACAATTTCTACTCCTTTAACAAAGCATCTTCTTTTCTCTCAGACAGCTTTAACTTTATGTCAGAGTTTTCACCAAGATAATGTCTCAACTCCATAAATTCCCTGCATTTTTTAAATAAAGCATGCTGAATGTTTGGATTAGGCTTGTAGCTTCTGTGGTGCTCAGATCTGATTAAAATATAACAAAGTCCTGATAAATCTTGAAAATGAAAAAGCAAATCAGAAGTTCTAGTGGACTGCCATGATTACTTGGTTTAGGAGCCTTGTGGACAGTGTTTAGTGGTCAGCAAGCAGAGCAGGAGGGTGGTGGTTGAGGGAGGGATCCGTCCAGTGTCCTCCAATAATAGGATTTATCTGCAGTATTATCAGGTAGTGTCTGCGCCATAAGTCAAATGGAACAAGGTGCAACATGCAAGAAGACTTATAAATAGGGCATTCTATCAAAGCCTGTGGTAAGTCTAATGCATTTTGAAGAACTTTTCCAAATCATCCCAGTCTAGAGTTTTGCAACATGGCCACGTCTGGTCTGTGTCAGGCTCATGTCCGGCTCTGACTGCAGCTGATCTTGGTGCTGGGCTATAGCTGGAAAGACCAGTAAAATTCTGCACAACAGCCCTCCACAAAGACATTGTGGCAAGAGTGGGAAATCTTTGAAAAAGAGGCTGGTTGAGACATTTACTGAAAGAATGCAGACAGAAAATGTGAGAGATGTGATGTAAAGACCAGCTGAGTAACTCATGTACACAGTGCTAAGGTTTTGGGAGGCCAGATCATAGCTGTGGCAGTGACAAACAGCAGTGATTACAGATACCTCGAGAAATAATAGGTTGAAAGCAGAAATTGGAGTTTATTACAACTTTCTTCCCTGAGGTAAAGGTATTTCAGCTGAAGAAAATGCAGTGGAAGAACAGTGGGCATTTGTGCTAATAGCGAAATAATTGTGATTGCTGTGTGAGTACTGCTGAAATTACTCTTTCATAAGCACTGTTTTCAAAGATAAAGTCTTTGTGGTAAGGAAACAGGAAAACAAAATTTATTTTTCCAGCTAGAAATACCTGTAATTTATTCTTGGAATTATATAGATTGTGTTGATACTACAGCACTGAGTGAGAGGGGGAAAAACCCTGCTTAAGATCCCTGCACATGTCCCATGTTCTCCCACAGTTTTTCTGCATTAGGCAGCTTTGATGTATCAGAAATACAGGATCAGTTTTGATGTTGGTTTTGCTTCAGCCAGATTTCCATTTCCCATGGCAAAATCACACACCTTTCTCTTTCAAAGTGTTATTAACTCCTCTCCCATTTTATACAGAGCAATAACTCTAATGCCTTCTCTGTTAGCATCCCACACATCCTCTGCCCTCACCTTTCTTCAGAGGAGACCCTCTTTTCCAGCTTTGTGAATCTTGTATCAAGCAATCAGTCAGACAGATGAGGGAAGAAGGGGATCATGATCGATCATTTCTGCTCACAATGAATAATGCAGTTTTCTGCAGAGCCTTTGGTGCTTTTTCTGACACAGAGCTCTTCCTACCTGTAGCTGTGTTGCTGTGGTCCTTCCTAGCAAAGTTTGGGCGGAGTTGAGCCGCTAACACAGATTTAGAGCTCACAAAATTTGCTTCTGCCCGTTTGGGGTTAGCCCAAACAACCATGCTATAGGTGAATGGGGAAGGGCATTACTTGCTTGTTTTAGAAACAAAGTGATGTATGGATCAAGTTTTCCAAGCAGTCCAAATTACAACTTCAAAGCTGCTTTTCCAGACCTTTAATTTTTACCTCATCATTTAATGTTGGCTGTCCCCTGCCTGAGGGTAACAGAAACCCCAGAGAGGGAAAAGTGGGATTGAGAATGGGACAAGAGTCATATTTAGGGTTGTTGAGCATACTGTTTGTGCTCAAAAACAGACTGTAAAAAGAAATGGGAGCTTCTCATCTGAGGGAGGCATCAGTCGAAAATGGTATTTGACAAATGAAAAGGAAGAATCTCTGCTATCATCATTGCTAAAAGTGCCTGTGGGAGCAGACTTGGTCGGGACACTCGGTGCAGAAGCCCTAGAACCCATCTCTCCCGGCCTTCAGGGTGGTTTTATGTTTTCAGAGTAGCGAAGACAGCAGAGCGATCGCAATGTGTCTAGCACAGAGCAGCAGCACCGGAAATTTCCACTCGAGAGAGACGTGGGGCCGGCAGATGGCACTGCGAGGTAGCCCAAGAGGAGGGAGCAGGCAGCCGTGCTGCGGCAGCTCGCTTCGCTGGGTTAGAGCAGCTCACCAACCGAAGGCTTCTTTATCATTACCATTCTCTCCTCCCGCACCCCACGAGATGAGAAATGCAGCAATCATCCCTGGTGGAAATGAAAAGAAAAGAATGCCAGAGAATTAGTTCATTCCTTCTCTGAGACAATGGCTGGGCCATGTAAGGAGGGTTTCTCCAAACTCTTGGCTGCCTTCAGGTCTGGCATTGCATCTCTTTATTCATTTCTTTACCTATTTATTTATTCTGAACTCGAACCTGTCTTGCTGCCTCTTTTCTCTGCTTTTCTTGATAGAGTAGTCTGGCAAAAAAAGTTTTTTGATCATGCACATTGTGAGGATTTGACCCTCAAGTAGAGCTGTAGTTTTCTCTGTAGTTTGGGCTGCTTTTAAAATGAAAGGTCTCAGCCTCAACACCCATTTGTAGCACTAAGAGACACAGTTGTCTTTATAAGACAAACTGTAGCCCTAACATTAACACTGACCCATTGTGTGACTTCGTGCATTTCATTTTCCTACTTCCTTTCCCCTTTGGATGAGTTTCTCCACCAGGCTGTTCAAAGTAGGAGTTACGTACACACCACATGGTGTAGCACCATAGAGAACTGATCCTAGTGTGCCTGGAGATACCACCGTCTCAATAATTAATGCCCAGATTAATCATCAACTTTCTAGCTATTTGCAATGCTTGTATTTTCACTGAGGTGTAGCACAGGGAAACGAAAGTATGCAAGCAGACTGTTTCTTCACTTAGAAACCACATAAGATGATTTTTTTTGTTGTTGTTCTGTTTTCCATATTACCATATATGTAGATAAATTCATCATTTTGCTAAATGGGCCTTACAAAAAGTGCTCTTGCAGTGTGTCTCTAGGCGAAACAAGCCATGCCAGCATATAACGAGATTTGCAGTTTTCAGAACTGCAGGATGCTGTCAGAAAGAGCAGCTCTGGTCTGCAGCACTGCTTTGTGCACAGAGAGGAGGTTTCATCACCATTCCCATGTGGAGTCTGAACCTCAGAGCCAGCAGTCTATCAGCTGTCTGTATGAGATCCCCTGGCACTGCTGCATTGCTTGATTTTGATGGGTTTTAAGGCTGTTTTGGCCCAACAAATGCCGTGCAATAGATCACAATGATTTCAGGCTCCCAGAGCCTCTGGTAGAATGGTGTAACTCCTTCCTTTGATAAATAATGAAAGCCCCAGATGCCCATTTATGGTAAACATATTGCATATGGGAAAAGGAGGGGATTAGCTATAGATTGCCAGGGTTGCTCATTCTATATTTATAAGCAACAGAGGACAGGTAACTGAGAGGAGAGTGATAGAGAAAGAATAGTAGGTGTTTTTAGCACTCTGAAAGATCATTACGCCCAGCACCAGCCTTGTTCTGTAGGGAGCAAAGTTCATGGGCCTGATATATGGATGTATTATCACAACTTTATGCATTTGTTAACTCAATAAGGAAATCAGCCCTGAATGAACAAGAGCTTACAATGGTGGCATCCCTCAGCAAGTCAAAAATCAGTGAAAAGAAGTCTGTATTCATTGGCTTGGTGTTAGACCTTGAAGTTGGTAGAAAAAAAAAAAAAAAAACCAAACCAAATCTGTTTGCATAAGAAAAGAAACTCTTAGGCTGCTCTTATATAGTCTTATACTCCTTAGGTGTTTTGTGTCACTTGCGCAGGTCTTGCTCCAGTTAGCATATTTAAACACACATTTTCAAGGTTAGTTTGACATCAGCACATTTACTGCTAATAGCACGAGATCATTCAGCTCAGCCTGCCTGGCGACCACTCGGTGTCCCAAATTGTTGTACAGTTCACTCATATAATCTCCTGGCAGTCAGATCTATGGAGCATGTTATTGCTAATAGAGCAATATTTGCACTTTCCCTGGGGAACCTGAAGTCCTTAGACTGCCAACTGCCTATGCGTGTGGCCTGAAAATTATGAGATGTCAATCAAGGTCCTCTCAATAACTTCAACAGAGTTATAGACAGGTTTTTTGTGTTCTGGGCATTTGATCTAGCTGTCACTAGTCCATCGGTTCGGTTTATTTCCTCCATGGTTTTCACTAAGGTTAAAATTAAAAAAATTTATTGGGGTAAAAACAAGCAAGCAACTCCACTCCTTTCCAATCCTGGCTGGTTCCAATGCCTCCCAGAAAATAAAGCCAATATTCTGGAGGTTCCGTTGATACTCTCACTACCAACTCATGATTAGGAATCTTTTTATTTCAGTATTTAATATGTATAGCTTCAAAGTTTCTGACTAGTACTATTTCACAGTTGGCAAAACTAAGCAACAATAAAATTGAAGGTTTTTTTTTTTAAAAAAAAAAAAAAACACAAAAGAATGTTAACCACACTAGTAGGAACAGAACAGATAGCAAAGCCCTTGTGTCTTTGTTTCCTGCAGTACGCAATTAGCAATTTCCTCTTACAGTATGAGTGTCTATAATTAGGGAAATGGGTGGCTTTGAACAAACAAATTTTCTTTCATTCAGTACTGAAAATATTTCCTTGAAGAAGTTTAGTGTCTATATTGCTTCCCAGAAGTCTCTGCATGCTGGTAGGAAAACAATAATTTAGATGTACATGTATACATGTACATATTAGCACTGTGTTTTAATGGATAATAATGCTATGTAAGTTGCAATGCACTTCATATGGAAGCAGTATCCATGTAAATATCAGCTAGATGTATTATTACCTGAACATTGCAATAAACAGCAGATGGTTACACAGTGATGGGACCAAAAAATATCACATCTTCCAAGGGTACTGCAACTCCTATTTGTTTTCAGGGTGAATGGCTAAGTTTGATGCCTGGCCTTCGGTACGTAGCCCTTCTAAACACGCAGTGGCATTACAAATCATGCAGAGGGTTGACTGAGAATGACCTGGTCCCAACACAATCAATCAGGTTTCACAAACCAGTACTGCTCTGTGCTTAGAGCAGGTGTGTGCTGGCACTGTGTTATGGTGCTTTGTGTCAGCTCAGTGGGATTGTGGATGAACTGCTGACTAATATCCTTAAGACTGCCCTGCTAAGTGGAATTTTCAAAAAGGAGCCTCCTGGAAGAGAAGGAATGTTAAGCTGGGTCTCACAGATCTCTCTTTCCTCCTTGTCTGCATGTCTGAACTCATGGACTATTAATGAGACATCTGATTTGTACTTCAAAACCAGACTGATAAAGAAAAAAGAGAAGCTCAAATCAAGTTGTTGGTTTGAATCTTCAAGACATCTTTCATATTCTTCTATTCTCTCATCAAACACAGTGATTTTCTCTCTCTCTCCCTCTGCTTTAAGTATTTTTTCATTGTTAGTTTGATTTCTTATCCTCACCTTCTGCGTGCCTGCCTTTCTCCTCAGCATTTTGTTTCCATCCCGTGATCTATTTGACTTCCTTGGTTGCTTCATCATCTCAACATGCGTTATATGCAAGGCTTACGTATTTCTGACTGTTTAGAGACCTGTCATTTTAGTGCTCTATTTTCTCAGTACTGTCTATCAAGGTCTTTACAAATGTATGCTTCTGCTCTGTGTTATTCAAGAAATGAAATGAGGTTGAGTCACCCTCAGCTTATAGACTGATGAAATAATGCCTAGTTTCCCATTTAAGTCCCTTCTGAATGAGATGTGTTGATGGCTCTTATGACTAGGCAAAGTTATTCAAAAGCTGCACCGAATAACTGAGCATATATGCTCAGTACATGAATATGTATCAAAAGGAAAGACAGGGAGGGAAATATATCAAGTATACTTCTCTGTTAATTTATATTATTTGTAGTCAGGAGAGGAAACAATTTTGAGAAAAAAAGAAGACTGGTTCAGGTCATGTCTTTGGCTATCCATTCTGAAACAAATATCTCTCTGTGAGCTCCTCGTTCCTTAGCTTGCACCAGTCTCAGTCTCATAGTCTCAGCTTCTCTCCAGCTATTAATAAGACCAAGTTCCCAAGGAAAAGGAACCTGTTCTGAAGTAGTTACTAAAGATGTTTCAGTAAGGAACTTCCAGTTTTGCAAAGCAAACCTCAGCTCAGCACTGAAGGAAGTAATGAATACAGTGACCTCAGCTGTGGGTCTTCCTTGATCTTTAACAGACACACCTGGCAGCTAGCTGCCCAAGTTCATTTTTCACTCACTATTAGTTCTGCATGGTCTTTGTAAAATGCATGGTATCAAAACCCCAAATTGATCAAATAAATTAATGGAGAGAAAACCATCCCAATGGGTGATCAAAGAAAATAAATGTTCAATACTCTTCCTTTCACTTACTTCTTAAGCGATCCTGACCAACACTGCTGCTTCTGTTCACACTAGTGTTACTATATGTAACATGTTATTTCCCCTCCATGAGAGGTCTCTTGAGACTTCTGCGTGAAAGCATGCATGTTAAGAGTTTTGGGGCACTTGGGGAATACATAAAACCCTTGCACAAAGAAGTTTAGTCTTTTGAGGAAGTATGTAATACAAAGGGAGGAAAGAGTTAAAATCTGCTTCTTCCTTTTAGCATGGTGGTAGCCGAGCCAACTTCATTGTGTGTGCAGAGCAGCTGTAGCAGCCCAGAGTGCTTCACCAATTAGTTACAGCTCACATTTCCCTTGTTTAATAAATCATGGGTTTATAAGGCCTGGTTGCAATACTTACAAGATGTGGTTAAGACATTTTTATTGGAGGGGAGATGTGGGAGGAAGAAAATGAAAGAATAAAGCATGCTTTTAGCATACTCTTTTTCTTTTTTTCCTGGTGTATGCTGAAAAAAGAAGCAAGTTGTTCTCAATACACAGAAGCTGAATAATTACTTCTGTTTCTTAGGGCAATGTTATCATATTTAATGTATTTTTTCATTAAGCGTATCAGACAGAGACCAATGAATGTAGAAGAGTTCTCTTTTCCCCCCAGCACTGAGTGCTAATGGTGCTGAATTGCTGTGATACTACTCATCTCTCAGAAAGTAACAAATGCAGTGCACTCTATTAGAAGCCTACGAAGAAAGCCAATTCTGATCCTCGATGAACTGAAAGATATGCAGCTACAAATACACCATTAGTGTGGACTTTTTGGGGACTCTTCTGACTCCTCAACTAACACAATTCAAGCAAGAGACAAGAAGACTGGTATCTCTTCCCTTGAAGGCTGTTTATAGTACAAACACTGAAACACACATGGATTTACTGCAGTTATAACTGTAAATATTGGAAAAATAAAGTTATGCACGTATGAGAGTCAGCAGGCTCAGCGAAGGCGAGTGTGATTTTGTGACTGTCATTTTTTACCAAGTGTCACTATCACACATGCTGGCTGTACCTACCAGCTGATTGCAATGTAAATATGGAGTCATTCAACTAAAACCTCTTTTTTTCTGACACTTTTTAAATGCCTAAAAATGTCTGGAGCTTCTGTATGCCATCATGGAACATAATATAGTTCAGTGCCCAAAGTAAAAAGATGTTTATGCCTTCTTTCCCATTTCTCCATCAATGGATCAGAATTACCTTTTAGTTATTAGTAACTTTTATTTTTATGGAAAGAAAACAAATCAACTTCGTAGTAGAATTTATCCTGGAAATAAACACAGTACCAGTGAGGTAAATACATTTGAATCATTCACTCCAGTCAAAGAGGAAAAGAATGATCATTTCTGAGGAGTGGTTCATCCAAGCTTTCTGACTACATTTATTCATATGAAATCCAACCAGTGGCATTTAACAAAGAGAGCCTCTCTGAGAGAGAACGAATTTATGGGTGTGTATGTGCCTTCTAATTGACCAAACTGAGAAGTGACCTTCTGTCTCTGGAAATATTAAGTCTCATAAAGATAAAATATAAGTTAATTTTAATTCAACTATACCATTATATATAGTGAATAACTCATTTACTATGAAAAGTCCCAGGACCAGAAATATGAAAAAAAATCAATGTGCATTTTCAACAATGTTACTCCAAGGGCTTAGGTTAATGACTATATGAAGAAGTCCTGGATCCACTATTTCAATAGAGCAATTATAGCTTATATAAACTGAGGGTGTCCTGAGATCTATTAAGTAAATATCATATCAAAAAAAGAGTGAAGAGAAACTTCATTCTTTGGCACAAAATATTCCAAGGGACTCCCGCTGAAATGATTTAGAATTGTTCAGGAAAATTAAGAAAAATTGCACAGAAGTAGGTTTCCCTTGAGATGTAAGCTGTTTCCATGCATCATCTTGGCATTTGTAACTGCTCCTGAAGTATGAAACAGTCTTGAGATTATTCAGCCATTGTGTTTAAATAACTGGGCTATGTAGTGTACAATTATGTTTTGTAATTATATTGAGAGCAAATGCTACCATTTCTTGATTTTTCAAATTTAACTTTATTTTTGCTTTGGCTGAGGAGTCCCTGGTGAAAAAAAAGTAGTTTATTTGTGCCTCATTTGTAAAAAAGAAAGCTTTGTTTAAATACATATAAGTTATAAGTAAACTAATGGGGAAGCTAGCATATATATTTTGCCCTACCTACATTACATTTAATCTCTATCTGCAAGACTTCAGTGGCATGAAGACACTTTGCTGGTACTCTGCAGATATATTTTATGCCCTGGATTTATCCATATTTCTGTGATTATTTATCCTAGCTGGGGTATACCTGTGTATTCAGGTTTTCTCTGTCAAGACAAACTGTGCCTGTTTTGTCTTCATCTTTTCTATCATTGTCTTTTTCTTACAACTGATGAAATGCCTTGTTCAGTACTAAATAAAAGGCTGAAGCTGATCCCTGCTATAATTATCTTTTATTGGTTTTCCATGGACAGGTCTAGCCATCTTGATTCTGTTGTGTAAGTATATTTGATAGCTTACATGTCAAATAACATTACTCATGCTAATTGAAGGCACTTTGATATAAACAGGAAATTGAAACTAAAGAAAATCAAACAAAGCTTTTAAGTCCTCCCTCCCCAAAAAATCCACAACATACTGAACAATGGAAAGAAGTTATTAATTTTAGTTCCATTGAAGATATTCTGTTAAATGAAAAATATGAGCTTTTGAAACAATGACCAATATGTACGTGAGTTAAACAGCTGGAGACAATACATAAAAAGAATCTCATTTAAACAGAAAAGAATCCCCTATAGAAAGTGTGGTGGTGATAACAACAGACTGTACTCTAACTCATGGTGAGGAAGGGAAACATTAGCACATTAATTTTAAGTGTCTCAATCTCACTTTTATTTATATTTAATCTTTTAATCCTCAAATAATTAGTCATTACTAGTATTTAATGACTGGTTTGCTAATTGGGTATCCCTAGATGGAACTGAAGGCAGTTATACCCTTCTAAACTGATCATTAACTTAATGATCAAATTCTTTGGGATTATAACTATTATAAACTATAATTAACAGTTTATAACAGCTATATTATATTTTGTATTTTGTTTCCTCTAAAGAAATCATCCTGGAGTACAATTGTGAAGCTCCGGTTAAAAGTGTTGTTTTTAGAAATGTGATAGTGACAGTATCCATTTCCTCCGGTTAGAAGGGAAATATTTAAATGTTTGCCTAAAATCACTACTACAATAGGTGTTGTTTTGTCAGATGTTGGCTGAAGAAGGCATCAGTGATGTCGTTGATTGGCTCGAAAACAAAACAAAACAAAATATCTGGGAAGAGGAGGAGTGAATGAAATTTTAACTGATATTCTGTAATTTCACAGATAATCTTTTAGATTGGTCAAGTCCCAATTTATAATAAATAATTTTTGATAATTATTTATCTATCTATTTATTTATTTATTCATTTATCTTTTTTGTCCCATTTTGTAGCATGCATAACCTATCACAGTTTATCAAGGAGCAGCGATTCTGCTACTTTCGCTGCCAAACCATAACACCTCTCCTTTGTCAGAAGATGTAGACTTCTCTTTTATGGGAATGGGATAACAGAAAGGCTATGTAATTCACTCAGTTCACCTGATGATCTAAGATAGCTCCTTTTTAGTTTTCAACCTGCTTGGGTGCTTCTTAGTACAGTGTGCATTGTCAGAAATGTATGTGTAGATAACTATCCATACAGAAAATCAAAGTAGATACATGTATTTTAGGAATGAATCTATATGAGTGAGTGACCTGCAAACCTAACAGGAAAGACTTATTAATCAAAAATATTTTATTTTCTCTTTTTCAGTTTTCCGGTCGTATTCACAACTCAGTGCCATTCGTACTATGTGCTGGATTATCTTCCTAATTTTATTTGTAGTCTATCTATATTTAAATACTTCAAGTCACATTTAAATACTTCATGTTACAACGATGGTTATTCCTTAGATTTATCTTCAGTGCTTTGACCCAAGTATCTGAGCTCTCAAAAATTTATCAGCTCCTTAACATATTCACTTTCATATTTTCTCCAGCAGGAAAGGAATCACTGACAAAATGACAATCTATTGGTGCCTCTCTTCTCTTTTCATATTCAAGATGCTGTATTCTCAGGCATGGTGATCATAAACTATTCCTTTATTTAGCAACTGATTTTATTTTTTAATTCAAGAGGAATTACATCTACTTTTCACTGCTGAGGTGGAACATACATTAATCAGCCTAGGCTCAATACCTCTGTTATCAAGAATAAAAGCCATCTTGCTCCATGATTCACCTTTCTTATGCCTCCCTAATCCTTCACATTTTCCTGTGTGTGTCTGGAACTTTGTAAAGGTTATATCTAGGAGCTATATGGATTTGTTTGAAGGTCTCTAGGCCGTTCTCTTGTCCATTTACAAGAACTTATCTCTCTGCAAACTCAGTGACATAACCTTAACCTAAGTAGAAATATGAATTTCTTGCTTTCTCCCAGATAGTCATATCTAAGAGTAGTGGACTGTGGACTGTGACAAATATGTTCAAGCAGTGCAGAAGCAACTGAAACAAGCATTGTCTTACACAGGAATATTAAACAAACAAAAACAAACAAACAAACAAAAACCCACAACAACAACAAACCAAACAAAAGCAAGAAAACACTAGTTACACTCATTAGCAGAAATCACAAACAAAAAGAAAACTAAAAGGAGGGACTAGAATTTCCTTTTTTTTTTTTTTTTTTCATGGCAAAAATCTTGCTAGCCTCTTGGATAATTTATGTGATAAAATACATTAAGTAAGGATAGACTGAAAAACAGTAGGTGGAAAGTAGAATTTCCATGGTGAGTAAAGGGCAAGAATCCATTAAATTGTATAATTTAATGGATAATCTTAAGTATATGGGTGACCAAAATGATTTCAAGGATGTACTTTACGACCTCACTAATGGTACAGCCAGAACATGGATAGGAGTTTCAAATAGTTACAGTCAGATTCAGTCCTGAAACAAGAAGGTGCCAAAAAGGATCCACAGGAGATCTGAAGGTGATCTGATAAAAAATGGGTTGCTAGAGCTCTTCCCACACTTAATCTGCATTGTAACAATGAAGAGTAAGATTTCCTGCAGCAACTAGAATAAAAACCTCTTCAAGAATATAGTGTAGTAGTAGCCGTGTTCTAGGTCATGGTTGTCCACCCTTTTGCCTTGTCTGGGCCACATGTGAGTGAATGGGAATTGTTTGGGGCTGCATACAAAATATATAATTTTAAAAAATGTATTCTTTATTGAGACATAAAAAGCAGAGAGCAACAAAAGCATAAAACTAGTGGAATGTTTGACCTTTTTTTTGAGAAAATAACACATGAGGCAGGTTCAGTGGCAGTGTTGCCATTCCTAGTGTATTCACTAGCTTTTCATCAGAGATTTTTTTTTGGTGAAATATTATTCTTCCTGTGCTTCATCCCTGACAGTAATTGTTCACAAATGTATGTAATGCCAGAAAGTGATGATAGGAATAAAGTATGGCTGTGAAGTGAGAAGTAAGATAAGGCTTATGAAAGTCTAGTAAAGAGACCTGACCAAATTTTTGTTTGAATTGAATGTCTGATTGCAATTGTCCATTCTATGTGAAAATCACAGGTAATGTCTTTGTGTTGACTGAAGATGTACTCAAATATATATACAAATATATATTAAAAAGACTTTTTTTTTTTTTTAATCTTGAAACTTAATCTCAAATTTGTTTATAAAAACAGAAAGCATGGCTGCATTTTTTAACTGATCAGAGGGCTGTGTTTAGCCAATGTATCAAAAAACATAAAATTATTTGCTTGAGCTCATCACCATTTTAAGTTTCATTTCAAAAACTGTTGTCTGAAGTGTAGCACAGATAAGGTGATTTTCACTTTGAAAAAGCATGTTAAACTCATTTAAATGAACAATAAATGCTTTCTATACATTGCTTAATAAACTCATGATTAATGGTTTTGATGTTTTTGCATTCAGATTTACTACCATGTAACTAGTTTTTGTATCAGAGTCCATTTCAGTTTTAACTTTTTTTAAAAGATCTGATTGAGGTGACAGATGTTCTTTCAGTTCCAGTCTTTTGTCTTTATGAAACATTCCTTGATATTGAGTTTGGCAGCATGTTTCTGCATGTTATGTCCTTTTTAAATTATAATATTTGAAAACTGACACAATTTCCTTGCAAATTAAGCATATCATCATATTATTTGACAGCACTGTCTGCGGAGCAGCATCCATGATGTTGTGGCAGCATGGTGCAGGCCGCACTGTGAGCTGTGCTGAGCTGCGTGTGGCCCATGTCCCATGGGTTGGACATGTATGTAGGCATACTACAGCCCTCAGGCTGCTGTATGAATTCAACTGTCTGCAGAACAACCCAAAAGGAGAATCAACTGGTCCATTACCCGATGTTATAGAAAAAAAATCAGCTATCTAATTGTGAAAACTGTTCAAATGTATGAGGCTGAACTAAAGAAGAAGATTCTGAGTTTTAAAACATAATGCTAGGCTGAGACTCTCCCTGACCTCCAAGAATCATTTAGCATTGCATGGCTTGTCAGCGATACTACTGATACCTGTGGCTTCTACAGAAACAATATGTAGGGGAACAGTGAAGACTTTCATAGAGTTAATACTATCAGAAGGTAATAACTGTCCAACTACATCTTTAATCTAATCTGCCAGGACCTTACCTACAAACTCTGAATACTACATTGGATTTCATGAATGTATTAACTTGTTCAACTTGTTCAGCATAAGCTGATGCAGGTATTTCAGACAGGAGGACACACAGTGAGGTGTTGCCATTCCATCTGTTGTAAAGTCCCAAACCAGCTATGGAGCACCAGTGGTGTCAGAGGTAGCTCAGGCCAGCTCAGCTGTTTTCCCCCTTGATTCAGAATTCTGCGCTTGGATTCTTGGGAACAGTACAAAATTTATGCCAAAAAGCTTATTTGCATCAGGTAAGAATCTGCCAAAATGCCCAAATACAAGTAGAATAAAAATGTTGTTACACTTGTTTACTGGGAGCCTTTGTTTACAGAAATAATCTATCTTTTGTGATGGAACCACTGATTTCTGTGGGCATGTTTCTGACTTTATTGGTACATAAAGCAAAAGCTGCTTATTTGCAGAGTAAGAGAACAGAAACTGTGTCAGAGTGTGCAGTATTTTCCTCAAAGTCATAAGGCAATCTAAGAATTTATTGAATCAGGAGTGTGTTTTAACTTGAAACCAAACTGTAGATAATACACAGATACTCTTCCAGTTGGAAATGCAATGTGCATTACTATCAGAAGGAAAAATAGCTCAGTGAATATACGAACAAAGCAAAACTATAATTTCGCCCAGTGTGGCAAAATTCCCTAGGGAATCCTAGTGCTTTTCATCATGCTTCTTAACAGGAAGTCTAACATTATAGCAATCAGTTTGTGACTACTACATAAAGGATGCATACTTTTAAGTGCAATTTGTACATATGAAATGTAACTCTTTAAGTGACACAAATTGCCTGAAATCTTATTAAAAAGAACTTGATGCTTGAAAATAGACTTGTTTTTACATAATTAAGACAGATTTTACCATTGCAATTAGATTTCTGTGAAATTGTTATATTTTGTTGTTTTATGATAGTACCAGTTCAGGAAGTCTAGATGTGATATTTTTAAAATCCCAGTATATATTCATGTCCAGGTCTTGGATGTTTTATTTGTTTTCTGCATCTCTTTTAAATTACATGCTAGCTCTGGCTGCATACTATGAAGTCCAGCAGGAGGCAAAATTAGGAAGGAAATTACAAATACAGAGTTCTACTTGTCACAATGGAATTCAAAAAACAATAACTACTGGGATAGTATCATAGATAGAATATTGTTCATTGTGAATTGAGTGGCTCATTTTCAGGCTAAGTGCAACAAGATAAAACAACATTTTCAGCATCAAGACTGGTTAACAGCTCTACTGGAAACATTTCACTTCACTGCTAGATTATTTTGGCAGGAAAAATAACCTGACCCCAGTAACTAAGGGTTGTACACTCATTGTCCACTTCTTCCATTCTTAATCGGCATGAATCATATCTACAAACTACACTATGTTCAGCAGTGAGAATTAAATAGGTTTCTTGGAAATGGTCCTGATGTTATTGATGGAAATGATCTTTGGGGAGTTAATGACCTGCTGTTAAAGGTACACTTTGTCTGCTCAGGTTGTGTGTGCTTGTAAATAGAAAAGGTTGGACCTTTTTTACTAGAAATTGGTAACAAATGAGTGTGCTTTGTTGTGCAGCAGCGAGGGTCCATTGCTAAGCTTTCTATCCCCATGAATGCTCATTTGCAGTGTCACACTGAAATTAAAGTTGTAAAGGAAGTAAAATAGTCTCTGAAACACAGAAAGTACTTCAGCTATTCTCTCCCACCTACTTGAGTTTCTCTCTCTGCTGCCCCAGAATTAAGAGGTAGAGGGAACAATGTAATAGCAGAGCTTGTAGCTCTGACAGCACATCCAGTGCAATAGGCTGGAACATGTGAAATGTGGGGTAAGAATGCTTGTTTTAGAACAACATGGTCTTGCGCAGAACAGTAAAGTCTGCATTTAATAGGAGCACTTTTTCCACAAGGAACTTGCAAAATGATGCAGAATGCCTCTTGGCCTAGCAGGATTTCTCATTATGAAAGTTAATCATTGAAAATGTTATTAAGATAATAAATGTCTACAGGTTGTTCATGCTGTTGTAATGACGAATGTTCTCTGGGTAAAGACAACTGTTAGTTCTCAGGCCAACCCAAGCTGTGCCAATTAGATTCCCTCATTAAAGGTTAATCAAAGACCTGGTGAGGATCAGAGGAGCAATATAAGGGGGAGGTGCTCTGTAACTTTGAGGGTAGGAAGGTTTTACCCATATCTGGAGAAAATTTTGTAACCTCAGGAACACATAAGTCAGAACAAAATTAAAAGTGCATCCCTTGCATTCTTAAGTTTTTGCATTACATTTGCAAAATCATTGAAGCCTGATCTTGTTTTTTTGTTTTTTGTTTTTTTTTTTTTTAATCTAAGTATAATTCTGTCATATATATATAGTTTGAATTAATCCATTTATTAAAATATCTTATGCCAAGATTGAAAAACTCTAATTAGTTATTTTTTTCTGTTGTTTTCCGTTTTGAGGTACATTATTTCTTATTTCAGTTCTACACTGCGTATGGAATGATTTGATTTTGTATTCCTATTACTTAGAAAACAAGCAATTTCACACTTAGAGCCTTTTGTAAATTAATTTTACAGGAGAGGAGAAAGAGAATTGGATGAAATTTAAAACTTCTGATGGTGTGAACATTTCCCTGAATCCTTTATCATCATTAGCTATTACAGACATGTTCATAGTTCTATTTTGATCCATTACTTAAGTACAAATTACATTCTCTCTGGCTTTTTCCATTTTTGAGTTGCACAAATCAAAGCAATTCTCCTATTTTCCAGTGGCTGAAGTTGCTTACATGTGGCCTTTAGCCTCATCAGTCCTTGCGAGTAACATCTTTTGGTACAGTGCTTAATGTGTATTAGGCTATTATATAACCTTTACAATCATAGGAAAATCAACCGATATATTGGAAATGATAACTATGTTTAAGGAAAATTTACAGCATTTTATTCAAAGCATGTAATTTTTGTATCTATTTTAGGTGTCTGGTAACCATAGACTACATAGATAAATGATGGTAGGAGAAGTCTAAGTTAAGGTCTCTGGATTACATCGTGATTTTGTTGTTGCTGTTGTCACTGCTGAATATCTATAAAGACTAGAAAGATTACAAAGAATACAAAGGCTATTCAAGCTAAAGAGACCAGCCAAATACATATATACACAAACTGCAAAGTTATGCAAAGTTAAGAGTCTCGCTTTTTCCTCTATTCAACCTGAATTTCAGGCCCAAATCATGTTTACATAGAACTATTTGAAAAATTGTTGGTAGTTCTCAGATTCACTGTAATATTTCCAGTATCGATGAAGGAAGCACTACACACGATCAGTCTCTTCAGTAAACATGATATTATGAAGAGAAAAATAAAGGTTTTTTAGCCACTTTACTCCCTAACCAAAAATGTGGATAATGTTTAGAATAATACAGATTTTACCTTTGTCTGAATTACCTTGGTGATTTTTTTGCTTGGTTTTGCAACTTTGGACATTTCACTTGGGATAAACAAATGAAAAAACAATAAAAATTTGATGCTACTGATACCACTTCTCCAATTAGTCAAAAATCTCCCAGAAAGGGCATCTCTTATGTGCCTCTCTCTCTCTCAATATTTTTTAGTTGATGTCTTTATCTTCTCATCTGAATACAAATAACTGTATGTCCTTTCCATGTGCGTGAAGTAGGACAGGTCTGAGACACCTGTAATACAGAACCAGAGCTTGAGCTAAAATAAAAGCTGGATGTGTACACAGCTTTTTGGCTAGAGCATGTTCAAACCTGAACGGTTCAGAGACTAGACAGAAAAATAGATTATAATTAAGTCTATCTGTGTTGATCTACCTATCGATCTACTTATTTACACATCTATACCTGCTGAGATAACGAATGGAAATAAACTGGACTAAGAATTCTAACCCCTGTAAATGTAACTACAACAGTTAGCAACAGAGAGGTTTTGCTTGTAACAACTGCCGAAACAACAAATCTGATGCAAAACTTGTTGGGCAGATATACGTTTTGATGCCTTGCTTGTGAAAATTTTGTTTGTATGTGGAGATGGAACAAATGTGAAATCAGATTTTGATTTTGTTTATTTATATAAGGTCTTTGCCATGAAGAACAATGGAGATTCAGACAAGGAAGTAGAGAGCACTGAAGCTGCAAAAAAGCAAACTGTAGTTGGAGCAGTTTGTTTATGCAAGAGCCGCAATCTATAAAACAGGTAAACCACAGGTTTCCAGTAAAAAAAAAAAAAAAAAAAAAAAAAAAAAACTTCAGACTTTAAACTTTAGAACCTTTTTTATTTTCTTTCTTCACCACTTGCGTTTTTTTACATTTTCTATTAAGGAGTCCAAGCACCAGGAATCGTAGATCAGTCCAAAGATACAGTCATATTAAGTTCATGTCCAGAATTACAGCGATTCTGTTACTAGCTTCCCATAAAGTATCCCAAAGCCCAATGTTTTAGGAAATATCTGGGTCATTTCTTTAACTTGATTTACCTTCTTTTAACTTCATTTCATTTACTAGAGTACTCTGAAATCCAGTTATAACAGAGATCGCAATAACACATTACCTGCTCTCTGTAAGGGATGAACTGAACAAGTCCATTAAATAAAGAATAATTCAACTAGCAGATTGCTGCAGATTATTAATTCCACATTGGTAAACATTATTTTAGCTTAATAAGTCCCTAAAAGCTGAAGAGTCTATATTGAATCAGTATCAATTGAAGTTTTTGCTAGATAATCCTGACTAGGATCCTTACCTTTAAGCTTTGAGTTTGACATAAGCAGATACAGATCTGTAACAAAGAAAAGCCACTCACAGCTGAAACTCCCAAAGAGATTTCACTGTTGCCAAGAGAACATAATGGATGGTAGACAAAACACTTGATTTCAGTTACAGGGGTGGAAAAATAATAGCAATTATCATCTAATGCCAATGGCTTAGAATTCTGCCCAGGTGAGTTAGCTTTGGAATTAGCATTATGAATCAGCACTCTAACACGTTGCGCTTGTACAGATCACTGGAAGAAATTGTAATTGATGGAGTGAAGCCACGTTGCAGCTTAGAAGTTAATGTAGGAATCTGGCTATCAAAGAGCTATGGCTTTGTTAGTAATTGATGCAATTGAATCTGTGAGAACAGGTGAAATGTGAATAAGTTAACTCCTACTCTGATAGCAGGAGATTGCACCTGACCTCAATATTCATGCCATGTGATGATAATTGCACATATCATTGTCTTTAAAGAAGCAAAATTAAAATCAGAGAATTTAAAATTAAATTGTGACGAAGATCTGCTCTCTGCCATGTTACCATTGCACAATAAGGTGAACAGGAAACAGTAGAGCTCATCCCTGCCTTGCAGCTTATTCTGATTCATTTTTGCTGAATCTTCTAGTTTGGAGCTGTCAAGGTAATGCAACCACAGAAATTGGTCATAAGTTGTTGGAGGTTGCAAAATAGTGTCAATGGGTTATTTAAGATGCGTGGACAGAAGTGGAATCTCATGAACCTCTGGCTGCAGTTGGCCTAGAACTTAGCACAATGACACAAAAAATGCTGCATCCACTTCTGTGACTTAAACTTATTCCCATTCTTTTCCAGAAAGTGAGTGAATGGAACAAAAATAAAAGATTTTCTTTCCCAAGAGCTCACAACATGCTTGTGAAGTTTATCTGCTCCTATTCCTCACTAACACACCTGTCAATTTTTTACTCTGTTAATGAAGTTACAACTAAAGCAAAGGGCAATAATAATGTACTTTAAAAAAATCACGTAATTCAGATGCAGTGATACTTTATCAAATCCAGTACAGAATGGCCTCCCATAACTTATTGCAGCATCTAATTTGGTCAAGTTTGCAGAGTAGTTCAAGACTTGATTGGAGATTGGAACAGCTATCCATATGCGCTTTGACTCCCTGAAATCCTTCATAGCATTAATAGTGCATGCTTGCTTTTGAGGCTTGGGAGCTGCTGCTCTACTAGTATTCCTAGTTAGTTCAGCCCATTATACAGTTTAAACTGAACTAGAAGAAAGGATGGAACTTGTCTTTTCTAACTCAGGGTTGCTGCACTGAAAGGCTCCAGTCCTGTCAATAAAGTTGCTGCAATGCATTCATCATTTTATAAAGAAGACCCATATACTGAAGTGAATTGCATTCTTGTGTCCATTGACTTTACAAAGAATGTTTACAGGCTGAGATGTCAACACATCCCACTCCCCATTTTTAGCATTTTGTACTTCAGTTGTACCATGAAATTGCAGGAGTTTGGGGAGAAAATATTTGGGAAATCAGTCATGATGAAAGATACTTACGTCTCAAATTTGATAAGCTTGATATTCACTAAATAAACATCAAATTCTGAATATTATATTTAAAATGGCCCCAACATTCACTAATGGACATATTTGGGCTAAAATGGCAGAATAAAATACAGACATTTTCCTGTTCGCTATAGAATGACTGAAGACTTGTTCTAGTGGTTGGCGACCCTGCCCTTCGCAAGCGGTTTGAAACTAGATGATCTTTGAGATTCTATGATTCTATGACCTTGAATTATGTTAAGAAGGTGCTTTTGCTGCTTCTGATCTGATCTTTTTTCTGATCTGTTTTTTTGTTTTGTTTTGTTTTGTTTTGTTTTGTTTTGTTTCCTCCTCCCCCATTCTGTTTTCTCATTGAGTCATAGAAGTCTGGATGGAATTTTAGCAAATGAATCTAAGGGAGCAATTCTACACTGGGAATTGTGCCAGATGACTGTCTAGTGTTCTCCATCTGTTCCACCCCTCCACCCCACTGATTGGTTTCATTGACGCCCAATATAAGCTGAAGGAGTGGCGCGGATGTGGGTGTATTTGTAAAAATGTTCCTGTGCTTTGTCATAGGCCATTTCTGTTCTTCAGTGCTCTTTTCTATTTCATTCTGTCATGAAATAATATGTCAATGGAAGCCACTTCAATTCAGACATGGGTATGAGGAAGACAAGATGGTACATGTGAAACTTTCCCTGGACTGTGTACACCACACTCAAGATAGAACAAAAGATAAGATGTTAAAGATTCTGGCAGAATTCTGAAGTTTTAGTAGTAGGAAATGCTGCCTTTGTATACCACACATTTTTCTCATTCTGCAGTTCTCTCTTAACCAACAAAGATAGCAGCTGAAGTAGGTTTTTAAAAATTTCATTCCTGTTTTGTCTTCCTTTACTCCATATTACCATAGAATTACTGGCTGTTTTGAATTAGGATCATGGAGGTTATTAATTAGTTATCAAATTGACATTGGATATCTCTGTTTCTTCCAAGGGAAGAAGATACTCTTTGCCGTCACTTTATTGTGCTTGTAATTTTAATTTCTCAGTGCAAAGAAAGAAAGCAGTGATCACACAGCAGAGCAGCAGTCTCCCATCCGAACAATCTGCCTGATCACTGTTAAAGTTCAGTTGTAATGAGAAAGACACCCCTCTCTCTACTTCATTTTGATATTCATATTGCACTCCTTCATGCAGTCTACGTGGTGATAGCTCTTCAGCAGCAGTCAGAAAAAAACCCACAAAAAACAACAACAAAAAAACAACCAACAACAAAAACCATTTCTGTGCCTTCAGGATGCAGTCAGTTTTTAATACTGCTGTCTTTTAATTCTAGCCTATTACATGCTTACTAAATCTCAGACTTAGCTTTGCCCAGTAGAAATGCTCTGAACATATTTATCATGATATCAGTTTGATGTAATCCCTGATTTATGTGTTTGTGTTCAGGCTTCTCTCAATTCTCTGCCTATTGGCTTCCATCTGTCATAGTGCAACTCTGCTCTGGATTCCCCCCAGATATAACACTGTTAGCATTCTCTGCTGAAAGTAAAATTTCTTCTTCTCTCTTTTTTTTTTTTTCCTTTTTTTCAGTTTAATCTGAAAAGCAAGTAATAGCTACCTTACAGAAATATCACACAGATATTTGGAGTGCAATGGTCATATCTGATTGTGCCAGTCAGAAGTTAGAGACTTCCTTCTCATTTCATCTAATATTGAGTCTTTTTCTTTTTTTTTTTTTTTTTTTTTGTTTGCTTGTCTCCTTCAACTGGACTAATATATTGCCTTTGCTTTACATTTCAGAGCTTTCTTGCAGTATATTTACTTGAAGTAACGTGCCATGATTGTGCATTTCTATTGTTTCCTCTGAGAAAAAAGTCTGTGTGAAAAAAGATCTGAAAAAAAAAAAAAAAAAAAGGGAAAGAGAGAAGAGCAACACATTAGTTGAATAGTCTAAATTTTGTAGAATTTGACAACAGTTTGTCTCATAAAATGTCTGTGGGAGTAAACCCAGTACTGAAGCAAGCAGGAAATCTCCTGTTAATTCCATAGCAATATATCCCATGTTCCTGTGTGGTGGAGGCATCTCACACTCTTTTGTGATGTCCCTTACTACTGAAACTATTCATGAAGGCATGTCTGTATGGCTTGGAGAGGAATTTACTCTTCATGCCTCTTCAGTGACAGATCTGTCTGTCGAGTCTGCTGGCTTATGCTAGCCATGAATGTCAATGAAGAGCATGCATCTGTCTAGAAGAAACAGGTCTGACACAACTGGCTATTTACAGAGCCCACAGAGCTGTTGCCAGATGGCAGACACTGTTCCTTTTCATTCCAGTTTGGATCTGGGTGCTGAGTAGGTTCAAAAACACCAATTTAGGCACTGTTCTAGGAGTGAAACTTTGGGTTCAGATTGAAGCTAGGGTTAAGGAGGTGATGTGTCCATGACAGGGAAGAAATCCACATTTACTGAGAAGTCATTTTCAGTTCCCAGATGTACAATTTTATGACTCACTAATAAGTAATGAAAATACAGAAATATGAAATAATATCTGTGTGTACACTTAGGTGTAGTCTGTAGTGTGCTTGCATGGAATTAATCTCAGAGACTAAATAGAATGAAAGTTTAAAGTTTAGCTCATATCTGCTTCATTCTTCAAATTTTATAGCAATGCAAATTGGAAGAGCAGAAATATTTTCTGCAGATTAAAGAGCTCTATATTTTGGATTGTAGTTAATGAGGCACAAACATCAGAAAAGGTTTGCTTCAAATGGGTGGCCAAATGTTCAAGTGCTTCTCTAAAGCTTTTCCATAAATCTGACATGGGAGAGAGGGTTTTGTGTACTGTTTCTATTTTCTTTTGAATGGGTGTTTTTGTTTCTACTGTTTTGGTGCCATTTTCAAACGTGTATTATGTTTGCTCAGTTAATGTGGAAATTGATAGGAAATGATTTCTAGACCTTAATTTAAAGACATTTATGAAGATTTTTCAGAAAAAAATAAATAGATCTAGAACCTACATAAGACTTGTAAAACACAAAATGGAAAATTTTCCCCAAATTTACATTTAAGAAGTTTCATAAGCTTTTCAGGAATTATGAAACAAAGTAAACCTGGTTACCATTTCCATTTTTCAAGCAATTATTATTTTTCATTTCAATAGAACTGAAAAGGTAAAAAAATCATGCTATTTTGTTATCTGTAATTAATTAATATAATTAAAAATTATAATACAAGGACAGAGTTAGAGAAAGAAAGAACAGAGGAAAATACAAATAAATTGAATTCATATGCTAAAATCTCAGAACCCAGGAAAAAGGCTGTAATATTAATTTTTCTTATGAAAGAAAAATTATGAAGAAATTTTACAGGATAACATTGAAGCATTGGAGTAACTTTTTCAACTAAAATTAAACGCTTTCAGCATTAATGAAACAAACTGCTTCATTTTGAATCACGTCGAATCAAATAGGCTCAAATATGATATTAAGCAGATATGAATTTCTTATGCTGGTAAAGAGACTTTGGAGTTCAGTAAGCTTTAAATGGTAATAAAAATCTTGTTTGCTGTTACATCATATAACTGATGCATAGTCTAAGTTTTTGAGATAAGAACAGTCTGAATATTTATAGAAGGCCCCTGTTGTCTCAGGCCATGTAGAGTACACACTGAAGGCAGATGAGACTGAACTCTTCCTGAAATCCCCTTCAGTATATCATCAACTTGCCATTACTTCTAGTTTGGTCCTTTTGCAAAAGGCAATAATAAAATCTTTTGAATTTTTTGTTAAAGAAGGAAATAAATATGAACAGCCTAGAAAACTTGCAAAGTACAGCATTAAAATTTTTTAACAGTAACTCCTGTTAATAATAGTAAAAAACTCCAAATAATAATAAACTCCTAATAATAATAAAAACTCCTGTTAATAATAACAAAAACTCCTGTTAATAATTTCCTTATGAAATGTCACTTAATATATTTTAAATAGGAAAAATAAACCACAGCAACGAAAACAACCCAAACCAAAACTAACAACAACAAAAAACCAATGACCAAACTCACAGACTCTGATCTCTCTAAATGTTGTCTTTGCTGCTCATAGACTTCCTCACAGAGGTCTGAAGCATGTTCCTTTCAGTCTCACAGAAAGAGCAATTAAGATCAGGGTTCCAGACGCCCTGCAGAATTTCTCGCAGTGGAATTTGGTTGACTGAGGTCCTACATGTTAGATCCTGCTTACTATGAGTTTTGAGGAACCTGAAGGGTGATCATAAGAGTATGAATTCTCAAGATCTCATCTAGAGAAGTATGTGCCTCCACACACAAGCTTTTAAAAAGGCTTAAAAGACCTGGCATGTCTGTATAAATTTAGAGTTTATATGTCATGGCTAAAGGTATACTTGTGTTAAGCTCATAGAACTGTGGCAGACAGTGCACTCCTGGATGCTATTTTGAAGGCAAAAGAAGGAAAGAAAATTCTCATTTCCTGAGAATGATTTCTCAGGGATAATAAAAAAACCTCATAATAACGAAGATGACAATAGGAATTCCCTTCTCCCAAAGAGAAATTAGCCAAAGTTGGTAGTGATGGCAGCTTCACAGACTGTTCTTTGATCTATTTTGATCCTGATGTCTCAAGATGGTGAAACTAGAAATGTGATATGATGCGTTACATACTCCAGTCTGGGAAAATTGGTGTTTTCACACTTAGGAATTTGACGAAGCAGTCGAAGAACATACTACATAGCTATCAGATGAATTTTCATAGAATCCTGTGGAGAATTTTTCATCATATATTGAGATAGATATATTTTGTATTTATAAAAGAATATCCACTAGAATATCCGTGATGCTCCTATCACCTTGGACAACCTGAAGGTATAATTCCTGTAATAGGAGAAAAAAAAACAAACCAAACAAAAAAACCCCTAGATGTCTGACATTCCAATACCCTCATTTCTTCCAAGGTTGTGATTTCTCTGAGGTATTATGGAACCAGAGGTTACCCTAAAACAAAAAATTTCCTTAGAGTAAAGCATGAAAAAAATCTCACCCAAAGAGGCTCTGGAATATTTAACATTAGTGACCTGAAAAAGATCAGGCAGGGAAGCTATAGCAGGATTTCTACTACAGCTCTCAAGCCTTAACCAGTTATACGAACTTTTAAAGTAGCATCTTCTCTAGGAAAAAACAAAGTATATTTTAAGTGTGACAATACATCCTATATTTGAACTTGATCTTCTTTCTTTAAAGTAAGAAAAAGGAATTTATCAACATTATAAAACCTGGGATTTGCAGAGAGCATTAACTGCCTATTCCTAGATGAGTCTGTGGAAGTGATGTTTTATTCCAGAGAACCAGTGTTATAAAAACGGACTTAGTCAGAAAATTCTCAATGTACTGATGACACAATTTCTAAACAAGAAAACATGAGAATATATGCTTCATTTTTTCTTTTTTTTTTTTTTTTTTTTTCCTCTTTTTTTCTTTTCTTTTTTACTTTAAGTAAGTTGCTGAACACTATGCTCCTGGGTGTGTCCTTCCACTGGGGAATATGGAAAATAAGTTCACAAATGAATAGATATTAAAAAAAGCGAAGAAACTTCAATGTGTCAGAATAGAGCAAATATTTGAACAGTGAAGTGAATTAAATGCCAGATGGAGGATTTATGATGGTGTAAAAGATCCCCTGTGGAAACCAGTAATATTTTATCATCCAGAAAAAGCCTGGTTTGGCTTTTTATCCACTAATAAAAGTCTGGGTTGACCACCCAGCTTATTTATACGTGTTTTGCTAGAACATCTGGTTATTTCTATACAAGCAGAAGGCAAAATCAGACTCATAAAATTGTTAACATTGATCATTAAGCCCTTCTGCAAAGTTAAAGTGATGTAAAGTAAATGAATTAATATGCTGTATTTTCTAGTGTACCACACTGTCTGATACACAATGCAAATTTTTATGCCTGCTGTTATGAGCAAATTTTTGTCAGTGATATGATTTCAGATAGAAATATGTGGGATGAAATCAGGTATTAGGTAAAATGAACTCTGAGTTTCCATTGCCAGACCCAGGAGAATGGGAAAGAGAATGAATCTAGAGGTTGGTGGCTCTGCCTTTGGCAGATGTGGTTGAACTTGATGATCCTTGGGGTCCCTTCCAACCCAAGCCATTCTATAATTCTATTATTCTGTGAATCCTACCTAAGTAGGATTTGCACAAATTGGGTCCAGCTGTATTTTATCCCACTTTAGGAAAAAGCATCAAACACCTTCAAAGAATCTAAGTAGATGGAAACAAACAAACAAGCAAATCATACTAAATAAGACAAAATACAAATCAAAACAACAACAAAACAAACAAACAAACCATCAAACAAAAAAGACAACAAAAGAAAATCTTAATCCCAGCAGGAAGTTTTGCCTCTTCTATTTAAATGTTTGTGAATATAGATACAAGCAATTGTCTCTCCCAGAATCATATACAGTTGAACAATTGACCTGCCATTCTTCAGACTAGCAAAGGAATAAAAATGATGTATGTTTTCACTTATTTTCTTTCCCTAGTTTGGCATTGAATCCAGCCCTGGATTGTTGTGCAAAATAAAACAATCCTTATATCTTTGAAGAAGAAGAGAGAAACAGAGGTGTCCACTGTCTTTCAACCATCATTTTACAGTACTCGGCCTTTGACTCCTGCTTCAAAAGCCAACAGACCAGAAAATCCTGTGTAGTATGCTGACCTCATAAGGATGTCTTGGATGATCTTATATATCTAGAATATATCAGATGTTTGCCACTCTTGAGATCCCTCTGAACGAGTCTAATAAGAGAAGTTACTCAAGACACGTAGGTTTCTTCTTTTCTAGTTATCCAATACAGACTGAGGACTATTTTTCTGAGATTTTCTTGTACAAAGTAAAAAAGATATCCTTTGTTACACATTCTTATTCCTTAATATAACGAAACAAATTCATTGTATTATCTTCTATTGCTATGTACATCTTGTAAGAATTTATAATAGATTTCTTTTTCTCTCTATTTTGCTTGTTTCCTTTCCTACTGTTTACTGATGAATGAAGTTCTATTTAGAGTCTGATTTTATGAGAATTTGTACTTTTTAATGAAGAGGCTAAGTATGGTATACTGCTCCTATTTGACTGCAGAGCTCTGATGGTTCACAGTAAATAGCACTTTCTTACCATTTCTGATCTATTATGAGGTGGAAAATTGCAGGGTTTTAGTTATTTGGTAATGCGTTAGCTGTTTCCACAATTCCAGCTGGAATGGGTAAAATGAGTGCATAAAAACTGTCACATAGTCATTTTGGATAACAAAGCAAAACAGAAATATTTTTGTGTGAAAATGAGGCAGCCGTACTGGAGAATATGAACAAAATAGAGGGAACTGAACACAAGACTCTCATCCTTAATCAATTGCTAGAGTTAGCAAAGTGACAATTATTTGCAACAGGAAGCAAAACTGCATAATCAACAAAGTTGGACACATTTCAGTGAAAATCAAAGCAAAAGCCAATTTCTGAAAACACTGTGCAAGTCCATAAAGTCATACTCATGTAGTTTAGAAAATGTGTTTGGATTTGTCATGGGTTCAGAATAAAGCAAAGTTAAGCATTTTTGTATGTTTTACAGGCACTTTATTCTCTTCTGAAAGTTGGAGCATAATGTTACTTTATTCTAAGCCTATCCCAGCTCAGTATATGCATATAGTGCTTCAGGACAATTTAATACACTTGCTCACAACTGTAGCCAAAGGTCTCACTGCACACTGAAAGGATCATGACATTTAGGGGACTTTATTGGACAGACCTTCTGCAAAGAAAGTTTATTTGAGGGAAACTATGCACAGATTTTTGAAACTCTTTTTTTTTTTTTTTTTTTTTTTTTTACAAAGATGCTGAAAAGGAAACACAATGTAAAATGTATAAGCAGAAATTGCAATTTTTCTATTTACTAGAAACATGTGCCATCAAAAATGAACCAAAGAAAGAGATAAAGAGAGAGAAAAAGAAGGAAGTAAGAGAAGGAAAGGGGAAGGGAAAGGGGAAGAGGAAGGGGGAGGGGAAAGGGAAGGGGAAGAGGGAGTGGAAGGAGCAGGGGGAGGGGGAAGGAGGGGAGGGACGACGGAAGGAAGGACAGAAGGGAGGAAGAGAGGAAGGGAGAAGGAGAGGAAGGGAGGGAGGGAGAGAGGGAAAAGATAACAATTAGGCCATGCATTAATGGATTTCTTTGGCAGCTTCCCTCACTTTGCTTTTACAAATGTGCAGAGCTGACAGATACCTCCACAGCCATGTGCCCGTCTCCCAAATCCCTGATGTCCCGATATTGCCAGATGCTGCTGTTGAGTCAGTGACAGGATCTGATTTCTATGTGGAAGCCAAGGGGCCAACTTACAGTTCCAAACCTTTCTTTTTCCAGGTCACAGCTTCTTTCAGGAATTGAAATCTTCCTCTGGGTTTTAGCAGTTGATGTTCCTGACAAGATCACTTCTATTGGGAATACAATACCACACATTCTTAGCAGTCATTTTGCAAGAATAGACTTTCAAAATACTCCTGTCTTCTCATTATCCTTTTCTGCAGATAGAAGAAGTTATCTATTTCATCTCCTTTTGCTGGAAACCTCAGCCTCCATAATTTTGAAATGACTATGGTTATTCATATCACAGTATCACTTCGTCTTGAGAGCATGTGTTACATGGGACTTAATAGAAGTTGTGGCTGCTCTGCTTTCAGTTTTTTAGCTCTTCATCAGTATGCTTCATTACATTTACTTTTATCCCCTTAATTCTAATAACTCTCAATAATAGTTATACTAACTATACTCCATGAAAAAGAAGTAACCATATTTTACTTGTACCAGCAAATAACTTGAATTCTTACATAAGCAGACAGATGTGCATTAGTATCCACAAGGAAGAAATACACATTGAAGTTTCAATGAGGATTTCTTAAGTTGAGAGGAAAGCTGATGTACTATTTTCATGTAAAAATTCTGCTAATGTTGCGTTTTTATACCATTTATATTATGATATTTGAAGTTGTTTTTTTTTTTTTTTTTTTGTTCTCCCCCCTCCTCCTCCCCAAAGGAATCCTCCAATCCTAAACTTCTGTAGAATTTAGGATAAGGCACATAGAATTTCCAAATGTGCATTTGCTTTCCTGCCGATTCTTCATCACAGTATTCTCTCACACATCCTATATATAGAGACACTGATTTATTATAATTTCTCTCTGAAACTACCAGATTTTTCTATTAGTCTGGAATTTATGATGTTCAAATAAATGCATGTGCCCAAAATAAAAAATGAGCCGCAGTTCAGATGGTAATTTTCTCGATCCACATATAAATTGCAATACCAATAATCAATGTTATAATTATGTTGCTGGTATGAGCTGAACAATGTGTGGGGAAGAGGATTTGTATTTGGACTGGTTTTCCATCATAAAATTGTATATCAGTGCTACAGAAGTTTTATCTAAAGCTCCTGAATTTAAAACACATCTCAGCCCCGAATCTCAGCCATGTGCTATTTATCATTAACTTTAGGAATTACCTTGTAGATTTGGAAATATATATAATCAGAAATGTAGACAGGCAAACCATATAGAAATTGAATTCCTGAATATAAACAAACAATCACAGACCTCTTTGGGAGATCTATGGCATTGATTCTTTCTGCCCTCTCTAGATGTTATTAAGCTAGCACTAAGTTTGAAAACTTGAGCACCAGAAATAACATATCTACAGTGAAAGAAAGCTTATCATTCTTATCTTAAGCTAGCTGTTCACACAGCTTTTCAATAAATATTATGCTTTACCTTTTTTTCTGTTCAGGTGGTTACAAGTGCTGGATAGATTCAGAAAATTCTTTATGGTTTACACTCCTCAGTATTTCAGTCAAGATTCAGGAATACTGCTTAGTTGGCATTCAAAATTCCATCTTAGTTATTTAAAGATTATTTATTTCCTGGCAAATTTTATATTTTTCTCTTTTTCTGGTAGAATGTGCATCAAATGACTCACTGTTCCTGTCATCCTGTGTACTGTTCTGTTGGAAATGGTAAGTAGAAAAGCTGATAAAACAATAGTTACTTAAAACACTAAATGTTACATACTGTTGGTTTAAATTTCAGTTGATGATACATTTGTCTACTTTACCAAGTCTTCTTTATTCCTCATAATATTCAGATAGGCAGTTTCCCAAGTAATAATAAAAGAGGGCTAATATTCCAGTGAATTCACTAGTGTATTAATTCAAACTAAACAACTAGCTCTGGAAAGAAAAACTCAACTCAGTTGACCTCTTTCCATTGTAATGGTCAAATCAGACACTCTCTTTGCCAGCACCCATACTGGGAGGAATTTATTTCACCTTGTTTAAGACACGAAGAATTTAGCTCTTGGAAAAAAAGCAGAATAGCTTCAATTTTGCAGGCTTGCAGAAGGATATCTGAATATGTGAGCACTGGTGACATGGAAGAGATGTGTCTGAGAAACAGAGACCATAGTGCTCCTATGGTCTTATCCAACCTTTTCTCATAGAATCTTGGACAGAAATGTTTGGATGCAAAAGAGGGACAATAAACTGTTTGTACTGATAATATTGTTTTTTGTTTTCTTGAGCCTTGATTTTGAAGATATATTAAGATATATTAAGAATATATTAAGAATGAAGTAGAGTGAAGTTTTGAATGCCTGAGGAATCGCTCTTTCAACAATTAGATTAATTAGATTACTTATGTTTTTTTTTTAATATAGATAGATAGATAGATAGATAGATTAAACTATATGTAGAAAGTTACAAAAAAATGCAGATCAAACAAACAATAACAAAAGAAGGACCTTTGGTCCATGTACTCTTCCATTTGGAGAATATAGATATTCAATACATGACAAAAGCAAAATAGCTGAAGACAATTCTTTTTAAATTATTGTTATCTTCTTGTGATTTTAACATATTGAATGTTTTGTTTCAAAGCTGGAGTGCTTACCAAATACTAATGGGAAAAAGGGAGCAGTAATCACTATATTGCTTTTTGTAAGGAATAAATTTCAATTGCTTTGATTCTACTCTATGTTTTGGAAGGAAAAAAAAAACATCTTTTTTTAGTAACGTTTAAGTGAAAATCTTACTCTTAAGGGAAGAAATTTGCTTCATGTTATGACACTGGAAAAGATCATTAAATAAATATATAAACAAATAAACTCTCTTTTTTCCTTTTTTTGGTGTGTTGTTTTTTTTTTTTTTTTTTTTTTTTCTCTTTGGGTTTTTTTTTTTTTTGTTTGTTTTTTTTGTCTTTAAAAATTGTCAAATCCTAACATAGGAGTAGCCTTGGGAGAAATACTATATTCTTATGCCTAGTTCTTTTTTTTTTTTCCAGAATCAGCATCTGCCTGAATTTCTCTTGATGTAAATTTTGCACAGAAAGGGATGAAATAATTACTTTACTTCACCTATGTCTTGGTCTTGTTCTAAACAGTCTAAAAGAGAAAATAACATTGTGAAGAACAAGTGGGAAAAAAAAAAAAGGTGGCTAGTATTTATTATGAAAGAAATAAAAGCATCAGGTTTTGGTTTTTTTTTTTTTTCAGATTTTCCAACCTTGAATATGTATAGTGAAGCAATTAAATTTCCACATAAATCTGTCAGTAGGACTCAGAGGGATTACCAGCTTTCATGCAAGTGCATAACACTCTTGGTGTATCTTAGTGAAGAAAACTTCTGCATGTTGTCATCTGCCAAAAGAATGTCCTGTCCTTATGTCATGAGTCCTACCAGCAGGACTGGAAGAGATCAGGATTGTAGAAAATATCACAGTCACATGCATGCCTTCCATCATGAAAACAACTGGACTGTGGTAATGTCCCTGTGACGCTACTTGCCGCCATTGGCACTAAGGAAATTTACCCAAAATATGGACACTTGATCTTTTCCTCTGGTAATTTCTTTCTTTCTCTTTGAACTCAGAAACTCTAAATTGGTGGTAGTGATTTATACTTCTGTCTGCATATTTGGTTATTTAGGCACTAAAACGTGTTGATATGTGGTTTACAGGAAATAATCAAGATGAAATTTGGTTATGATTTATCATTTTATGCAAAAGTTGGTGAAATTAATTTTCAGAATGGAAGTTTTCAGATACACTCTTAGCTTATGTATGCATGCATGCATACAAAATAATTATTTTCCACAAGGAGTGAAAATATATATTTTTAATTTTTTTAGTACTTCCACCTGAAAAGCTGGACTTTTAAAGTGTTTATTTTGCCATTTACTAATAGTGTAATGCTGGGGGAAGAGTCAAATAAAATAGATGTATCCAAACAACTGTATGAAAGCACTCAGACCTGAGCTTATTTCAAACAAGTTAATAGAAATAAATATTTTCAGAGAGTTTTCTTAATGCTCCAATTACAATTCATAGTATTGCTCTGTGGCAGGCTTGATGCTTATCAGAATTCACATATATACTCACACGTGCTTTAAATAACTATCTCTGATTTGGGTGGCTCAGTTTAGCTAAAATGGCGTGAAGATGAAGATAGATTGGCTTAAATAAATTTAATTAATTATTACAGAATAGTGAATTTCTGTCTAGAGTTACATATGAAGATATTTGATGATAAACATTTCCTAGCTGTAACAGTTCTGCAGTTGAAAGCAATTGTTACATGCAAATCAAAATGTGTCGCATGTTTTGAGCAGAGAGGGGAATTTGGACAAATTTCTTTTAACTAGGAGCAGGATGTATTATCCATACATTTTCATTTGGGATGGGTGTGACCTCTTTAACTGTGCCTTGTATGATCAAGGCTTACAAATATATTCCCTTTTAAAGAAAATATGGAAAGAAAATATCAGTTTCATTTCTGGCATGGAAAACACAAATCCTGTAGTTTGAGTTTCGTAAGGGAAGAATTATTAAAAAAGGAGATATTCTAGATATTTTTTCATATTCTTTATATTTCCACACAGTACAAAGTATCACCCTGGGTTCTGCTTCTACAGTAAAAAAAAGATTAATTTGCTTCAGGAATCATTTCATGAAATTCTTTAGCTAGTTTATGCCTCAGGTCAAACTAGATAATCATTATAGTCTCAAAATGAGTTTATAATCTCAATTATGATATTATGGCCTCATTAAGGTCTCAAAATTATCCAAGATTTTAAGAGTCAGCAGAAAGTTTAGGAAGACTGAAAGAGAAATGATAATCTCAAAGCAAGAAATTGTACTGTTAAGATAGATATTGATCCCCTCTCTTTGCATGAGGAAGGATATTGGGACACTGCAAAGTTGACTCGAAGGGCTGTATAGGGTATCCTTAATCATTAGGAGAACTGAAAAATCTTTCAATAATGAAAAGGAATGAGCAATTATCCTGTGAAGGATCTGAATCATAAAGAGGACGAATGAAATCACACTTTTTCTAGGAAAATAGCAAGTATTATTCTGTGTTTGCATGTGAATATTACTGAGATCATTGCCAAGGTGTTAGAACTGTTCAACAATCACACTAATTGTACTGAATAATACATTAATAAAAGAACTGCTATTTTCAAAAAGATTGTTAGTAATTTTAAGCATCCTTGACTGATCTGATCTTCAAAAGGAAGGTGCTCAGCAAAATGAATCTCTTGATGGTGTCACAGGCTAGAATACTAGAATTATGAGTCTATTTCAAAATTGGTAGAGGTTTGGAAGAATATTAGCCTTGGCCTATTCCCACAAACTCCACTTTTCACAACCTTCCTTACTATGCTGCTATCTGGAGCAAGGATCTTGTTTCTGTTCCCGCTTTCAAGGCCCTCATTAAACTATCAATAGGATGAAAGCAAATAAACAAATAAAACTCACTATCTCTTTATCAAGAAAAGAGCTTGAGACTCAAGATAGCTTAGTAAGTGTTGTACTAAGTTTTGAATCGTTTCCTTGTCAAAAATGACATTCAATAAAACATCAAAAAATATTGCAGCTTCTGCAGTTTGGCTGGCATTGCTTTTGGCCCGCTAAAATGTGAGTCATTTTTATTCACTATCCTGTCAGTCAGTCCTTGATTGCTGAGAGATTTCTAACTTCATCCTTGAAATGAGTTGTGATGGATAGAAGATGACTGTAGAAATTTGGAGGCATGGAACCCTCCTTTTCACCTAAACTAATAAAACCTGGGTTAGTACAGAAATACATCAGTGCTTGCCTATCTATCCTCCAAAAGCTTCCTTGGGCACAGACTCTGTATCATTACCTAGTAAAAATGCTATTTCTCTGCTAAGTAATATAGCATGGTTTGAACTGAGATTGTGAGGATTATTTACCTTTATAAACAAACAAACAAACAAGCAAACAAATAAATAAATAAATTCAATACTCTCCAGAAAATTTACTTTCTATAAGGTACTTAATCCACATGAAAAAGAATCATCATAACAGAGGCCATTTTTATATGTTTTTTTTTTCTGTTTAATTATACCAGGAAATGCTACCACTCTGAATCTCAGTCCCTCACTACTAACTGCTGAAGAAATTATTGGCTAAGAAATTCCCAAACAATTTCTGGCAGAAGGAATTGGCACATGTGAAGGACCATACACAATGGAAAATTTGGATGAGGTCATTTCCTTTCAGAGATTAAGGAAGATTAATATTATGGATATTCATGTTTCTGTGTCAAATGGCTTCTACGGCTAGGAATCATTGTGAGAATATGCAATTCAATTTTATTGCAGCCTTAACTACTGAATAATTTATATTCACTTAATAATATAAAGTTAGGAGCAGAATTAAAATAACTTTAATAAAGTCAAAAAGGTAAAGTCTCTAAAAGTAGAAAACACTAGAAAGAGGATTTTCCATCTTACTCCTAGAGCTTGCTTCCGTAT
Organism: Lagopus leucura; assembly: GCF_019238085.1. Classification (NCBI taxonomy): domain Eukaryota; kingdom Metazoa; phylum Chordata; class Aves; order Galliformes; family Phasianidae; genus Lagopus; species Lagopus leucura. Next base: position 5,190,538 of record NW_024962253.1, read on the forward strand.
AAACATTTGGACACAGGCTTTGAGAGATCACACATTCCTGGCAGCCCAGAATATCTTTGTTTTTGGTGCACAGATAAGGATTAGCACTCATTTAATTATTTTTCATCTTACTTGTATTTCCCTAAGAAAACTGCCTATTTTTCCTGATGTGCTCCAAATTCAATATATTTTCTTGTTGACTTTATAAATATTCCTCTGCATTACTTATAGTTTAAATACAAATATTCTTGAAGCCCCCAGAAACTCATCTGGAAGAGGACACTTAAATACAAATAGATTCTAAATAGCAAAAGTTAAAAATAAGTGGGGAAAGTTTCTTACATTAAGATCACTGACCCCTCTTAATAATATGTAGTAATAGAGATACATCTGAAATACGTCAAGTGAATTATTATTGTATCTATGATGAGCACAAATTTTCTCTCAATTCATATTAACAATAAGTACAGATTCCTTTTCTTTACGGAAGAGAGAATTTTCCATCCAAGACTCGACAAGCACTTGGAAATTTTTGGTTTTAGGCTTCTGTGGATGTCTTATTTTTACCCCAATGAATTAAATGAACAGGATTTCATTTTAGAATGAACCTCTTAAGATTCCAAAAATGCTATTTCTTCCTAGAATCTAAATGATTGCTACTATGTCTCATATTTTTACTATATGCTTATTTCACATGATTTCTGAGAGAATGCCACATTCAAAATCTCCTACATGAACTTTTTAAGTACTTAATTTTAATCTCACTTATCTATATCAGAAGTGCTTGTATGTCATTGTTTTAACAGAGCTGATATAGCATCAGTATATGAGAAATACAGTTAATCACGTTATGATTTTGTTTTATTTTGTTGATGTCACAGCATATACATATGCAGAGAGGTGCAAAGATACATGTCACATTTCCATCAAATGAATTAGAAGGTTTAACAACACAGAAAATGCAGGAAGACATATTCTATGCTATGGCTCATGTCATCAGGTCATCTAGGCCCTTAAAACTGAAGATTAGGCTCTTAAAACTGTCATAAATGAGTCAGAAACCTTCAATTGGATTCACTAACTTCTTCAATAATGTTTGAATCAAAAGTAAGTTTTATTTAATAGTGAAATAGGGGAAAGATTGTGACTGGTGTAATGTAGAATATAGAAAATACAGGAAAGATAATGACTAGTGTAGTCATTAACTTAGTGCATTGAATAGCCTAGAGAGAGAAGGCTATGACAATAAGACATAGTGTCTTACTTTCCTTCAGGGCTTTCTATCGTATGATCTCAAAATATCTTATAATAGCAGTGATTTGTATCACTTCTGGGAGGGATGCTGCTGTTACAGCAGTACCTGATTATCTCATTCAGCATTTAGAGCTCTGAGAAACTGAGAATCTGTTCACTGAATATAACTCATACTCCCTCTGGCTACCATACCTGCTTTGTTTCTGCTGAGTCATGTGTAACTTTTTTTTTTTTTTTCTCCTCAAAGCTTTTCTTGACATACATGGAAGATATAAAATTAATTTTACAGAAATATTTACTGTGTGCTCCTTAGAGGAAGAGCTAAAACAGCAAAAATTAGTGATCATAAAATTTACAGCAAATAGAATCACAGAGGAAAAATAAAGAGTTTTAAACTTGAGTATGCAATCCTGAGTGCCCAAACAAGATGCATTTATTTATTTTTTTAAGCTCTTGTAAAATTCTGGTTTCTGGAACAAGTTCTAAGACTGCACTGTGGAACCATGTATATGCCTAGTGAGAAAGCCTTGATTTACAGCTACTAATCATAGAATGGTTTAGTTTGGAGGCAACCTGAGAGATCATCAAGTTCCAAAGGCCGATTGCCAACCACTAGATCAGGCTGCCAGGATCTCATCCAAACAGGCTTTGAAGGTTTCCAGGGATGGGGTATCCACAAATTCTCTGAGCAAACTGCTCCACCCTTTGAGAAAAAAAAAAATTCTGTCTAATGGCCAACCAGAATCTCCCCTCTTTTAGTTAAAAGTCATTTCACCTTGTATTATCAAAGCAATCTCAAACTCTAGATCTCATGTGAAAATAAAGAAAATAATGATCAGAGTAAGCTGATCATTGCAATTTTGCCTTGAAGTTGTATTCTACAGAACTTATGCTTCCTAAGTGCTATGGAGATCATCTAACCCAAAAAGATTGTTCAGATCTATGAGTACCTGAAACCAGCTGGGATTCCTATATTGGACTACAAAGTTCCTCTGGATCTGAAATTCATGCATCCATGTACATTCAGAAGCAACTTCCTTCCAGAAGCTCACTATTCAAAGTGGAAAAATACACCCACTTTGAAATAAAATTACAGCCCTAGGTCACATGATCTACTACCTCGGACTAATCTGGTTTTACTTGCCCAATTACCATCCCTTCCAAACCAAACAAAACCAAACAAAACCAAACCATACCATACCAGAACACCTAAGCGCAGTATTTATTTACAGACATTTATTTTGGTGGCTTTGTTCTAATTTGCTTTCTTTTTTCCCCTAATTACGGACAATGCAGATTGATTTCACATAAGCCAACAAGACTAAGCATTTCTTCTTGTTTAATGAGTTTTATTTCTTTGTACATCTGCAAATATATATGCAGAAACTTACACATGCAAGTATACAGCTTTGAGAACGTAAATACAGCAGACAGCATTACGTCTGCTGATAATGTGTACAACTTACCCATACCAAATCAATTCACATGCGGTACTCTTGGCAGATGAGATCTCATTTTTATCCTAAATCAATAGTGAATTAATTAACAAGATGGTAAACAAAAGTTACATCTAATGGATCACCAGGCCTATGTCTGTAGGGGAATGAAAGGACTGATTAACCCAGTGGTACTGCAATTCTCCATGACTAAGCTGTATACAGGATACAGGTTATCCTGTTTTCAGTGTCTGTGCTCTGAACGTAGTAAAATTACCGTGAGTAAAGATAACTCCTGTGACTTTTCCAGGCAAAGAAAACAAAGAGTTTGTATATTTAACTGCAAAGGTAACCTATTTGAGTTTAGAATCATCTCAGTAAAGATAAGACAAAACTTCTTTTTGCTGTAGTAGGTGAGCAACAGAATAAAGGAGACAGATAATTTTTCAGAGGCCTCAGAAGTCTGAAACAGGTGGAAGGGTTAATGCCACAAAAATGTTGCATTTTCCTGGTTAATTATAGAGTCTGGAGCAAACAACTCAAATATAACCATCCTGCATCTTGCCCTTTGTGTCAGATTTTTGGTGAACAGTCAAAGAGAGATGCACAGTTCTCCTTCCTACTAGCTTTTCCTAGGGGACTGGTGTGAATGGAATTGGTGCCAAATGTGCACCAGATGAGCCCATTAGTACTATAATCATGCACCGTGGTGTAGTCCACATAGAATCATAAAATATTTTGTGTTGGAAGGAACACTTAATCTACTTCAACCTCCCTGCAATAAGAAAAGACTGGAAAACTAGTTTGAAACAATCTGTGTTGTTCTTTTTTCTCTGTTATCTTTCCAAAGGTACACTCTTTCAGATGTTCTCACAATTGCTAATCAATTGGTAGGTTTTCCATGAAGAGTGCCTTTTTCTTAACTGGTTACATTGCTGAGCAGGGTAGCCAAAAGTCATTAGTTCTCCTTGTAGGAATAATACTGGCACAAATTTTCTGAGATCCAAAACAGAAATAAGATGTTGTATCTAGTATTTAATGTAAATCTCTCTAGTTAGTCTTAAAAAAAAAATCTACGGGGATAGGGTGGGAAAGGAAAACTCTTCTGTCAGGTTTTAACCTTCATACTGAAACCACTTCATACAGCACAATAAAGCTCTACATCCTTTCTATCTCTTCTGATATGCATTTTTAATAAGGTGTTTCAGATTATTTATTTATTTATTTATTTATTTTCTTTCCCAACAGTTTATTATGTGTCCCTGGGCAGTTAAACTGATCTATGTCTCAGCTTCATCTTTGTATGTACACTTCAGAAGAAAATCGTCCTTTCCCCATGTGATTTGCTAGAACTGTTTGCTCTTTGTCATTTCATCTTCTCTGCTATACAGATTGACAGAAAAATATAAAGAACATTGACTAAAATCATAAAGATATATAAAGACAACGTGACACCAACAACATAGTTTAAAATCCTTAAGATGCCAGCTCATTTCTGGTAACGCAGAAATGCTTAATTCTGCAGATGAAGTGAACAAATGAATGAGGTGAAAGCACTGTGGAAGGACCAAGTTGCTGAAGGAGAGAACCCGAAGGTCATCCTGCACTGAAAAGGAAATAATCCCTTGCCACCTCTTTCTTCCAGCAGATATCTGTCTTTCACTTCCCCTGTTTGATACAGCAAAGTGTAGTATACAGATTGTCACAATATAGAAATGTCTGTTTATGACCTTTTTCTCTAAGATCTTTAAAAATTGTGAAATTAATGAAATCATACATATGTTTCAGTCTGCTCTGAGAAAACTGTCTTGATTTGAGACCAAGACAGCATGTTCTAATCAACCTGATGATTCACATGAAATATGAGACATGCGACTCATGGTGTTGGATTCTGCTCTTGGGAATGTAAGCTCTGCTTTTGTTTCTAGAATGTATCTCGTAACTCATTTCCTTTGTCTTTACATTTTCCTAAACATAACAAAAAGAAAAATTTGGGATAAGATAAAATGAGTCCTATAACTTTTTGTGGGTGGAATTTCTATTGTTGAATTTCTAAGGTTCGGAGTGAGGATTGCCAAACTCAATATCCTATTTTCTCTCTCCTCCCAGCCTGCCCAGTGTTTTTCATCATAGAATATTCTCCTGAGTGGAAAACAAATCACAAAATTATCCCCTTGAAAGATGATCCTTTCTCTCAGACCAGACTGAATATGACCAGATGTACCTGGAACGATGCAGAAGAAAGAGGAATGCTGAGACCTGAGGGGTTTTGTTTTCCATGGAAAAAAAAAATAATGTAAAAGCTTTATAAAAGGATCTGTCATGCTACTTGTTCTCTCTTTTTCACACAGGGCCAAAGAGCACTGATTATTCCCAGCTCAGTGGCAATGCCCTTGGCAGGACCCCAGGAAAGGCATTTTGCCAGAGAGAGATGAAAATGAGTCCCATAGGTTCTCTGTAATGTCAGTGCATTATCCAAATTTAGCAAAGACTATTCTTCCACTCCTATCTAAACTGCCTGCATTTGTGGCATACACGCATGCTATTTCCTTCAAGATGGGAAGCTCTCCAGGGCTTGGTGTAATAACTGAGTCTTCAAGCCTCCTATATTCTCTCTGTCATCTACTATATACTTTCTCGGAGCTAAAGATAATAAACAAGTTTTCCAACTAAGCAGCCTGTGAGTTGGGAATCACAGTGTAGTTCAACATATTTCTGTTGCAAATATATTAATTTTTGACAACTAACAGCATTTTTTATTAAAAAATACGTAGGTCACTCTGAATGTAATGCCTCATATTTCATGGAAACTACAACTACAAACAGCACAATAACACTGCTTGATAGAGCAAAACACTAGTTTTTTACGCACTCTTCATTATCTTTGCATTATCTTTGCCAACAATGAACAAGAATTCTGCATCTTATGGTTGTAAAAATCTGCACCAGTGAAGTTGAGCCACTGTTTCACAGTGACTATGATGGCATAGTTTCTGAAACACATCAGCCACCAGCTCACTGTCCTTGTATCCACTGTTTGGTCTCCATAAGCCTTCAACAATTATCAATGACTGTAAAGGGGTGCATTTTTGCCCCTTTGATTCATAGATACTCCATGTCGGATACCATTTTGTCAGACTGTCCCTCTCCTGCCATCTGTCACACAGCAACAAAATTCAGTGGAATATTTGTGGGAATGGAATGTTGTTTCTGCATTAGATATTAAAAAGAGTAATTTGTTTGAAGAAGTAGAACATAATGTATTTGTATTCTGTAACTTATCCTTAGAAATAACTATTTATAAAAAGTAGGAATACTACCTATATTAGCAGCATGTTTTAGAAACATAATTGCTGAATTACGTGATTAATTCTTTCTTGCAAAACTGCAATAGTTTTTAGATGTTCCAAAAAAAGTGGTATAGTGTTAGGGACTACAAAACATGTTGTAGGGTAGTTCTGTTAAGATAAGAAACTCCCAACAAAAGAAAAACAGATTTAACAAACATCAAAGAAGCCAGTGCCTCTACTCAAGGCCGGACTGTCTCACTCTGTAAGAAAATTGGGATGTGACAGGCAGGAATCAAGATACTCCCATTTGTCCTTCTGAGCTTATCTCTATGCAAGGGCGAACAAGCAGATATCCAGAAACAATACCAAGTGTGGAGTAAAGGTCAGAAGTTAATTAATTAATTAGATGTTTACACTCAGCCAGCGAAGATTTATGTTTGTCCAGTGTTTGTATGTTTAGTGAAGTGTCGAGAAGATTGTGAGCCTGAAGCACTCAGCCAATGAAGAACTAAGAGAGAAAGAGGTAAGCGTAGGGCAACAGGGCATAAAAAGATGTAACACTGCTTTCTGGGTGCTCTCCTGCCTGCAGGAGGCCTGCCACTGCAATTGTGAATAAAATTTGCTTTATCAGAGATATAATCCTGATAAATTATTTGGATATTTCCAACATATTGGTGGGAAAATTCAGCTTCTACTGACATACCACTGACATCCAGCTCTGACATCATGGGCCAGATGTCTCACTCCAATTTGTAGGATGGAGAGGAGGTTCTTTTAATGTCTGTATACCCTGCATGAGATTAAGAAACAAGGTTCAAATGTTGGTCCAACCAGTTTATTACAAATCTTAATTAGGGAGATGGGGAAGGGGAGGACAGACACTATTATGAATTAGGGTAATGGGGAAGGGAAGGAGGGCGATAGAAAAGATAGGAAAGAAGAAGCAAGGAGTCTTTATAAGAAGCAAGAAGGAGACAGTCACCACTGTGGATCCAGCTTTTGTAGTTCAGTCATTGATCTTCAGTAGCAGTGCATCGTTGGGCATTGCTGTTCTCTTGACCATGATGACAGCAACAATAATGGTGACCATGGTGATGATGGCCCCCTTTTCAATGCTTTCAAAGTGGTCAAGTCAGATGTCTTTGGAGTGACAGCTCAAATCCAAAGCGGTTGAGTCAGCTCTCCTTGGAGTGGCAGCTTCTGGCTTTGGGATCTCAGTGGAAACTCCTTTGTTCCTATCTTCCTGGCCTTTCCAGCAGAAAAGAGGCAGCAGGGAGGTGCCAACTTGTATCTTGCCTTCACAGGATACAATGGCATCATCCCCTGCTCTCCCATAGCAAACAGGAGTCATTTAGTCACAGGCTAGATCTTCCGCCAGTAAGTAGTCCTGAGCACTATCTTCCAAAGGTAAACAGCTCCAAAGAAATGCTCTCAAATGTGAAATTGTCCACACAATGATGTTGACTGCCACACAGTAACACCCATCTCTCATCCCCTAGAATCTTATCACAAGAAATACCTCAGGAAGCAAGCTTTGAGCCAAAAAACAAAGGATTCTCACACAGTGCAATTGGAATTATATGATTTTTAAGATCTCCTCTAACCTAAGTCATTCTATGATTTTGTTATGCTATTAATTCTATACCTGTTAATTCAGCCTAAGGTGACTAGGTTCAAGTCTGTTTTCTAATATGAAGGTTTACTTTGCGTAAAATCAATTTCATTCTTACATCTCATTTAAATTGGTCATATTTGGGAATCCACTTTTTTTTATTATTTATTATTTTTTATTTTTTGAATGCAGGCTGCAGAGAGTTAGGAAGCATGACACAGGATCTATGGGAAATATTTTATCTTCTGGAGTATCAACCAAAGGCCAGGCAAGATGACTCCATTATCTTCCCAAATAGCTGTCCTTGTGTATTGACTTAATCTCCACTGTGTTTGTGGTCATTTTGTCTTCCCATCTTAAGTGTAGCTTGATAACAGTATAAAAGGAAAGGTTTTGCAGCTGTTTTAATGTATAAAATTTCCAAGCAGCTTTCAAGATGCCAGGAAGTTAAGGACAAACTTTAAAGTATTACTTTCATACTTAGAAGAAAAGTTCACACCCTGAGGAATTTGATAGAAAGAGAGGATCAGACAAACAGGACAAGCCTTCAGAGTTTAATGCTTTGCTCAGTTGAATTTCTGTATGAAACTTTGGTATTTCTGCTAGGCTGACTAGGTAGTCTCTAAGGCCAGGAACTCATAGAGCTAGTGATGTGGCATCTAAATTAAGCAGACAGCAGATTTCCTCTTTCAGCTCTCAAGGGCAAAAGAAGCTCAGTTTAGTGTCAGTTCAAGTATTAACCTCTCAAAGAAGAATAGAGATGACTTCATAGGTTGCATTCCTGGCCCTGCTACAGATTCAGGTTTTGATTTAGCTTCTCTGTTCTTGTAATTGCCTGTGATCTGGAACTAGATAAAAACACTTAAAAAACACTTAACTGCTTTCCATGTCTGTTTTGTAGCTTAACATTTAGATGTTTGTTAAGAGATTTGAGTAATTTATGAGTGTAAACTGAAAATGCACTGCCTCTTACTCTGCTGTTAACAGCTATTATTTTCTTTTGGCTGTTTATTTTGTTTGGGTTTTAGAATGTTGAATAATCTCAAAATAGGACATTAAAATGAAAGACAGTAGGGCCAATCTTTTCTGGTGACATTTGTTGTTTGAGAAGAACAGTTTTCTCATGCTGTTAGAGAAAAAAGTTTTGTCTTTCTTCAACAAAGATAAAAGCCATTCTGCCTGAAGGCCATGTTTTTCCATGAGGACAAGACATTTCATATCTGATTTTGGCTCATAAACCACGAGATTTGTTTTTATATAATTCTCTCTTTTTCCTTTCCTCTTCCTTCCTTTCTCTGTCTCCCTTTCCTTCCCTCTGGCGCACACACATACACATGGGTACAGCTGTGAACATGCATGGTCTTAGGAAAGAAGTCCATATATCAAGTTAAAAACAAATTGTGAGATGTTCCATTTTAAGGCCTCCACATGACACTACTTATCTGTCTCACTGAGGGACCCTCTGGGTAGCAAGTATTTGGAGTTCCTATTTTAGGATGCAGAAATGAGGTAACACATTGCATGAACAACGGATTTAGCATCAAGTTTGTTATACATTAATGTGTTACAGAAAAAGTAAGATTCCATTTCATCTTCATCAGGGGTCTAGAACCATAGACAGCTGAAAGCAAGCAGAAGGAAAGTTTTTAATATAGATACACATCCACTGTAAAGTCTGGAATTCGCTCCTTTCTAGTCCATGATGCTGGAAATCATTTGCATACAAGCATGGGTATGTGAAGATTAATGCTAGAACTAGCACACACCTTGGTTTCCCCTTTACAAAGATTTGAGATAGTATCCTTATTAATTATAAGTTTCTGTCCCAGTGACATTAAGGAAGGTTGCACCATTCATGAATCATTCACGTGTCAAGAAGTTCTAAAACCAAGTGAAAACTTCTCTAAACTTGAGTATGCCTTCTCAAGGCCTATTTACAAATGACGATGTGATGGATTTTGAGGGGCTGGAATCAAGAAGTGTCTAGTAATCACTGTTAAGCAGTAAGAATATTGAGAATGGAGAGTGATGACTAATTTTCAGGAAAGACACTTCTAGCTTAAACATTGTGAATTCAACCTATGCATGTCTGTCAACTTCTGAATAAATGTGTAGTGTAGCTCAGTCTTAGAGACAATCAGTACAAATCCACTGTCCATGACCACCTGCCCATTCTCCTTCTTTTATCTTGACCTTCAGTTCATCTGTGACTTGAGCCAGTAGTCTTTCAGCTAAGTTTTTGCAGTCTAGTAATAATCCAGTCTTCAACTAAAATGTTTGTTCCTACTGTACTGCTTCTACCTAAGTGGTGGAGTGACACAAGAGAGTTTCATTTCTAACATCTGAAATCTTGAAGTACTTGGATAAATCCGAGATACCTCCTATAACACATATCAGTAATAAAATGTAACTGCATCCTTTTATTATTTTTCCCAGGAGGATGCTATAGGTAGCAGGCATGGTAGCTCATAAGTAGGTCTAGATAAAAGAAGAAAAAAAAAAAAGTAATTTGATTTCTGCAATAGCAGAAGACAAAATGATATACACTTAATCCCTTGTTTTTAGAGGTAATAAACTCAAAGTTAACAACTACCAAAAAAAAACAAAAATCAATTTTCTTTATTTAACAATTTTAGAGGTCTTGAGCCATAATAAAATGGCAGTTTTGAGGCTTCTGTGTAACCTTTAGCAACAATAAAACATTCCTCTAGCTGCCCGTAAGAGAGACACTGGGAATTCCTAAGCTCTCTAGACTAGCATAAAAGAGATTTTTCCTCTTGTGATGTCTTTGAAGCAACAAAGTGAACATTTATCAGTACTTTGTGTGACAACAGAAGAAATATTTCCCAGATTGCCTTTATGCAGATGTTATTCATTGTTTGCTGCACAGAACTGATGTGATCTAAGATTGATATTAGCAAGGATGAACATTAGTTGTGAACACTAGCCCTCTGGTTTTCCTGATTATTGTTCATGTGATGAGCAATAGAGGAATATTCTAATCAGTAATTAGATGTTATAGTGTAAAATCTGAGTGGTCAAAATGAGATAATTTTGACTTCTATAAATCCTAAATATGTTCAGTAATTAACAAGGAATAAGAAATTGGGCATTTTTATTTCTAAGTCTAAAACTAAAGTAAAAAAAGCTACACTAAAAGTTTGATGCATTTACCATTACGACCTTAATATATACAACTTGATTGCATAGACAAGTAAATCAGATTTTGTAGATAACTGAATATTTTCTATAAGCAAGAACACAATTAAAGCTATGCCTTAGCATCATGCCACTCTATCAAAATAAATCCCACAGTCTTTGCTTAAATTCTAATTCCTGGAATAGTTTCCTAAAATGAAAGTCTCATGAATTTTCTTTTATTTTTTAAATTTACTTTCTATTTTCTATTTTTGTTTTATTTTATATTCTTATTTCATTGTGTTTTTTTGTTTTTTTTTTAATAAGTTATTTGAAATGGAGTAGCTAAATTATTATTTATTCTAATTTTTTAACTGTATTTTACATGCCTTCCAGTTGACCTAGACTAGAACGATAGTGTAGTCTTAAAAAGGCTGAAGTATAAACTATGGACTAGAAGTAAAAAATCAAATAAATACACATATGCACTAGGTAAAATATATTTCCAAAGAGCCTCATTGCATGATAAATTCTTACCAATTTCCTTATCTCTCAATCACTTCTTTATGAGATTGAAAGACTCTACATTTCTGCATGTGGATAAATGTTTTTAAGGTTTCTCATTAATTTTATGAGGAAGACATTCTTATGAAGCAATTTCTGGTGTGTCATCATCTCAGTCTTTTAAAAGTGGAACACAACAGCTTTTCTACTTTCTAAAGACCAGCTTTTTTGCAGAGTCAAGGGCAATCAATATCTGTTTCATTGTCAAGGAAAAAGTCAAACAGCAGAAAGTAGATGTGATACCCTTTAAGCACTAAGAACAGCTAAAAAAACATTCATATTAAATTTTTTTTAGGATCAAATGATGCAAATGAAATATTTATTTTCTTCTTCTGGCAACTGTATTTGGAGAGGAAAACATATACATATATATAGTATATAATATATATATGTCAAATTATATTCAAATTTTTGTGTAGAAAGATAAAGTTTTGTTGAAAAAGTAAAAAATTATGATGAAAGAAACCTCTGTCATTTTTATGTTTGTCTAAGTCAACTAGCAACATCATGTCCTAACACTGAGCAATAAATATCTCATTTTTATATTGTGTAGTCCATAGAAATATCATAAAAAATAGATTTGACTGTTGCCCTGAAGGCTTTGAGAAAATGACACAATATGCATCACAGAACATAGTTGAATTTATTTTTCATTATTTACATATTGAATTATGTATCTATAGGAAGGAAGGAAGGGAGGAAGGGAGGAATGAAGGAAGGAAGGAAGAAAGCAAAGAAGTAATGAAGAAAGGAAGAGAAATACCTGAGAAGTGCAGTGAAAGTCCTTCTTTGTTTGTATGTGAAGGGCTCGTATTCTATTAGTGATCAGTAGAATGAATCATAAACTGACAGAATAATTTAGAGTAGAAATAACGCTACAGGCGAACTGGTCTAGGCCCCTGCTCAGAGCAATTATACACGTTGTATGAAATGTATATATATGTGTATACATCTGTATCACAGAATCATAGAATCACAGAATGGCCAGGGTTGGAACCTCAAGGATCATGAATCTTCAAATCCCCCTGCCACAGACAGGGGCCACCAACCTCCCCATTTAATACTAGACCAGGCTACCCAGGGCCCCATCCAATCTGGCTTTGAACACCTCCTGGGATGGGGCATCCACAATTTCTTATCCATAGAGTGTATCTACCCATCTATCCATCCATTCATCCACAAAATCTTCTTCTTTCTTACGTCTGTACTTTTTGTATGTGTGCATATGCAAACATAGTTTCAGATTTAATACTAGAAAGTGAAACATAATCTCACAAATTAAAAATGGCTGTGGAAAATTAATGTGGCTTTAGTATGTACAGTACTAGACTGTAGTACTCGTCAAGGCATGATGGGCCTTGCCTTTAACCATTATACATCCAAATTGGATAACTGAATTAGATGTGGTGGTAGGAAATTTAACATGTTTTGTGAAGATCATCATTAAGTAAATCTTTATATCCTTCTGAGTGAATGTACAGTTTGATATAAAAGATTTTCACAAATAAAGATCTTAATTATTAACGTGGGAAACTTTTGACAATCTTGGTGGTAATACGTTTCAAAACAACCAATGTACTACAGAGACACATATTTAAAAAAAAAAAATAAAAAAGAACTTCTGTAAGAGTTAATTTAGAAATCTTACCATGTGATGTTCCTAGGTCTTTATTACAAATACAATCAAAGTAGACTATTGAAGCATCTCCTTCTGGATTTGAATTCTGTTAATCAAGGAGTCTTCTCAAACAGTGGAGGTCAGTACCTGCTCAAAATACAGAGTTTAATTAAAACGTCAGATTAAGTCCCCTTCCCTCACCACATCATGCTCTGGTGATCTTAGGTAATTGTTTAATAACCAGTTATGAAGTTGTTTTCATGCCAGTGAACTACTGAGTTAATTATGGACTTTATAAAAATAGAGCATCAGCTCTTCATGTATAGGTAAAGTTTGTACCAACTGTTATTCTCTATAGCTAATACTGTCTAAAAATATAAAAAGTGAATTTTTTGCTGCCATCTTTTTATGTCAAAGAAAAATTATTGATTCTGAGTAATGAAAAAAATATAACAATTAAAAAAATGACTAGTATGTACAACAAAATGAAAGGATTCTTACGCTGCTGCTCTTACTCATATTGAATAGTAGTTCTGTTGGTTAATATTTCCAAATATGTGTCTACACGTGAAGCTGAATGCATATCTTCAGTAGGTGTTAACCTCATTGCATAGAAGAAAAACCAAACCACCTTTTAACATAGATTTGTGTGCACACCTATGAACAGCACAGGTGATTTAACCTTTCTGTGTCCCTGTGTCCTTGCAGTAGTACCATGTTCTCACAACTGAGCTGAGATTTTTCTAGGAGTCTGAAACTGTCCATTGAAAGGGTGAGTGGGATTTGAGACTCTTGTGTTGATGTTGCTTTACTTTGGGCAGAGTAATTCAAGCCATGATCATTCTGTCAGTGTTGATTTGAAAAAGCACTGCTGGGTCAGGGTTAAAAGCAGGGCTATATTTGCCTTGATACACACTTCAGTGATTCTCTTCAAGTGCCATGCAATTTGCATCCAAACTATACATCTTATTATGCAGAGCAAACTGATTCTAGCTAACCTTCCGCTTCTCTGATTCCTTTCTCCACAGTAAATTGCTGATAAATCTCCTTTCCTATATTTAAAAGAAGATGAGATTTAAAAAAAAAAAAAAAAAGAATAGTCAAGGTAAGGAAAAGTTAAAACAAGTCAGTCACTCAAGTAACACTCCTTTTAAGTTCTGTTTTCACTTTACAGTAAAGAATCACTGACAGGGAATGGTGTTTAGAAAAAGTCATGTTATTCCTATAGCAAGGCCAGGAAGAGTTATAGAAGAATTTTCTCATATCTGGACAAGCCATTTATTGCAGTTCAAAATCAGAGCAGTATCTATTTATCTGCATTTTCTCCAAAATCTGCGCTAATACAAAATATTAATACTACAAAACAATAGTTATATAGTACCAAGTAATAGTGTCTCAGATCTTTGTGAATTCATATGAGATTGCTACACTGATAGTTGGCAAAACCAATGAAGTCATAATTACAGCAACGAAAAGGGATACATTATAGTTAGCAAAATTATGTGTGGTCTCCACAGCTCTGTTCCTGAAATTATCTCTGTTTTTTAAGCAACCACATAACTTACTATCTACACACTGGATGAGGAATTTGCATCCTAGATGTGCATCAACAACACTCCCTAACCTATGCCCACAAGGTCTGTAAGCTTCCTCCTTAATTTATTCAGGTAATTTCACATCTTTTAGACAAAATATATTGGATCTCATGGTCTGGGATTTCACTGATCCTACTGTAGAGGTAATATGTAATCTTGTTGCAGCAATATAAGTCAAGCATTTATTATGGACTTTAAAAGGATAAGGAGTCTTGCACAACAGCTACAAAAGTTTGTGAAATCCCTAATAGTAATATTTAGAGCTTCTCAAAAGAGAAAATGCCATTCTACTATTAAAAAATAATGATCTGTTGCAGAACAGAAAAGACCACATATGGTCTAATCCAAAGCACATTAAATGGGATAGAAGTCAGATAATTATGAATTTACATTTACAACATAAGGACAGTAACAGAGGGATTTAATTAGGTTTGACTAGATAAGAATATTAGAAAGTGCTGAATTATATTATATCTGGTATATTTAAAAAAAAATAAAAAAAAACACATTCAGATGGGAATCAAAAGGGTAAGGGAAAGAAATAATCTGATTAATTAGAAGACAGTGATTATATATTTGTGTAAGATGCTGGGGCTATTAGCACAGCTGATGAGTTGTTTTTCAAATTGTGATGCTAATATTTCACTTAAAGTATCCTGTACTTGTCTGCTAGGTACAGCATTTCTTTTTATTCCTTGTTCCAAGATTCTTACTTCTGTAGAAATGAATAAAAAATGAATAAAGTTGAGTGCTCATTGTATAGAAAGATACAAGTAAATACTGCAACACCTGGGTACAGAAAGAAAGCAAAACTGAGTTACTGAAATCCAGCCCTAATATTGTGTTTTGTCCCCATATTCTGAAGAGAGAGCTTCATTTAATTTATAAGTAAGATTATTATAAACTGAACATTTTTCTTATTTTGCTTACTTACTGTAGGCCTAGATATAATAAGCTTTTGACTGTATTTTGAATCTCTGAGAAATTTTTCAGTAGTTTGATAGATTCTGTGAAATATATTTGAAAATCTCAGATCCGCATGGAGATGCCGTTGCAGCCATGCACTTCCCTATATAGACGTTATGTTATGAAGATGTTCAGATTTGCTCTGCAGCATTAATATCTAAGAATATATTCCAGACATGTTTTTGAATAAAACTGTAGTTCATAGACTAAATGAGTGTTAATAACACAGTTCTACTTTATGTTGTTTCTGCTTTACATACATCATATAGATTTGTCTGCAGTCTTCTTGTGCATAGGAACTCTATGTGAACAGATAAAATTGATAATAAAGCTGAGTCAGATGACTTAGATCCAGAATAGATACGTGTGCTTAAATCACAGTATGGTGTTAGAATGGTTACCAACATTGATAGGTTACAGCTTTACAGAACTATCTTATGGTTCTAGTGGTCTCAAGTAACCCTCTGATTTGAATTTTTACAAATTAGTGATCTAAAATTGTTTGAAAGATGACAGAACTCTTATTCAATTGCCTGAATCTGTACAGACATCATCCATCAGATATGTAAACACTTTTGTCTTGTTAAAGAGCTTTCCTGGGTGTGTCACAGAATAGAACTTAAAAATCTGCCTCCGTAAAATTGGCTTCCTTAAGCAGAGAACTTCTTGAATACAGTGACTATGAATATGAACTTAATCAATCTGGAGTTAGCCTTGCCAACAGAAGATAGTGGGGAAAGAAAAAACAAAAACAAAAACAAAAACTGGCTAGCTCTTCTAGCTTTTCATTTTAATTATTGAAAGAGGACTTATTTTCTGCATCATGCCTCGAGTGGTCAGAATTGGAGTGTAGAAAAATGCTCCTGTGGGTTTACGAAGCTGGGCAACACCTTGCTAAATCATGAAATGAACTCAGATTTATTTAGGAAGCAAATTAGATGAAGTTCCACAGGGTGTGAAGCAAACAGAGCAGCAGTGCCTTGGTTTTAACCCACCACAGCTTACTTCACACTGGAACAAAGTTAGCCTGCGAATGAGAGACTAGGACAGTTGTTCTCCAGCTGATGTAACAGCAGTTATCTCATTCACATGTCAAAGTATGCCCTGTGACTGTTGTCAAACATTATCTCCTTCAAGACAACACCAAACAAATCCAAAAGCTGAGAGTGTAGAAAATAAGGTAAACTCTTGCGGTGAATGATCTTTAATATCTTGGGAAAAGCTGAGACCAGCTCAATAATGCTGCCTCTATAGACATCACAGGCTCTCTGGGAGCTGGGAGTTTACTTTTAGTTGTGCTTTGCAGTGATTCATATAAGCTGTTTGAAGCCAATTAGCACAATGTAATCACAGGAGTGATAGTTGTACTCTACCTCCAGCAACGTGTGCTGACAGCCTGCTAAAGGGTTACAGGAAGGAAGGAAACCTTAGTTTAAATTTGGGTCAACTTTTTAACACCTACTACCTTGGGCTATGCTTTGTCAGGGTGCAGTGCTGAGATAAGCAATCATCTGCATGGATATCCATATGGCACTGGTATTCATAGGCTACAGAGCTGTTAAAGACAGAGAAGGAAAGCCTAATTTATTGGGCTTTGCATACTAAAAAGCTCAAACAGGAGATCACATCTCTCAAGTTAGTTAATAGCTGCCTGATTTGTGAAGGGAGTTTCCATTGCAAGGGTTTGTGCAACACTGGCTTTAGCTGGATTAGGTATGACCCTACAATACACTGCTTTTCCCACTTCTTACATCGAACTGGTCTGTAATTCTGTATCTAGCACATGAATGATCCATCATTATGGATAATCACAGAGTCACAGAATCTGAATGGCCCGGGTTGGAAGGGACCTCGAGGATTATGAATCTCCAACCCCTCTGCAGCAGGCAAGGCCTCCAAACTCCCCATTTAATATCAGACCAGGCTGCCCAGGGCCCCATCCAAACTGACCTCGAACATCTTCAGGGACGGGGCATCCATAACCTCACTATTTTCTCTATTATCTACTATGTACAAAATATCTCCTAATTATGTACAAAATACCACCCTATTAGTCTATTACAGTATATACAGAAAATTTATACTGTTAGAAATGTTTTATCCAAGTGCACTTTTTCAGGAAAAGACTGTATCATTGTTCATACCAGTTTAGATGGTATGAAAGAGGCAATTCTAAACCCTGTATTTTCTCCTTCATCTATCATTTCATTTAGTAGCTGTTACAGCATGTGAATCTATGTATGGTATGAAACTATTCAAAGACACCAAGACTCAAACATCCAAATGAATGAATAATTAAACTATCAATTTGAACTCTGCCACTCCCCCTAACCCCCCTCTGTCTGTCCTTCTTCCTTCAATATCAGTCTTATGTTATGGTTCTGCTGTGGACCTCGTTCTTTCGCTGTCCAAATCTTCCTCCACCTATTTGTTAATATCAAAGCCTATTCTTTGAATACTGCTCTTATTTATTAAAATTACAGTTATGTTCCAGAATGCTTCCCTCTTTTTGTTTTAGCAATCTGCTAGTTAAGGAAATTCTCCCCATAGTCTAGGCTGACAATTAACCCTGGTATCCCTAGAAACATATGGCTAGTATTCCCCTACAGGAGCCAAGAAAGACTTAATTAGAAGTTCAGCATAGGAAGAGACTTCTTAATGGTAAAAATGTTATTCCTTCTCTATGGTATTTCATTTAAATTCTTTTCCAAAATAGTTTACAGAAGTAATATATATATATCTCAAAGGAAAAGAGAAATTAATGTGTTTAAATACTGATTGAATGTCATACTAAAACTAAGTTTAAAAATAGACGAGCAAACCAGTGGGGAGAAAAATACGTGAAGGCTACCTTACACATTAAAGAGAAGAAGCTTCTGAAAATACTTTTCAGTTCTCACTACTAGAGAAAGAAGGCACTTAGGAAACTGCATGAAATTTCTGTAAATATTTGTTCCAGTTTTTAACCACTTAATTTCACTAGAAATGTCTCTTTCAGTGTGAATTTTCCTTAGGTATGGATGTGTTCCACATGTATTTCTTTAGAATTGCTCCTGAAACATGTTTTTAGTGCCACCAGATTTCAAAGATTTATGTTGAAAAACCCAAATTCATCTCACTTAAACTCAAATTTCCAGAATATTGTAAGCTTGCTGAGTGCCTATTAGTCCTATATTTCTCTTGCTGTGAGGTACATCTTGAGGCTGGTCTTAATCAGGCCAAATACCCCTTAAAGATACTAAAAGATTTCATTTTGCTTGATATGGAAGCTGGAGGATTTTTGCATGGGGGGTTGGCATTAGGTATGTGAGTCTGCTTCAATGTGGTCAAATATTTTCTTCAACACTACCCTACTTCAAACCCTACCCCCTAATTTATTAAGCAAATTCAAATAACTGTTCATAGCTTAGAAATCGCACATTATGTGAGTAACCACTGAAGAATGAAACATGGTCTCAAAATGCTGTGTAAATTATTTATAGAAAATGCAAATAGATAATAAAAATGCACCTCTGAATCCATGGTTAGCCAATAACTGTGGTTTTCATTTGAGTTAAAAGATCTCATGTGTCAATAATTTGTGTTGAACAGCATGTTAGATAAAATTAATAATCCAGTGCATATTAATATACCTTTAAATGTATATTACATGGACTGAATGCAAATTAAATCATATGTATAATTAACTTGTGTAGAAGTTTGATATCTACTTTGTCACTGGAAAAAGATATTGAACATCCTGAATGAAACTGGCAGGTTTTTTACTGTGTAAACAAATAAACAGGGATGAAGCTGGTGCTAAAAGATATAGAAGAGAGAAGAGAAAGATTACCAGATGAGAGGCAAACTCTGTTTACAAAACATGCTATCCTTTTCTCTTTGCGTTAGTATCTGCCTAAATTCTACCCAGTATACAAGAAGGTGAGAAGCTGTGAAGATAAGCCTGAAGCACCAACCTCAGAGGTAATTTAGTTTAAACAAAGTGTTGAATGTGGTGCTTGATGAATGTTTGGCAAACTCAGTGAGAAACATGGGTGTCTTCATGCTGCAGAAGGGAACTGTAACCATCAGCCTTGTCATAAATCAGCAAATGATTTAGTGAAAACCCAATGGACAGTCAGCCACCTACTCAGCAATTTGGCATTCTTCAATTTTTGATCTTTCAGTTAAATGTTGTCTGTTTGACTACTTCAACATTTGCAGAAGCTCCTAGGACACTCTGACATGTACCTGCACAAAGAAGACAGATTCCTCAGATCTGTAGTGCTGATCTGCAGTTATATAATTTTCTAGACACACTATTACAGCCTAGTGACACCTGAAAATTACAAGCCAAACACTCAGAATCTGTGATTTTGAGTCACAAATCTTGCTATTTAATTTAAAACGTTCTTTTTCCTTCGGTGCTTTGCATGGTTATCTGGCATGGATCCAGGCTTTTCTCAGTTCAAGTTTGAAAAAATTAAAACAATTTCTGGAGCTTAGATTTCTTATTTTACTTAGCATTTTATTTCAGCAGTTTCATGGCGTTGAAGTTAAGAGATCTGAATTCCGCAAACTGCAGCTTGGCAAAGTCTTTAAACATTGCCATAGTTCATCATGACTTGATTTTGACACGTAGTGTACAGAGGTATTAAGGCTGATATTCAGAGGGTTAGTGACCGAATGGTTTTCTTGGACACTAATATAGATTAGTAAATATGATTGTCTGGTACGAAAAGAGTTTTTGAGGACACATTTCAGTTTTATCTCCACTTAGGACATGATAAGATCATTTTGTGGATGCTGCTCAGTACCTTCTTAAAAGATATTTGATGAAAACTGCAAACACTTGTGTGTGTGAAAAGGGGGCTACTTAGTTCATTACTATCTTAGAACAGGCATTTTAAATCAGACTTATCTTAAAAATCTGGCTTTAAGTCCTGTGTTTTACAGTAGCCAGGATACTAGGATAAGAATGAGGCAGTGTTTATACCCTGCCAGCTTCCAGGAATCTGCTCCATAGGATTTCCTGATCACGGAGTTTTATCTGTTGATTAATTGTAAAATGGAATGTTTTTATCTTAATTCCCCCTTTTGCAGCAGAATCTAGAATGTTTCCCAAATGAACAGAATAGCAATGAAGTTTCCAATATTTCCCAGTGTGCTAAGGGAGAGGTCCCATTTCAAATATATTGTAAACACACATACACACAAAAAAAGGCAGACACTGTGTCTTTGTTGAGTATGTTTTTCCCTATATTCTTGTACAGATTTGTATACAACTGCGTAGTCATGTTGTATGAGTTAATTTACTGACATCACTTCTGTCTACTAAGAAATGGAAAAAAAACATTCCTTGGGAAGGTCTTAAGGGATTGGGATTACAGGTAATGTTCTCCTCAGACCTCCCAGTTGGAAACTGGGATCCAGGCAGAAGTGAGAGAATGGATCAGTTGAATGACTGGCTGCATGTGTGGTGTCACACCGAAAGGTATGGTTTTGATGATCTAGGACATTTCTTTGACAAACTAGGAATGTTGACATGGGATGGAACACAACTGACTGGAGAGGCAAAAATATACTAGGTAAAAAGCAGGCTGAGCCCCTTTCTGGTTCAGGTATTGCAGAGACCATCTAGAAATGAAACTGCTGGACCTGGTTCTCACCAATGCAGAGGAGATTGTTAGAGACATTAAGATGAGAAGCAGCCTAGGCTGCGCTGATCACACCTTGATTGAGTTTGTGATCTCAAAAAGTGTGGGCCTGGCAAAGAGAGGAGTCAGAACCCTGAGCTTCAGGAGAGCAAACTGTTCAAGGAATTTTTGGACAAGATCTCCTGGGAAGTTGTTATTAAAGACAAAAGAGAGGAGCAAAGGGGATTACTCTTTAAGGGTACCTGTCCAGAAGTGCAAGATCTCTCTGTCCTCCTGTACAGGAGAACTGACAGATGAGACAGGAAACCAACATGGTGTGGCAAAGACCTGCTGGTCAAACTGAGAAAAAAAGAGCACGTGTACAGACAGTGGAAACAAGGAGGTGTGACCTGAGAAGAAAACAGAGATGTTGTCCAGATATGCGGAGATGAGATTAGGAAAGCCAAGACACAGATGTGTCAAAGAATATTAAAAAAAAAAAAAAAAAAAAACACACGTAACAATAAGGGGTTCTATAGGTAGATGGGTCAGAAGAGACAGGCCAAAGAGAGTGTGCTTCCTCTGATAAATGAGAAAGAACTGGCTGCAACAGATGTGGAGAGGGCAGAGGTACTCAGTGAGTTCTTTGCCTCAGGCATCACTGCCAGCCAGGATTTTCGTATTTCTTACATACTGGAATCTCACATCTCTAAACCTCTCTGTGGGAACTGGGGAAGCAAACTGCCCCATACTGTAAGAGCAGAGGAAGTCTGAGACTGCCTCATGAGACTGAATGTGCATAAGACTGTAGGGTTGCATAACATATCTCAGGGTCTTAAGGAAACTGGCTAACGTAGTTGCCAAGCTGCTCTCCATTATATTTGCTGTCAGGTGAAGTCCCCAGTGATTGGAAAAAGAGAAACGTCATTCTCATTTATAAGAAATGGAGGAAGGAGGATCTGGAGAACTACAGGTCAGTGAACACCACCTCTGTGCCTGAGAAGATCATGGAAAAAAATACTGGAAGGCATGTTAAGACACACAAGGGATGAGTGGGTGATCCGAGACAGTCTGCATGGCTTTACCAAGGGAGGGTCATGCCTGACCAATCTAGTAGTCTTCTATGATGGAGTGATAGCATTGGTGGACAAAGGAAAGGTAACTGATAGCATCTATCTAGACTTGTGCAAGGCCTTTGATAAGATGCCCTATGACATCCTTATCTCTAAATTGGAGACAGATGAATTTGAAGGGTGGACTATTTGTTGGATACAGAATTGGCTGAAATCCAACATCCTCACAGCCGGAGTGTCGTGGTGAATGGCTCTATGGCCAATGACAAGTAGTGTCCTCCAGGAGTCTGTTTCAGAACTGGTACACTTTAAATTCTTTACCAGTAACATAGATGATAGGATTGAGTGCAGCCTCAGCAAGCTTGCTGATGACACCAAGCATAGTGATACAGTTGATATGACAGAAGAAGGGGATGCCATCCAGAGAGACCTTATGAACTTGAAAGGTGAGCCCTTGTGAGCCTAATGAGGTTCAACAAAGCAGAGTGCAAGATTTTGGGTCAGATATGTATACAGACTGGGAGAACTTCTTCAGAGCAGCCTGGCTGAGAAGTATGAACAAGTGAAGGCTGCAAGGAGATCTCAGTGTGGCCTCCCAGTATTTAAAAGGAGATTATAAACAGGAGGGAATTCATCTTTTTTACGTGAGTAGAAAGGACAAGAGGGAATGGTTTTAAAATAAAGGAGGGTAGTTTAGATTAGATTTCAGGGGGAAGTTTTTCACAGAGAAGGTGGTGAGGTGCTGGAACAGGTTACACAGAAAGGCTGTGAATGCCTCATTCCTAGAGATGTTCAAGGCCAGGTTGGACGGACTTAAGCACTCTGATCTAGGACTTGATCCAACAGTTTGCAAACCTACTTGCAGCAGGGTTTTGGAACCTGGTGATTCTTGAAGTCCCTTTCAACCCAAGCCACTCTGTTAGTCTGTGATTGTATGAACATCTCTTTCTAACACACAGAAAGTGAAAGAAATAAAACTAATCAGAAGAATTCCTAGATCCCGTTATATTTTTTATTTTCTATTATGATAGAAATGTATATTTTAATTTGTTGATACTGTAAAAAAAATATAAATAGAAAATATTTTCAAATTGGTTTACTTACCACTGTGCAAAAGCTTTTATATATTTATTTATTTATTTATTTATTTATATATTTTTATATTTATTTATTTATTTTGGGAAAAGGCAGTTTTGTCTATCTTCCAAACAAACTTGCTCAGAAATACTTTCCAGCATGGACCAACTACTCATTTATTTCTGCGTTAGTGTAATTTAAATTTCAAATATTTAATGTTCTATATCTTCTTGATACATTCATTATGATACTTTGCAGTTGTAATAGGGCATAATTGAAACAGATGAGACTAGACATTTGTACATGCAAGCATTCTGAGAGAGCCCAAATGAGATTAAAAAAATATTAACTAAAAGAAGAAAATTTGGCCAATCACAGAAAGTGGTATCTAAGTAGTATAAGAAAAAAATAATAATAATAAATCATGTTGCCTCCACTAAACTGAGGCAGAAATGAGATAGCCATTCCTACTCCTTTTGTTGTTGTTGTGATTATTTGTATGAGATTCTAAGAATGAGATTCTAATCAATTTTTAAGTGTCCTCATGAAGATATCTAATTATATGCTGAGTATCTAAGCGACCATTATAGTCAGAGTAGACCCGTTCCTACTTCCATAAGAACTTTGGTCAGAAATAAGTCCCTTCTTTAAGGAGTCTCTCCCTGTTTATTTACAGCATGCATTAAATTGGCATTCATTGGCGACAATTGGAGCTTAGAACCTAATTAAACTCAGACAACAATTAAGTGTATGAATCTACAGCTGAATCCCACTATAGGGGCCCAATTAATTTCCTTAAATATCATCTTGTTTGTGGTAGCTAAGCACACTGTGGATTCCTGAACACCCCCTGCCATAGGTCCTTTGTCAAATCTGCAAATCTGATGTAGGTATCTCTAACACCCTTGTGTGTAACAAAAATTATTAGATATTTAACCAGCTGTGCCAAGTCCTTAATGTCCTTACGTGACAGTGGAGAGCATCCTGGAAAAGGCACTACATGTATTACTCTGTGATGGGAAGCCATATTTATTGAAGCAGTTCCAGGACAGGTTAATGCCAAATGACTTATCCATGTTATTGTTTTCTGAAATCACTGTGCTTCCTCTCATTCCTTTATCATTAAAACAACACATATGCAAAGGAGGTTGAATAAGTCTTGAGGTAGTGATAAATAAAGTCCATACAGCCTGCCTGGAAGTATATCTGCTGAGATCTCCCAAAAATTACTACAAGAAAAGGTCATATAATTTACAGGTGACTGTTTGCATTATCCGTAGGGTGTCAGATCAGGCTGTAAATAAGCTAAACAATGCAACTTTCCAGGCTTTGCTGTAATCTTCCCTTCCCCTCACAACACCCACACTTCATATCTGTTTTAATGGTTTTTCTTCCACTGCTTTCCTCCCCCACCCATTTGAAGGGATTGTTCTACCTAATAAATTTTATGTAGTCATAGCAATGTTTTCAATTTAAAAAATTAGCAGATTTGAGCCACAGCTGCACTATTCTGGCAAGCCGGACTAGCTTTGGGTAACAAGATTTATTTTCCTTGTGCGCTGCCAAGCCAACCTGAAGACAATGTTAATAGAAAAGGTCACAACTGATAAGCTGACATGTCTCTAATTCTTTAGGACAAATCCATGGATGGAGAATTGAAATGCTACCCTGTAGCTCCTCAGGGGCAGAGGCATTAAAGTTAAATGTTACAGATGTGAAGGAATGGCAGCAAGCATGTTTCGTTTGCAAAAGAGCTTGTGGCTATGGTGGCAGAAATGCAGCAGACACCAGCAGAATTTATTTCCTGGGCTAAAGGATATTTTAAGGACACACTGCAACGACCTCCACAAAGAGAAAATCTATCTGCCATGGTGCAAATGGTAGTGCATTTGGAAAGGCCTGGTTCACGGTCAGAACCATTGTCTCTTTAGTAAAAGAAAGATTTGATTTCCATTTTTGCTATTACATACTTTGCAATTTGCAGAAGAGGAGGAGTGAGGGAAACTGGGGAGTTATTTTTCAGGAAAAAAGATTAAGGCTTCAGAATTTTCATCTAGAAGCAAGCTTGTTTCTTGAATGTTCTAAAATTCATTAATTTAAATGTGAATTATCCTCAGTTACTGTACTTACACCAACCAGTACATTGCATGGGGACTGGGAAGAGCTCCAATTATCTGTATTGCTAAATGCGAGAGTGAGCTCTTGGTGTAAACCATACTCTCTGGAAAACAACCTGTGGCTACAGCCCACAACTTAAATTAAACTAGTGACAATCTCCAGCAGGCATTTTAGTCTTTACTGTTGGAGCACAAAGGAAGTTAATAGTGTGGCAGTGGAGGACCTCCTATAGATGGTCTCAGCGAGCTTACCAGTACACAGAAAGTAACCTATGGGCCATCCTTTTTTTCATCTTACTCACCTCTAGTATCGAGTTTATTGCAAACAGCTAATAAAAATCCTATGCTGGGTATTTTTCTGGGGTGAATGCGAATGAGAAGGTAATCTTTTCTTCTTATCCTATGTAGCTAGGGTTAACAGGAGTCTGATATTTTCACTCCTTCAGTGTTATTGTCTTCTTCAAGTACTCTGAGAGCCTAAGTGAAGCCTTTATTGATTGCCTTAGAGAATGCAAAAGTTCAACAAGAGCAAGATGATCAGAGGACTGAAGGACCTCTGATTTTTTTTTTTAATGCCGTGAGTGAATATTTTAAAGAAAACTGAGATATAATAACCAGAGTGGTGTGACAAGTTGTCTCGCTCCAATTTATAGGAGGGAGATGAGGTTCTTTAATATCTGTATACCCGGTGTGAGATTAAGAAACAACGGTTCATATGTTGTTGCATCCAGTTTATTACTAAGACCTAATCAGGGAGACGGGGAAGGGAAGGAGTGCGATAGAAAAGATGGAAAAGAAGCAGGAGTTGCGTAAAGCGGAGATAGTCACCAGCAGGATCCAGCAGCGGTCCCGTTGCTCGGTGTTTGAAGGTCCCGGGCAGAACGCAGCAGAAGACGGGGAGCAGCAGCGTGGCCGGCCTTGGGCAGCAGGCAGGTAGACGAGGAAGTCGAGGAGCCAATTCTTGAAGTAGCAACAGCGGTCAGGCAGCAGGCTCAGGAGAGTTCAACAGTATGCAGGAATCACCTCAATCTTCAGGAATCCCTCTATCTTCCGGAATTCCTCTCTCTCCTTCAGGAGGAATCTGCTGCCAGAAATCCTCCGTTCTTCATGAGGAATCTGTTGTCAGAAACCTTCCGTTCTTCATGAGGAATCTGTTGTCAGAAACCCTGCGTTCGTCATGAGGAATCTGTTGTCAGAAAACCTATCCTCATGGTTTTCAGTTCCTCTTTTATCCTCCTTATTCTCCTGCCTACATGACAAGGATGGGCCTCGAGCAAGAGTCATTGAGTACCTCCTGAGATGGCCATCATCCGGAGATAAGCCCACACAAAGGAGCACTTCACAGCTATTCAGCTGCAGTTCATCTCGCTCTCGTTGCCCCTGGCCTTGTCCATCTGCATCCCCCAGACAAAGGATCTCACAACCTTTGCCCAGGACTTGCCTGGACTTGTTCATCTGTGTCCTTCAGACAAAGGATTTCACAGTCCTTGCTCGGGACTTGAACAAGTCCATCTGTGTCCCCAGCAAGCTTTGAGACACAGAAGTTAACAGAATAATCTCTTACAATAAGGAGCTCCAGATTGTCTTTAGATTCTAGAGTATTATGAAATTGCATTAAATAAATTCCATTCTGCCTGTTATTTTTTACTGGTATTTGTTTGGTTGTTGAATATTGTGTCTGATTACATCATTGCCAGCATTTGAAATACTTCTTTATTTAACAACCTGGATTTATGTCAGAGGGACTGAAGAAATGGATAAAATGCATGGAAGAATCTGACCTGTTTCGTTTGAAAACAGAAAGGAACAGCATAAAGATCCTCTATGTTGTGTCAGCTTGAAACAGGAGACTTGCACAAGTTTCCCTTGTACATAACTGCTAATGGAATTCATGAATTCAGTCAGCTGGCCCCATTTGTGGCACACAGTCTTTCCTTAAATGTGGTGTCAGTTATCAGGCTCCAGCTCAGATTGTTTAAGGCTTTAATTCTTTGCTGGTGTGCTGTCTTCTGTCTCTTCAGTGCTCCTGGTTGCATTCCAGGGACCTCATCCCTTTGCTGCTTTTTTACTGAATAAAAGTTTATATTAAGAAAAAGAATTAATAAGTAGTTGCTGTTGTTTTGTTTTGTTTTTGTTTTTATTTTAATCTCTCTCTCCTTAGGGGTATACTGCTTTGAATACACAGTCATCTCCCTTTTAAGACTTCAAATGAAACTATTCTCTCCTATCGTTTTCAGGCATCAAAGCTTTCATGCTTTTTGTTTCTGTGACAATTCTCTCTGGATAGCAGTCTCTGTGCTACCCAGAACACATTAGCATCTTTATAACCATTACTGAGAAGCAAGTTGTATTAAAGACTTCATACTAATGAAATACATTTCTTCAAAAGGGTTGAAGATAACAAATACCGTGTAACTCATCTAATTTCTGAACAAACCTGTTCCAAAAATGCTCAACAGAATAAGAATGTGGCAGTGCAGGGAAATCCATCTATAAGGAAAAATGGGCAGAAAGTTGCATGTTTGCTTACATGAACAGTCCATGTGGTCAGCTCTTTTTTTTTTAATATATATATGTATATATGTACTGTTGTATTTTTTGTTTGTTTATTCGTTTTTTACATAATTTAGTGTTGTGCATTATTCATGCAGCTCTGAAAAATATCCAGGATAAAGCTCCTCAATCACATTCTGGAAGAGATTTCTGAAAATAAATAAATATGATATAATAAAATAATTAATTAAATAACAGAGTGACATTTAGTAACTTCATGAATAGACTGTTCCCTAAGGTGAATATGCTGCTTGAAGAACCTAACTCCCTTTTAGATGCAATAATGCATCTAAACCAGACCTTATCTATCTAAAGGAATGGGAAAAAAAGTACTTATAAAAAGTACTTACACTTGGTTTCCCACCAAGTTCATTTTCAATGAAAGTAGTTCAGTATACACAAGGTTGTGCTCAAAAATAGACTTGTACAGGCAGGAAATGGGAAGGAACTGTCTGTTCTTAAATTCATCTTCACTGATATTCAGCTTCCAGAAAAACTGCAACAAAAGAAATGCTCAAGTTTTAGTTGTGGTTCTGGACAAACAGGATCTTCTCAATCAGTAAGCTAAATACGCAGAATATCCTGGCATAGATTAATCACTGATTGTCATAGAAGAAATAAAATATGTTTTTTGCTTTCTATCCTTGCAGGAATTACTATCTTGATGGTAATCCTGAGGGGACGCACTGATGGTGGTAGGAACTCTCAGAAATTTATGCTTGTAAATCTCTACTATAATACCTTTATTGAGCACTATGTTGGGAAAACACCTCACAAGTGCTTGAAACTTGCTAGAGTATTTCACATGGGTGACACTGTTAGCAGAGGCAAATATTTTGTCTGAATTTTAGGTTTAATTTCTGCTCTTTCAGTAGAAATAGACAAACAAAATACATGTTGGATTCTTCATTTACTTCTCATATATCCATATATTAATTACCATGTCTATCAGTGCTGCCAGCTAAAGATGCACAGATATTTCTGATATATAAATCTGCAAACCTTTTTCCTTCTGAAGCTGCAGTGGGCCTCACAAGAAGCTTTTGTAGAAGCAGCAGGAGTAGAGCTGTAGAAAGCCCAAGGCACCAGTTTCTTTATAATTCTATTGTTATGATGTGGTTATGAACCCTGGAAGTGACTCCCAGTGGCCTGGGGCCTTCATCCAGACAAGTGAAGGATACCTGTACTCTGTTCTGGCCAGCCTTATTTCTTCAAGAGTGATGGCATGTCTAAAAGCTGGGAACAAATTATGTCTCATTTGTTCTATAAGATTGTACTGGCGAACACCATTTGTTCCTCTGCCTTTCTAAGCTACATGTATATCAACTGAGATATATGGGCTTTGAATGAATATAAAATATAAAAATACACATTTATATATTTAGGGAGCAATGTATAAGAGTTCATATTTGTGCCTTAACAGACAGGCAGAGCCCTTGGGGAATGGAGTGCCTCTTATTATTGATGGATATAGATGGATGGACTAATTTAATGCTAATGAGGGACGAGGATATCAGAAAGTCTTACCACAACCACTGCTGAAAACCCTCTCTGCGCTCTTTCAAGGTTTGGCTGGTGAGGTTCAGTGAGATCGCTGATTGAATATGTTCAGCAGTTGATGATAAATCATATGTATCCAGCGTCCAAAAAATGGGTGTCTGAGCAACCCTCCTTAAGCTCATTTTGGCACACAAGGGAGACATTCTGGACAAAGTTGGATTTACACAGGAACATCTTTAACACCAGGCAGTAATGTCCACTAATGGTTTGCGGGCAACATTTTATTATAAATGGCAAATCATTATTGTCTCCTTTGGTATTCAATGTAATAACATTTATCATATTGAGTTATTTCAGTACTCATGGGGATGTCAGATGTAATTCCATAGGAATTACTGTTAGAATGAATGCCCACTAAGTTACAATCGAATTAATATGAAATTAGATATTATGGTAACACTATTATCAAAAGAGGTCATCATGATTGATGTGCTGTTCAAACAAGGATACCAAAAGGAATTACAGTCAGACCTGTTTAATCCAAATCAGTTTGCAGACTCTATTTTTATGCAGATTAAAACACATTTTCAAGCTGATAAATCAGCCAGAGGTGCTAGTAATGAGATGCAGTCCACTGCCAAGTTTTCCAACGTGCATCATTTCTATATACTGTAGAACAATACAATTAAAATGCTAAATCACTCATAACACTTAAATCAGTTGGAGGAAAATAGTCATTATTTTCTTCTTTGATTTGGATGATAGCAACTCTTGTGGCATCAGCGATGTTGTCATAGTGTATGAATGGAAACAAAAACATATGACACTTGTCCCTGCTTTCATCACCTTGTCAGGAAACACAGGATAAGAACCAGATTAAAAATAATAATAATAATAATGGAATTGTTGCTCTGCAGGTTGATCCAAACATTTTGCTTAATAGCTAAATAGAAACAGTGGATTAATTCCTCTGAAAATAAACCTTCTATATATTTGCTTTAAACCATTCTCTATTTTCCACTGATTTGGGATGGGAATTTTTCTTTTATGAAATCACTTATAAACTTTGGCTGATTTCTTATTTTAATGGAAATATATTAAGTACAATTATGGGAGAGAATCCCAGTATTTCAAGCTCCAAAATTACTGTACTATAAGTTACATCTCCATAAAAAAAACTAGCATAAGCATAAAGGTTCTTCAAAAAAAAAGCTTTAAGAAGAGAGAAAAAAAAATGAAAGATTTATCCACAGCTTTTTATGCAGACAGATGACTCCTTTGAGCAAGGATTTGTGGTACTGAGATGAAAGAAAATGCATATACTGCAAAATACACAGATGGTGGAAGACATTTTTAAGCTCCAATTACACCAGGTGTTTTACACTTTGATTATCTTTATCTGTCCAGCTTCTGAATTAGGGGTTAATTACTGAGAGTAAATAGGCATTTTTAGATAAAGTGCCCTATCATTGCTTTTTCAGCTGATCAGCACTATAGCAGGGAGAAAAACAGTCTTAGCTTAGAAAAGACTGCAGTATCCCCCGTAGATTTCTCCCCTCCCTTCCCCTCCCCTCCCTTTCCCTTCCCCTTCCCCTCCCCTTCACAGAATTGTTATCTTTCTTTGTGGTTGAAGCCAATTTCCAGAACAAATAACAGCACAAAGGGAGGGTAATGCCTAAGAGTCAGAAGCAAGCCACAGATAGGCAGGTGTTATTCCTTCCCTCATGTTACCTCCATCAGTTCTTGATGTAGCTCAGATATAAATTCTGTATGAGATTTGCTCTGTTTTTAAGCTTTTGTTGGTTTACATATACATGTATATATTTATTTATTTTCCTTAATGATTACATCATTCTGGGTTTTCTTACAAAGAGAAAAATGTAAACCTTCAGATTTGAGCTAAAACTCTCATGGTAAGACCTTGACGATAACAGCAGTGTAGCCCTTCATCTTTCTGAAAAGTTGATAAAATCTCAAGCTGTGTCTCACTACTGGAAGGTGAACTACATTCTTGACCAAGGTATAGTTGTACCTAGCTGGCTGCTGATCAGAGGCCATACGTGTGAGCATAGGCACTGTTCATCTCTGCTTTTTGCTAACCTCCCCATAGTGCAGTATCACAAAAGGACTGCTACTTATAGAGACCATGCACATACAGATTTTACTGGCAACCTGTAGTGATCCCACATCTCACTTTTCCTTTTTCTCATTATTATTATTATTATTATCTGGTGGGAAGGAAAAGACAAAACATTGAAAAGAAATACTTCAGGTATCAAAAAAAACAACAAAAAAAAAACAAAAAAAAGAAAATAGAAAACCTACAAAACAGTCATTTGTCATAAAGGCTCAAACTATCTTTTTTTTTTTCCTCTGTAGCACAATAGGCACGTGTAACTATCCAAGTGACCTGCCTGAAGCTTGCATACATTAGGCATGACATTTATGTAGTTTGTACTGTTGTAAATCAGCAGCTGCAGGTCCAACACATTTCTGTAGACAAATGATCCTGAAACTGGGCCGCATGCATTCCAAGAGATATGCAAGACAATACAATGAAATGGGAATTTATTTATTTATTTATTTATTTATTTATTTATTTATTACTGATGATAAAGTAATGAGAATAACAAAGTGTTTGTTTGGACTTCATATTTTTTTTTACTCCTATTTTTCATATATTTCTATATTATTCATAATATATTAGTACAGCAGTATATGCGTTTATTTTATAAATAAATATACATTCAGGGAGAATATGTCCCCTAAATCTTTTACTGATTTGGTTAAAGAAGCAGAGTTTTGATACCACTGTTCTGTACCATCTTGAATTATTCCACTGACTTATAATTTATTTAGCTCATTCATGAACACACACTGTGGGCATCTTAATTTAGGTTCTGTACTCTAGAGATGATTACCACAGCATGTTTTAGGGTGATTAACCATAAGATGAGACAAAGTTCATTGGAAGTAATGATAGAATATTTGAAATTAATCCTGACATATTGTCTAAGGCAGTGTCGTCAGTAGGACCACACTGACCTCTGTTTTGTGAAACAGTAACAGATATACTGCCTCTCATCTGCACAGAAAAATCTTGTAAGGCTTTTATAAAAATTTTCACACTATAGAATTCTGTAGAAAGACAAATTTAAATATTTTTAATCTGATTTTCATCTGAAAATCTTTAATATATCACTCTGTGATGTCTACAGAAAACCTTTAATGTAAATGAGAATGTGGCTCTTGAATTGTATATATAATTGCAAAACCACAGAATGTAATAGAATTAAAATTCTATTGCATTTTTTTTCCATTTAAAAATCCTCCAGTGAGGTTATAGTTCACTACATGTCCATCGTAATTTTTCACAGTGACTAATCTGTTTAAGCAGACAGTCCCTTTGTTGTTTTCATGCATGCTTTAAGGCATATGTTGTTAATAATAAAAACATTAAAAAATAAAAGAGTTTGAAGTGAAGTGAAGAAGAATGATACTGGTTTTGTAAATCTTGTGAAGAGTTTTATGAAGGGAAAAAATGATCAATACTGAAAGGTTTAATTTGCTACTAAATTCTATAGACTATGAATGGGCTGTTTTTGTTGTCATTGTGGTTATTTCTGCTGCTTGTTTTTTTATTTTATTAGGAAATTCTGTTACATTTTTACAGAAAATTGTTAATAATGCCCCATTAAATTATTCAGCAATTTTTAGGAACTCTTTGTGGATAATGTTTAAATATATAAAGGCTTATGTAAGTGATAAATAATATATGATTAAGATGAATGCTATACTCCTATATTCAATAATTTGCAGTTTGGTGTTAACTTCTTATTTCAAGCAAATAAAATATGGCTGTATATTCCTTCCTGGGAAAAATATATAAATAAAAGTAAAAATAAAAATAAAATGAATAGGAGTAATACCCTCACTCCACAAGTCCATATAAGGCCAAGGATGCCTTATATTTGAGCCATTATCTTTCCTTTCTTTGATCACCTCTCTGGATCATAGCAGGGCTATGTGAGCTTATTTGCAGACATTTATTTTGTAGGAATAGCAAAAAGGAAAGCATTATTCTGTGCCCTCTGCCTTATGCAAATTCTTGTCTCACAGAAGATGGTATGCATATCCAAGAGTTTGTCAATAAAATGAAAGGAGAGAGATAAAAATTCTTATAGGTCATGCTTTTGTATTTATCTACAAAGCAGAGATTCATTTTTATTCACAACAAATCCTCCATACAGAGGAGGAAAAAAATCATCTGGACTTCTCTGTCAATTCTATAAAGACTATAATACATGAAACAAACACAAACTGAATTAACATTACCCAGGTCAGTTTTGACCAGCCAGGTCCACGAGTACTGAAAGAAAGAATTATTTTATTTATACAACAACAACAGAAACCGAACATAAATATTCCAAATTCTTCATATTTATGTATTCATGCATATATATATACTCATATATATATATAATATATATATAGGTGAAAGAAGATATTTCAATCCTCTGACACCTCCCTGGTTGACCAGGAATGCTAATAGATGGGGAAAGCAACTTCGTGATCACCTCTGCCAGCTCCCTCAGCATGCTCTGGAGTCCCCCTGGACTCGTGGCAGTCCAGGTGCGATAGTAGAGTACCCCAAGGGTAACTGGTCTGACTTTTAAAATCATAAAGGCATTAAGAACCCTTGCCTTTATTGGCAGGCCTCCAGTCCTTTGAGACCTCTCTAACTGATGTGGAATGCTGATAGATAATGGAACACAGCTTGGCAATCACCTCCTCCAGTTCCCTCAGAACCCTCTGGCTCCATAGACTTGAGGCAGTCCAGATGGAGAAGCAGGTCTCTGATTCCTCCTGAATCATAGGGGGTTTATTCTGCTCCTCATCTCAAACTTCCAGGTCAAAGGGTAGAATACCTTGAGGATAACTGATCAGGCTGAGTTCAAGCTGGGCTTTTTTCTTTCTAGTTTTCTCCCTACGTATCCTAACAACATTCTATGGAAGTGCAGGAAGAAAATATTGGAATTCCAGTAGTGTGTGCTTATAATTTATAAATATTATTGAGTTTGTCCTAAGAAACATCTTTACTGATGGAGTGCATTACCTAAGAAGTTTTATGATCAGTAATGTAGTTCATTCTCCACAGAGTCATGGAATCACAGAATCATAAAGGTTGGAATGGAGCTCTGAAGATCATCTGGTCCAATCTCCCCTGCTAAAGCAGATTCTCTCTGGTAGGTTGCACAAGGAAACATCCAATGAGCTTTTGTGTGGAGGAGAAAGTACCACAACATTTCTAAGTTATGTGTTCCATTACTCTGTCAACTTGACAGTAAAAAAGTTATTTCTCCTGTTCAGATAAAACTTTCGGGCCACTTTTTGTGCCCACTGCCCTTTGTTCTGTTGCTGCACACCATCAACAAGAGCTTGGCCCCATCCACTTGTCTCTTTAGATACTTATAAGCCATCATAGAATCAAAGAATCACAGAACTGCTCAAGTTCAGAAAGACTTTCAAGATCATCAGGTCCAACCACAATCTAATCATACTACCTCAATTCTAACAACCCTCCACTAAATCATGCCCCTGAGCACCACATCCAAACAGTTTTTAAGCACATTCAGGGATGATGACTCAACTACCTCCCTGTGGAGCCTATCCCAATGATTAATGTTAATCATTCTGTAAAGTTGTTTTTCCTGATATCCAACCCAAACTTCTCCTGGTGAAACACGAGGCCATTTCTCAGTGTTCTGTCACCTGTCACCATGGAGAATAGACCAACCCTGCTCTCACTGTAAGCACCTTTGAGGTATGTGAAGAGAGTAATAAGGTCTCCCATCAGCTTCCTCTTCCCCAGACTAAAACCCCCAGTCCCTTCAGTCTCTCCTCACAGGGCATATTCTCCAAGCCCTTTCACAAACTTTGTTGCCCTTCTTTGGACCTGCTCCAGCACCTTAGTGTCCTTTCTGTTTTTAGGTGCCTGAACTGAACAAAGCACTCGAGGTGAGGTCTCACCAGTGCAGAGTACAGGAGCAGGATGACTTCCCTAGTCCTGCTCACCGCTGCTCACCATTCCTGATCAAAGCCAGGATGCCACTGGCCTTCTTGGCCACCTGGGCACACTGCTGGCTCATATTCACAGGAATCACAGAATCACAGAATTGTAGGGGTTGGAAGGGACCTCCAGAGCTCATCGAGTCCAACCCCCCTGCCAAAGTAGGTTCCCTACACCAGGTTGCACAGGTAGGCATCCAGGCAGGTCTTGAACATCTCCAGAGAAGGAGACTCCACGGCCTCCCTGGGCAGCCTATTCCAGTGCTCCATCACCTTCACTGTAAAGAAGTTCTTCTTGTGTACATTTGTGCAGAACTTCCTATTCTGCAGTTTCCAGCCGTTTCCCCTTGTCCTGTCTCCACTCACCACTGAAAACAGTCTGGCCTCGCCATTCTGCCCCCCACACCTTAGATATTTATAGACCTGGATCAGGTCCTCTCTCAGCCTTCTTTTCTCAAGACTGAACAGACCCAGTTCACTCAGCCTTTCTTCATAGGGGAGATGCTCCAGGCCCTTCACCATCTTCGTGGCCCTCCGCTGGACTCTTTCCAAGAGATCCCTGTCTTTTTTGTACTGGGGAGCCCAGAACTGGACGCAGTACTCCAGATGAGGTCTTACCAGGGCAGAGTAGAGGAGGAGGATCACCTCCCTCGACCTGCTGGCCACGCTCTTTTTAATGCATCCCAGGATGCCATTGGCCCTCTTGGCCACAAGGGCACACTGCTGGCTCATGACCAACCTGTCATCGACCAGGACACCCAGGTCCCTCTCTGCAGAGCTCCCCTCCAGCAGCTCATCCCCCAACCTGTACTGGTGCATGGAATTATTCCTCCCCAGATGCAAGACTCTACACTTGCTTTTGTTAAACCTCATCCGTTTTTTTTTCTGCCCAGCTCTCCAGCCTCTCCAGGTCTCGCTGAATGGCAGCACGGCCTTCAGGTGTGTCAGCCAATCCTCCCAACTTGGTATCATCGGCAAACTTGCTGAGGGTGGCCTCTATCCCCTCATCAAGGTCATTGATGAAGATGTCGAACGAGACCGGACCCAGCACCGACCCCTGAGGAACACTGCTAGTTACAGGCCTCCAACTGGACTCGGCACCGCTAACAACAACCCTCTGTGCTCTGCCAGAGCCGACTATTCAGCCAACTGTCATCAGTACACAAGGGTCCCTTTGCATCAGGCAGCTTTCTAGCCACTCTTCCCCAAGCCTGTAGTGACCAAAATGCAGGACCCGACACTTGGCCCTATTGAAATTGATAAAGTTTGCCTCAACTCAGTTAGTCTATCTAGGTCCCTCCATCGTGTCTTTCTCCGCTCTGGCGGATCAACACTCCCTCCCAACTTGGTATCCACTGCAAACTCACAAAGGGTGCATTCAATGCCTTCATTAAGGCCATTAATAAAGAATATTGAACAGGACAGGCCCCAGTACCAAGCCCTGGGGGACACCACTCATGGCTGGCCACCAGCTGTATTTAACTCCATTGACTACAACTCTTCGAGCCTGGCCATCCAGCCAGTGCTTCACTCAACAGAGTGTATGCCCAGCCAAATTATGGGCAGCCAGCTTTTCCATGAGGATGTTTTGGGGGACAGTGTCAAAGGCTTCACTAAAGTCCAGGTAGGACACATCAACAGCCTTAACTTCATCCACTAAGTGGGTCACCTTGTCATAGAATGAGATCAGGTTTGTCAAGCAGGTTCTACCAGTCATAAACCCATACCGACTGGGCCTGATCCTCTGATTGACTTTTAATGGCAAAGAGTGACAGCAGGACCCTGAACTTTGGAAGAGCGCACTTTAAGCTGTTCAATGGACTGTTGGCCGAGATCCCCTGGGATGCTATCTTTAAAAACAAAGATGTTGAGGAGAGCTAGCTACTCTTCAAGGATGCCTTCCTGAGAGCACAAGAGCTCTCCGTCCCTCTGAATAAGAAAGTGGATGGAAGAGGTAGGAAGCCGGCGTGGCTTGGTAAGGACCTGCTGGGTATGCTGAGGGCAAAGAAAGGTGCATACAAGTTCTGGAAACAAGGGTGTGTCACCTGGGAAGAATACAGGGATGCCATCCGGACTTGCAGACGTGGGATCAGGAAAGCCAAGGTGCAGGCAGAACTGAGCTTGTCGAGGGACGTGAAAAACAATAGAAAGACTTTCTACAGGTACATTGGCCAGAAGAGACAGGTCAAAGTGAGTGTACCTCCTTTGGTAAACGTAAAAGGAGAACTGGCTTCAGTGGACAAAGAAGGCTGCGGGACTAAATGAGTTCTCTGAGTCTTCACTGGCAGCCAGGATTCCAGTACTTCTCATGTCCCTGAGCCCTGTATCTCTAAACCTCTAGATGGTGACCAGGTTGGTAAATCTGCCCCCCCACTGTGAGGACAGAGCAAGTCCGAGACAGTCTCATGAGACTAAATGTGTTCAAGTCTGTGGGGACAGATGGCGTGCATCCCAGGGTTCTGAAGGAGCTGGCTGAGGTGGTTGCTGAGCCTCTCTTCATCATATTTGAAAAGTTGTGGCTGTCAGGTGAGGTTCCAGATGACTGGAGGAAGGGTCACATCACTCCCATTTACAAGAAAGGGAGCAAGGAGGACCTGGGGAACTACAGGCCGGTGAGTCTCATCTCTGTGCTTGCGAAGATCATGGAACAGATCAACATGGCAAAATGCAATGTTTTGTAATTGGGCTGGAGGAATCCCAGGCATCCATACAGACTGGAAGGAGCGGTCCTTGAGATCAGCCCTGTGGAGAAGGACCTGGGGGTCTTGATAAATGAAAAACTTAACATAAGCCAGCAATTTGCCCTTGCGGCTCGGAAGGCAAATGGTATCCTGTGCTCCATCAGAAGAGGAGTGGCTAGCAGAGACAGGGAGGTGATTGTCCCTCTCTACTCTACTCTTGTGAGGCCCCATCTGGAATACTGTGTCCAAGTCTGGAGCACCAAGTACAAGAAAGGCATAGAGCTGTTGGAGAGGTCCAGAGGAGAGCCACATAGATGATCAGAAGGCTGGAGCACCTCCTCTACAAAGGTAGGGAGGGAGCTGGGCTTGTTCAGCCTGGAGAAAAGAAGGCTGCAGGGTGACCTCATTGCAGCCTTTCAGTACCTAAAGGGAGCCTACAACAGGAGGGGAATAATCTCTTTGAAAGAGCTGATAACTGCAGGACAAGGGAAATGGTTTTAAGTTGAGGGAGGGAAGATTTAGGTTGGATATCAGGGGGAAGTTCTTTACAGAGAGAGTGGTGAGGTGCTAGAACAGCTGCTCAGATAGGCTGTGGATGCCCCGTCCAAGGAGGTGTTAAGGCCAGATTGGATGGGGCCCTGGGCAGCCTGGTCTATTATTAATTGGGATGGTTGGTGGCCCTGCATGTGTCAGGGAGGTTGGAGATTCATGATCCTTGAGGTCCCTTCCAACCCTGGCCATTCTGTGATTCTGTGAGCCTGTGATTCTGTAATTAATCCACAGTGGTTGCTGAGATCATCTATTCCATAACCTTCCCTGGCACTGCTATGAGATTGATATAACTGTGATAAGATACTATTTGTCAGTCTTCTCTTCTTCAGGCTTAACAGTCCCAGATCTGTCACACTTTCACCATAAGAGAGATGCTCCAGGCCCCTCCTAATCTTCATAGCCCTCTACTGGATTCTCTCTAGATATTCCCTGTCTTTCTTGAATGTGCAACTCGCAACCAGACATGGTACTCCAGATGTGGCCTCACTAGGACAGATAGGTGGAGGATCATCTCCCTCAACCTGCTGGCTATGCTGTTTTTAATGCACCCTGGGGTACCACTGGACTTCTTGGCCACGAGTGCATGCTGCTGGCTCATGGCCAATCTGTTGTCTACTCGGAAACCCAGGTCCTCCTTTGCAGAGTTCCTTTCCAGCAGGTCAGCTTGTACTGATGTGCGTGTTTATTCTTCTCTAAATACAGAACTCTATACTTGCCCTATTGAACCTCATCGGGTTTCTCTCCAATATTTTGGCCTTTTCAGGTCTGGGTGAATGTCAACACATACTTCTGGTGTGTTAGTTGCTCATCATAGCTTTATATCAGCAACAAACTAGCTTGGGGATGCATTCTATTCCTTCATTCATGTCACTGATAAGGATGTTGAATGAAATTGGAGCCAGTGTCGTTCATGCTCACATAGAAGAGCAGCAGTGGACATCAGTCCATGTTCTTGACCAGCTGTGGTACCCTTCCAGGAATGGCCTGGATCTTGGATCACAGGAGACAGTAAACCCCTTGAGATTCCCTGCCAGGTCAGCAGAGGGGAGCCTCAGTTCCTTTTAAAATCCACCACGAACACATGGACTTTTTTGATATCCACAGCAGGCTACCAGTGTGGTTTCTTCTTGCAGATCTTGCTCATGGGATTCATGAATGTCTATATGAATAGGAAGATCAGGTTGGAAGATCTGGTTGTGAAGCTGGAGAGTGGGGTATGAAATGGAGCTCTGTTTTGTGGGTTACCAGGGGCCAAAATGCCTACCTCTTAGTATTGCACCCTACTGGAAAATGATTATTAAACAATGTTTCTTTCTCTCTGTTAGCATGCCTAATACTACAAAGGTGTTCAACGGCTTCTTGCACCTCAAACACCTGTTATAAAAGATCATGTCTGTGAGAATATTGTACAAGTACCTACCTTATCGCTACAAGAAGATTCAAGGCACTTGGCACAACCAAACAACAGAATCAGTCTCCTTTCTTACCATCTCTGTCCTAGTGACTCTTAAAGTTCATTCTGCATATTTTTTACATTTCTACGAATCTTAAAGAGCCAATTTCCTAACTTAGTATAAGATGACACCTTACTTTATATCCATACGTATATTGGAAGTGTGGTATGTGTGCATGTCAATGGCAAAGGCCACTTATGATAACTGATATGTGTATTAATCTGTGCAAGGAATTGGTGCCCTGCATTCCTACTTGATGTGAATAGTTAATTCTATGTGAGAAGCTCTTAATTTTTGGTGGGAACTATGGTTAGAAAACTGCAGCTTTATATATATATATATATATATATATATATATATATATATAAGTCTGTTTTCAGTTGTAATCATCATCATCATCATCATCATCATCCATGACTGAAGCACTTAGCCTCTTTGTTCCTCACAACACTTAAAACTGGAGCATAGCTTTGAAAGATGTGTTTAAAATTTGAACAGAAAATTCTGTTTAGCCTGTAATGAACTTTTCTTATTAAAATATTCATTCCACTAGTGAAATTTCTTTTTCCTCTTCATGTTAACTCCCAGGCTAAAACATCAATTAATTTAGATCAGTAAAGTTCTCAGTATTTTTTCTGCACACCATATACCACATTTCTGGCTGAAATACCACAGATTTTTAATGGCACAAGCTTTGACCAGGACCAACCATTCTGTCTAAAGTGGGCTCTAAGAAATGTAAGTTTCAGAGTTACCAGCCTATCGCCATCACAACTTACAGCAGAAAAGGTAAGGATAAAGGTAAAGAATGAATTAAGGAGCACATACGCACAAAAAAATAAGGACAAAATGGGATTACCAAAGTGACTGCATGACAGAATAAATTTCCACATGGAAGTTAAACAGACAGTGTTCTAAAGCCCAGATAGGCAAATTTGAATATTGATTCAATTTAAGTAAGAATAACAGATGATTAAATTAATTTCAAATCTTGCACATTTTTTGGCTTTCATACTACTGAAAAGAGAAAGAAATGTTAATGAGAAGTGTGATTTTTGCTACTTATGTGCTCATTAAATATTCTGTTAGAAGTTCTCTGGATCTGTCCAGCTGACTTGGTAGATCTAAGTGTTTGAAGATGACCAAGGGCCGAACATATTCTTGACCCAATGAGGCTGAATTGTTGAACATATTGAATGCTTATCCATTGCGAATTTAAGTGCCTTAACAGATTTTAAATTGGTATATAGAACAGAAGGCAAGATTAGAAACCCCCAAAAATCTGGCTTGAGCATTACAATTAATGTAGAAATACTAAAGAGCTTTCTCCATAATTCCTGTTTTCTTGAACAGATCTCTTAGATCCACACTTTCTGTAAGGAAAACAACTGAAGTAAGTTCCCTTCTGTCAATCTCTATTTTTCTCTAAATGCATAAGAAAACAAATCAGGACAAGGCTTTTTTTCCCTCAAAATCTCTCTACATTTAACATCTGTCAAACTGTATGTGTGTATATATATAATTACACATGCACATATATATTAAAATATATATTAATGTTTACATCCTTCTCTCTATATAATTGCATGTGTTTGTGTATGTATTATACATATATTTTTATAAAGTCTTATGTGATTTTTCATGAAAGTATAGAGGTGTCCCAGAGGTCCGAAGGTGTTTCTTGTTGTTGGTGATTTTTTGTTGTTGTTGTTTAGAGAATAGTTGGCTGATCTTTCTGTGAATGCATAAAATTGTTTTTTGCTTTAAACACAATGGTTATAATCCTTGTCTTCCACATTACTGTTATTCACCCTGTTTCCCCAGACACATTTAGTTAAATGACTATCAACAGCAGACAATTAATGTAAGGGGACAAGGGGATGAGTCAAAACATAAATCAGACAATAATGCTGTCTTCAGCAGAGAAGAGAATATCGACCAGGGTGACAGCTTCTGCAAAGTAATTAGCAAAACAATATTCCAGTGTAATTGCAAAACAAAAATATCTTTATTCCCCTTTGCTACTAGTTAATGGCCATATATTAAAAGAACATAGAAAGGGCAAAAATAATAATAGTAATAATCTCATGCATGAATGCGACCCAAATAATAATTCTGTTTCATGTCACAGTTCTCCTTGTTTGTAGTTTTCCTGTTCCATGTGCAAGTGATGCAAGAAACTGGAATTGCCTTTTAATCCACTGATGTCTTTCTGTCCATATTACGCACCTTTTTTTATTATTATTATTTTTGTTTGAGTCTAACTTCTGGGGAACTGAGGTTTGTGTGGTCACAATAGATTTTTTATTATCTGTCCTTGTCTCAAGTACAATTATTTTAACGTGCTGTTTAATTACAACAAAATATCCAGGCAGGGAGAGGGCCATGGAAAAGAATCAAGTAGGTACATCTCTGTGTTTCCAGAGAGGAAGTAACCGAAATGGAAAGAGATGATGCTAGTGCTCTCCCATTAAGGAAGGCTAGTAAATTCTGACTGATTGGTAGACAGTGGAAAAAATTAAAGCATAGCATTAAGGTCTGGTTTCATTAATGCTAC
Source organism: Lagopus leucura (assembly GCF_019238085.1). Classification (NCBI taxonomy): domain Eukaryota; kingdom Metazoa; phylum Chordata; class Aves; order Galliformes; family Phasianidae; genus Lagopus; species Lagopus leucura. Next base: position 5,233,238 of record NW_024962253.1, read on the forward strand.
CTTACTTTTATCTGTTTTTTTTTTTTTTTTTCCCTGACAGTTATGAGAGATAGTGGATCAATGCCTACATCTTCTTGTTAGTGTGCTCCATAGGTCAGCACTGAATGTCATATAATTTATGGTTGTAGATAATCAGTGTGGGTGTGGTTCTACTAGCACACAGGTTTAGTTCAGCTGTAGAACCTAAGATTCCTATTCCCCATTATAAATGTAAGAGACTTACAAAATCTGAGACATCGCGTTTAGGCAGAGGGGAGAGCAGGGAATGTGAATATACTCATTGTACATCAGAACATTCAGTCTTGACATTAATGCTGTGTATTACAGACTTAGTGGAAGACTGAAAATGTTTCACTTCTTCGTGGAGTAAGTAAGTAAAACAGTCACTTCTCACTGACTTTAAACTTGGATCAAGGTAGGAATCTAAAATTCTGACACTTTGAGCTCTGTAAATAAAGTATTTCAGTGTATGTTTCCTAAATCTGTTGAACATGGAGACTGAAATGGATACTTTTGTTCAGGGAAGACTTACATGTACTCCGCTGATATCAGTGGAACAAGGCCTTGAGCACTTTGGTTTGGAAGCTTTGAAAGGCAACAGAAGAATATGCATAGTTCAGCTGAGTATTGGGCCTTGATTTAGACAGAGGATTTTCTTGGGATCTATAATATTAAATGGGATTATCTATAAGCAACACCAAAGAGTTATCATATTTTATGGCCTTGAGTCCCAGAGGAGCTTGAAATCCAAAACTACCTTAACCTGGAATCATTACTCATGTGGGATTCTCAATAATATGAAATGAGAATTCTCGTCTTTGTAGTATTTCCACCTTCTAAGCAAAATAGATGATAATTAAAATTCATTCTGGTAAATCTAGAAACTCCAGCAAGAGTACTGATGGCTTTAGTTAGACAACTTCAGTTCTCATTTTATGTTGTTAAAGTGACAACTGCCACAGTTCAGACCTGTAATAAATAATGACTTATAGTGGTGTAATGCAGCTAATGACATCTAAGCTCACAATATAATTGCTCCTGTATTTTAGTTATTTGTTATAAGTAGCATTGTTTTATAAAATGGACAAAAATATTTCCTTTGAGCAAGCTGAAAATCTCTGATAAAAATATATTGGTCAGCTCATCAAACAGTGTCAGCTATCATAGTTGTGTGGATATCAGCAGAACTTTGTTTATACCAGCTGAAAAACTTATTTTAGGAATTAAACACATTAAATTATTGTGCAAAGAAAATAAATGTTTTTCCTTTGAAGTATATTTGTTAGTTTTCCAATCACACCAAGTTTAACAACAGAGCAGCCACAGCAGAATATATCTTTAATTCCCAGATTACAAACCATAACACTATATTGGTATTTTTTATTTCAGAGATTCAAAAAAATCCCATTATTTTATAATGAAAAGAAAAAAAAAATCACAAAAATGAATAAACAAAAAACCACTTTATTAGCTTCCTCCAAAATCAATTAGTTAGATGAACTTTATGGGCAGATGTAGATGAGATGTAGTCTGCTTTTCGTCCATTTGTTTCAATGACAATTTGAACATGACAGAATGACAGAATTACCATTCACATCACCTCTTCCAAGGAAACATTTCTTTGACATTTGAGCTACTCTTTGGCCTAGAAAACATAATCTAATACATTCTAGGAATATGTAAATGCAGAATATGTAAAATATCATAGGAACATTCTGCGTCATTGTCACCTTTTCCCCCTCTATGATTCATAGTGGTATTTTATTTTTAAACTCTTTTATCATTTTAGCTCCTTATAATTTACCTGCTCCATATTTTAGCAGAACTTGAATTTCTATCCTGAAAGACACCTGGCCCTCAGCAAAATAAAATGCTGTTCTTTCCTGATCCACTGAACAGATGCAGCAAAGACAGTGAAAATGAAAACTTTTATATCACCTTGTGCTGCTGTAAGCTTTTCATGAAAGCACCACTGCTTTGGAGATTTTCTTTTAGGGGAGAATTTGATTAATTTACACATGTCAAATAACACTGTGCTTCAGCAGTGATACCAAAGACTTCATTACGATGAGATCAGTCTTGCAGATATCACATCTGGTCCACTGAACAAACAACTATTCTTCTACATTTTATTTCTGAGATTTCTAAAATTGTTTTCATATGGGTGTTCAGCAAGTGAATGCTGAGCTAATTTAAGTGGCTTACTTCTTTTGATCGTCAGGAAAACACTATCTGGAAAAATTATTCAGCTACTATTAACCTCAGCTACTATTAACACTTAGAGATTGGCATTGCCATCCTCAACCCATGACATCCTTATCTTTTCTCAAGAGCTGAAAGATTTTTATCTGATTTATCTGATAACATCTGACTGTATGCATAGTTTTTTCATTAGCACAACCTTAATGACCAACCCTTCAAAATCATCCTATTCCCAACAAAGGGTCATTTCACTTCTCAGTGTATATTAGCAGTTTCATTTTAGATTCATAGCATTATCAAATCCATCTTAACTAAGCAGGAAGAAGGTATTACTTAGCTCACTTCAAAAAGAAATCAAGTGAAAAAGCTTCCAAAGCATCCCAAGGAAGCAAGGAGGAATCTTTATATAGTTGCTGAAGAGGAAGGGGAAACATAAGAAAACAGATCAAGACAGACAGATTAAAAGTCTGATTTGTCTCACTTGGGAGTGCTTGAGAATTTTGTTGCTATTGTTATTATGCACTTTGATTTCTCAGGGAAAGCATGAGAAGTATGAAGATCTCTTCCAATACTGCTGTCTTACAGGAACTTACTTTTTAACATGTTTGAAGTGCGCCCTTTTCAGACCGGTCTGGTTCCTTGGGAGATCTCCTGTATTTATTATCCTACAACCTTTTCTTGCCAACCTAATCCATTACCTCTTCACTTCCCAACTGTTTAAAGTTCTCATTGCACATTTATTCAGAAATGTTTTTGCCTGACTTTTTGTCTCAGTCCTCAACTCCCAGAAAAGGTCGCATGGTCATGAAAACCACCACCAGATGCACAAGTTTGTGATATTCAGGTTCTGTCTGTTCCTCCTAGAACACTTCTTCAGAATCGAGCAGAAAGCATGTCTCACCAGAAGAATCAAAGAGAAAAACACTTGAGTTCTTAAGGCTTTGATCATTGACCTCTGAGCCTTTTCCTGTTTCAGATTCCTCAAGCTGCAGAAGTCTAACATATACAGTCACTGCTTCACCCTGAACTTCGAATTTGCAGCACAAGACAATTAATTACTTTAACAACTCTGAAGAAAATTCCAGATGGAGCTAAGTTCTCCTTTTCCTTGCTTAAACATATCCAATTATATTTATTCCGTAGGTGAAATTTTGGAAATTACTTGTAAAAGTCAAGACATTACAAGAAAAGCAAAACTCTCAATATTGAATGTATTTCAATATTGAATGTATTTCTGCATGCCACAAAGAAAAAAGAAAAATAAAATCATCCTTAGTTTTCAGAAAAATTAAAAAAAATCTATCCAAACTGATATGAATTGAGATCACTTTAGAACCACTATGAAAACATCCCCTTAATGTGAATTATTACAAACAGTGAAGGTAAATAAAGTTGGAGATTTCAGATGGAAAACATTCAATTGCAAATTAACCCTTTGTTATTAAGAGTAAGCAGACATGAGAGATTAATTACTGGATAACCATTAGACCTAAATTAAGACTGAGCAGAATACAAAAGAAGCTTATAGAACACGAGTAGTCCACACGTAGTGAAGCTGACATTTGTTTCAGGTGAGAAGCTTTGAGGTGGCCTTGTCATTCATTAACAGGTTAGGAGCTTTACGGTATAGTCCTTACTATGGATGCCAAAAAACTAAGCTTGACAGTAAGGTTTTATTTTATTTTATTTTATTTTTAGGGAGACACTGTCCTAAACAACACAACTAGAGATATGTATTTTTACATATATATACATATTCATGTGTGTGCATATTTATGTACACACATATATATATCCTCCTCCTTAGTTGTCTTTGCTGTTTCATTATAAACAACTGCAGTAGTTTTTTGAAGTACATGTATTTAGATATATACATATTTATCTCTATATATACATACTTACATATAAAACTGTGTACAAAAAAACAGTTTTATAAGGGGATTCCTTCAAATAGTTTGTATTCTTCTACAGAGATACGTCAGTCTCTGTGCAACTTTCTCCATGTTTTCATCTGTGTCATCCATGCTTCAAATTCTGGTTGGTCTTTTCAAGCCTGGTGAGAAAAATGCACAGCTCAAAGACACTAGTAAAATGAGAAAAAATGTCTCTCTAGTAACAACCTGTTCCTTCTTGCATGAAGCTGAGATTGATTATAAAGGGAGTTGGACTTGGTTCTCAATGGCCTCACATACACATTGATTAACACAAAGTAGTATTCCAGTCCTACTTATTAAAATAATACCAAAGGAATGAAATCTAGTCTGCCTTGTGGAAAAGAAAGTTAACTACGAAAGAAGTTTAATGATTGCAAAGCAAGTAACAAGTAAAAAAAAAATCCAAGGAAATAATATAGTGCTGAAACTTTTTTTTCTTCCTCTGTGTTTTCTTCTTAAACAGCACATCAGCTGTCATCCTTCCTGCCTCAGAAACCCTAAACCCCAAGAGATCTTGCTTGTTTGAATAAATTAATTATTTAGAAAGTGATGGATTACGTGACACAGAAGTAGCTAAAATGCCCCTAGGAGATGATGAAAGAGTGAAAACTGTGAAACTATCTTTGGATGAAGAAATAAAAAATAGGCTAGTTGTTTCTAAACTTAGTCCCACTTGGAGATTGGAAAATATGTTCCTTTTCAGGGTAGTCATTGCGTACAGCATGTACTCCATCTTGGCATTTTGCATTCAGATTGGATGTCTTTTGCATGCTGTGTTTTCAGGGAGATATTATTTTTCTACTGAACAGAGTTTATCTTCTTGGGTGATAATGTCTAGAAAGTATTTACAACTCTGAGATTTCTCACATAGTATTTCAATTTCTGCCCAATTTGAAAAATGTACCCCTCACTTTGATTTATGGAAAAGATCAGTCAGTTATGAAAATACATGTGAGTTACACTATGTGCCTGAGAAGACTCTTGGGCTCTTGAAAGTCAAGCCAGTATTTCATTTTCTAGTTGCTTTTATTATTGAATAGGAGTTATTTTCCCCAAAATAGCTGTTTTTGTTTTTGTTTTTTCCTACACAAATAAAACAAGGAAATAACACAGAAAAGGTGTTTGCACGGCCATAATGTGCTATTTCAAATCACTTGAATATCTCCAAGCTTCGAAGAAAGCTAGTATTTCTGGCTAAGCTGTTTTTTTGTTTGTTAGTTTTGTTTTTTGTGTGTGTGTTTTTGTTTGTTTGTTTGTTTGTTTTACTATTTCCCTCCATTGACAACCTACAGATCTGTCTCTAACACCGCAGACAGATTTTTAAGATGGACTGTAGTCCTAACAATAATTAATAACCTATTGGTATAATATATAATTATTATATAATGTTATAATATAATATAATTCTTCTTATGCCTTCAATCAAAAGGATTGGAAGGCTCGGTGAAACATGTAGATGTTTCTTTGGTATTGTTAATCTGAAGAATCCTACATGGCGCTGCAGTCATACAGTGGATTGGTAGCTAACGTTTGGAAGAAGGGAGTTAACACTAAGAAACATTGATTAATAACTACAAGTAACAAGTAATTACTCTGAAATTCCCATGGGGGATGTCATTGAGACAGTAAAGCACTTAAGAAAAGTAACTTCGTGAATGGATCTTCCATAGCTATACCTTATGTGCAGGGAGGTGGGGGAAAACCTCTGCATAGATTATGGAAAGTAGAAGGTGATGATGAAAGTGACTTGGTATGAAGTCTAGCTCTGTGAAATAAAATCGAGAAGCCTGTATGGCTGAATTAAAATGAGGTCTTACATGTGGTCATAGGAAATATTTATCTTAATAAAACAGATGAAAGGAAATTAGAGCTGACGACCACCCTAAATCACCACTGATCCAGGATCACAAACCACATCCTTGTCTCAACTCCTCGAGGCATCACAAATTCCCTGCAGCACCAGTGAGATCAGAGGATTTGAATAAAAAATCTAAAATTATAGATCTTGCAATTGATCCTTTCTTTAAAGGTATCAACATTCCTGTGGCATTACTAATACAAAATACTATGGCCCGTGGAATGTATACAGTTGTTTATGTATTCTCCAAAAAGAACCAATCAAAACCAAACCAAACCAAAACAAAACAAACAAAACAGAAAACTTAAATGCGCTTCAGGTTAGGAAGAGAAAGACTGAGTAAGAAATCTTCAGTTTTTCCTTAAGATTCCCATGCCATCTGAGTTTACACAGTTAAATACGTACTTTCAGGTCTGTTTAACTGGAATTAGAAGTGAATGAATATTGTCCTTAGTGAAATTGATTAATCAATAAATTTTTTTCTGCTAACAGAAAAAAAGTGAATCTTGACAAGGGTTGTACTCTCCAAATGGTATTGTTATCTCTATGTGCGCTTATGTGTGAGCTGCATTATTCTGTCAATCCTTTCCATAGGAATGATCTTTGTGATCATTTTGTGTAGTTCATAAACTCATTATTATAATCAGTGAATAACATGGAAGACCAAACTAGGAAGTTATAGCAGATAGTAGGACTCGTGACGATAATGCGATAATGTTTTATTTCTTGTTAGCACTCAAACATGTTTGCAGTAGATTTTTAATCTTTATTTTCAAATAAAGACAGAAATTGCAGAAGTATAATTAATTCTCCCCATTTACTTTAAGAGGTACCCAGAAAATGAACAGCTCTGGTGGGCAGGGTACGGTGAAAGAAAAGTGTGAATGAAGTTTTACTATCAAACTGCAGTGGCAGTTTTGTGCAAGATTTTGTTGTTTTTCATTTTTAATTTTTATTTCTTTTATTTTAAATGGCAACTTTCCCTAGTATCTTCATGTAGATGCATTTTTTTTCTCTAAAATGAGTACCTATCCTATCTTTATTTTTGTATATAACACATGAAAACAAAGAAGTCAGGAGAAAGAATAGCATTTTTTGCCCTCGTGAAATACTGCAACAAGATGTTATCACCAGGTTAAACCCTTTTACCTTGAATTGGACATGAATAATTCAAGCCTTCAAATTACTGTTCAGCCACATAACCTTGTCTGTCAGTCAGCAGAGGCCACTCTTTTTGTCCCTGCCCAAATTTAATAGGTGTTGATACCCCTCCTCCCTATTCTGCTTTTTCTGTCTGAGACTTAAATTTACATGGACATGCTGCTTAGCTGCGCCAATTTGCAACCATGTGGGTGTCCATCTCAAGAAAATTGTCACTTCCTATTTCATCGCTGGCTATCAACAATCAAGATACACAAAAGCTTTGCTGATTTTGCATTACTGAAGTAATGATGAAAGGCCTTGCTTGAGTTTGTTTTGTTTTTGTTTTTTTCCATGAAGAAAAAAATCCATCATAAAATTACTTGCAAATTAGACATTGCCAATTCATACCAAGTGAGTTTGCAAAATCTTACAAAGGAGGGGTATCCTGGCTCACAAAACTTGCAGCAATATGACTGGTATTCTGAGAATATCTTTAGTATTGAATATCCCCAGGATTAAAAGGGAAATAGATTACATGTACTATTCACCTGTTGTAAGCAGTGAAAATTACCAGATAATTTAATTCCTGAAATGTGACTTGTTTGCCTTTTACTGTCCTGTCTATACTTGTTGTGCACTTCCTTTGCCAATTCTAGCAACTTCAGTTTCTTCAGAGCTGCAGCCACAGTGTTGTTCTGGCTCATAAGACTCACTGCAGTACAGAAGCAAGGCTGCAGTGAAAGGTTTTGTAGCTTCCCTTCCCTGCTTTTACTGGCAAATAAAAAGAGAGACAATCTGTATCATTAAAGACCCAACCAAATTATTAAGCTGTAAACATAGGTTTAACCTATGCTACAAGACCTGTAATAGCAGCTGTAAATTTATCAGCCTATTTGGAAGGAATTCAAGTCAGAAATGTGAAGATGAGCAACATGGGAAAGAAAGCACAAAGGTGTAATGCTTGGCTTGAAGGCTGAACTCCTCCAATTCTGAAAAAGACTGGGGGGGAGATTTTCTTTGCTTCAAAATCTTCTCAAAGCCTAACTAATGAAGATAAAATGGGCAATCTACAGCCTAAGATTTTCTTATGGGGACTAGCTGCTGTGGAAAGCATTAAGTTAATCACTTCTTCCTGTCTTCAAGGCTGGATGATAACCTATGTTTTGTTTACTTATTTATGTACTTTATTTCTTACTTTTAAGCTATAATAAAATAAATTTAAGTTCGTGGCAAAAGAGCAATAGGAAAAGACTATCTAATTTTTGTACCCATTCAAAATTTAAACTTTAAGAGTTTTGAGGTCTGATGCAAGACTGATAAGCCAGTATAAAATGAAATCATTAAAATTTCTTAAGTGAATATTTATTTTGCTAAGCTGCAGCATGTGGGGCCTATAGAGTGGTCCATCTTTACATAGCCAATAACAAAGTCAGATCTGCAGTATAAGCATTTGAATTTTTATTATTTTTTGAAAGAGAAAGAAAATTGCATGTTATGATATTGAAAGTGACGCTGAGTTTCTAAATATAAAGCAAGTACTCAGTGTGTGACTTCATACATAAAAAAAGTAAAGATTATTGCCATGGTTAAAAAATAATGAGAAAGCTTCATTTCTGGTTTCTGCATGTCATGTTAGACCTGCAAATTTAACTTGAGATGTAAGAATGATTTTTCTCTAGAGAAACCAGGCTTTCTTTATAGCTTATCGTAATGCTTAAGGTGTAAGTAAAAGTAGATACCATTGTCAAGCAGCTGTCAAGATGCTATAAGCAACAGCAATTAGAAATCCAGAAGCTGAGTGAGGAAAACAGGAACAAGAAGTCACATAGCAAAAAGTGAAAAAATCTTACTTTAGAAATAGAAATGGATTCAAAGAAGAGAATTTTAGCTGAACAGTGAAAGGTGGGAGAAAAGGAAAGATTAAAAAAAAAAAAAAAAGAAATGAAAAAATATTGAAAGGAAAAATATATAGAAATCTGAAATGGGAAGTAGAAAGTGGGAAAAGGGGACAGAATAAACATATTTTATCATCTGTGTGACCCAAATTAATAACCCAACTAAATGCTGCAGAGCTTTCATGAAAGACAGGATTACCAAATGAGGAAAATTGCAGGTAATGGAAGTACAGAAAGGTTTATAGTTACATGTGCAAGGACAGAAAAACTCTAGGAGAGTTTTTAACTTTAGCATAACAGAATTATGAATTACATTATGAATCACAGAAATCCTTCAAACTACCACAGCTTCCAAAGCTTCTTGTATTTCAAGATAAAGTAGAGAGGAGGCACTGAACCTAAACAGGGAAAAAATGACAAAATATCAGCTCCTGAGAAATCATCAACTTTCAATTAAAAGTAAAACCTTGGACTTAAGGCATGTTCCTTGAACTGGAAACACAAGCACTGAGAAGTTAAGAAATGTTGTAAAGTCTCTCATGCACTGCTAATTGTTCTTTTTCTTGTGATTGCATTATAAGATAGTCCTAAATATTCTAGTCTTGAATAACTTTTCCCCACAAGCATTGATTCTTAACTATATTGGTGGGGAAGTGCAGTCATCGTACCTTAGCTTCTTGATAAGACAAATTATGTTCCTTTTATTTATATCACACTATCCATAAACTCTTCATAGCCTTTTCTGTGCTGCTCACCTCTGTGGTAACCAAGCGTCTAGCACATGTACATGAATTCACCTCTGCAGTCCTCAACGATGCAGGACAACATTTCCTTTTGTCTTTGAATTTGACATTGAGATGAGCCATTGGTTTTATCAGTGTGGACGCTATTCATGGGTCTGTTTCAGACCAAATGAAATCAAAGTTTCTCTGCTAATTTAATTAGTCATTGAATCAATCTTTATATTAATAAATCATCATCATCATTTGGTTTACATCTGTAGAATACTTTGGTTTACATAAGTCCAGAATACTTTCGGGTTGTACACAGGAATACAAATGCCAACATTTTATGCTCTGTTATACTTAAGGGAATGCTGTAAGTTATTTCTCTAATAATAAATCTTAACTAGTGCTCTAATAAAAACCTTTAGCTGAAAAACGTGCTTTGACAGTAAGACAGGCCAGGAGGCAGTTTGCATGCAGTCCCCCTGTTTTGAAGATAAATTGCTGACCTTTTAGTTTGTTTGCTCCAGCAAGCAAATTGTTGAGTTCACCCTTACGGACACAACCTAAAGAGACTGAACTCAGCCTCATCTAACCCTGTCAGTCTGAACAGCTTGAAAGAAATGACTGCTCACAAAGCGACGTACCTGGCCACACATGGCCAGATTGACTCTTCACTTATCATATGACAGTTAGAAATCATTATACCTAACACATATGTCTAGTAGATGGTTGTTTATGCCAAGTCAAGTGTCTGGAGTCTCTCTGTTGTCAGATGAAAGACAAACATCAGGAAAGGGTGACTCATCTAAAATGATGTGCATCACTTCATTACAACTTCTCTTAGCATGCATTAAATGATAACAGGCCTTTATAAATAATATGATGAATATGTTATTCCAGAGCACAGTTTCATCATTTTTCTTTAAAGTCTGCTCCATGTAAAATGATGTTTTCTATGTTGTTCCACTTGTTCAAGGAAAGACTGGATGTTGTGTTGAGGGACATGGTTTAGTGGGACCTATTGGTAATAGGTAAACGGTTGGACTGGATGATCTTTTAGGTTTTTTCCAACCTTGGTGATTCTATGATTCTATTCTATGATTCTATGTTGCTCATACAAATGGAAAATAAAATGAATAAACAAACCTGCATGCAGTTACATAACAAATTATACTCTGCTTAGATTAATTTTAATATAATGATTTGCCCCTGGATGATGATGAACACTGAGTAGAATCTGTAGTCCTTAAGGAATCTTGAACTTAGCTGAGAGATGCCACATAATTCTGATTAGGAGATCTTTGCCATGTGGTCAGAGTTTCATTTGCACATCTTAAAATTGTTAATATATAGTGGTGTTCAAGCTGAGGCTACTCATGACAGTTTGCCCATTCAAATTACACGAGTGAAAAACGTATCACTTAAAGAGCCAGAATCAAACCTCAGATTGGCATATAACACATGCAAACAACTGTATCTGATATTAATAGGGTTATTCTGGATTTACCACTGGTGCAACAGATTGAGTTTTGTCCCATTATGTTGCACTGATGATGATAATGATTCTTGCAATCTAATTATCTCACCAGTTGTCTTCTGATTATAACAAAGGTATCTGTACTCCCAACCCCAATCCTCCCTGTCATCCATACTCATTAACAACACACAATACCATAGCATCATGGTGAGCTTACATCATCATGGGTAGCACATCATCTGGAGTAATCTTTTGTCTTCAACACTACCCGTGAAAAAATGCCTAAGAGGAAAATTAACACAGTAAATCTATTAGATTTAGAAAAATATTAATAGAGTAAGTTCTGATAATTACATTACTCTGAAGTTTAGGACAATAGGATCTGGTTATCATAGAAGATAAATTTAAGATCAAAATAGCAGAATTACTCCTCTTAAAAATACTTACTACTGCTTTTGTGCCAGTTTGAAGGAGGTCAAAATTATGAGTCAATTTTTGCAAATATTCTGACAAATGCAAGAGGAAAATATAGAAAAGTATTTTTTTTCAGGTTTTTTTTTTTTTTTTCATGATAAATAATTTTAATTATTCCATTTGAATAACGTTTCTTGCTTAGGAAACAAACAAACAAGAAGTGTTTTATAATGTAAAATTTTATTGCTTACAAAAAAAAATTGTATTTTATAATATAAAATAGAAATATTGTCACAGAGTTAATCAATCTATGCCTGTGACAGGGCAGTAGGCCCTTAGGCCCCTCTGCCCTACTACATGGGAAGGAAAAAGGAAAAGGAGTAGGGAGATGGGAGATGGGCTCAAGGAAGGGAAACAAAACCAGCAGCAATGATCTATGGTGGAAAACTTATTTTACTAACTATGATATTGGAATCTAAAATAACACAATATAATACAATCTAATTGAAATTGAGACTAATAAATCAAATAAAATAGGAGAGACAAAGATTTCCTGAGACGGATCAAACCTGAAGAGCTTGGTATGGCTAAGAAAGCACACTCCAACACCCCCTGCAATGCAGTAAGAGGCAGCCCAATCAGGAAGGGCCAGATCCCATGAATTACGCAATGTACAGAGAGAGGCACCTGGAATTGGAACATTAACACTTTAATTCCCATGATATTCCCATGATAATTCTCCATGATATTATAATGTCGAATAACAAAAATCACAAAACCATGACAAATATGTTGTATGTATTGAACAGAACAAAGCTTTGCCTTAGAGCTGAAACTAACCCCAAGCAACCAAACAACCAAACAAAAAAAACACCAAAACACCAAAGCAAATAAGCAAACAAGAACAAATATTTGGGGTCTGTCAAAAAACATTTTTTTTTGTTCTTGTAAAGCTTAACATTCTGTGGCTAGTGCTGAACCAAAAGATTGATTATTCCTCAAACTTTCCAAACAACTTCAACTAGAGTGTTAGTGTCCCAAACAGAGAGGAAAATTGCATCTGTTAGAGGGCAGCTGGGGAAATCTTGATTGGTTTGGATAAATAAACGTATCCAGTAAAGTTACAGTTATTGTAAGGATGTGAGTGAAAGTGAAAAACAAAGGGCAGAATACTGAATTTCAATTTTTCTTGCACACTTCTGTCTTTACTCCCACAGCCAAGGCTGTGCTGCTGGTTAGCAGATGTTCCATCACAGGAGGATGAACCTGGGGCAGTTTAAAAAGATAAGGAAGATAAAGGAAGGAGGGTACATGAACAAACTCCACTTCTCTTTGTATATACAAGTTATGACGTAACATAATTGTACAATGAAAACGTTACTAGTAATACGAAATTTGTGATGCATACCATAAAGTAACTGTTGTCAATGGAGCAGCTGTGATGTAAAGCTGTGATATAACAGTGGTGAATAGAACTTTGGCTTATGCATGCAGTAATGGGATTTTAAGTTCAGAGAAACGGACAAATCCATCAAACAAGTTTAATGAAGCCCTTTTTTTATATGTGTTTTGAAATTCAGGAGCAGATCTTATAACTAAAAAAAAGCTGCCTTAATGAAAATGGGAAGATAAATCAGAAAAGATTTATTTCCTGTATAATTTCTGTATTTTTCAGTTATATATATATATCTAATTTCATAATCCCAAAAATAATAGTAGGAGCAAATATTTTACTAGGCTAATGCATTATTAATCATTAAATAAAGTCAGAGATCCAGACAACTTTGTCACCTTATTCTAAGACCACATGAAAAGCACTGCATATGAATGACAGGCAAAATAAAGGGAAAAAAAAAACAAAACACCTGGCATCTTATTGAACACAGAACATGATGTGTTGCAAAGCCAAGAAACAGTCTTGATTTATCTAGTGAAACTTGACATTTCCTATGGGCCAATACTGGCTTAACATTAATTAAAGCCTTGTATGAAAATGTTATCTCTTTTTTTCCTTATTGTTCTCATGGACTGCAATTTATTTATTTATTTATTTATTTATTTATTTATTTATTTATTTATTAATTTCTGAAGTGCTACATTTTGTGGGCATATATAAACTTGAATGACAGACTCAAATAGCTGGCTCCAAATGTCAGAACGTATGTATGTTCCTAGCAGTCAAAACAGAAATTTCTCCTTTATACATAATATTGCACAGTTTCATTGGAATTCATGTTAAACGTGCTGTCTTCAGAAAGTCACTGGGAGGTTGAAAGAATGGTGGATTTTGAGAACAAAGCAAGTAAAGATGAGAAAAAAATCAGACTTTTTTTTTTACTCCCTGACAATTACTTACTTTCCTGTCCATGAAGAGGCAGAAAAGAAAGAAATCTCTTTCATTTAAACATCAGTTGACAATATTATGACAACATTTTTCCTGGGTCTTTGAAATTGAAAATACAAAATTGGTCTACTCTTGAATGATACATATGTGCACAGCATTACAATGTCTCCCTTCCTGAATAATTAGTGCTTTTTGTATTCATGTACTAAGGTTAAATGGTAGATTCTGTCTCTGTGCTTATACAGTAGTTAGCACAATGAAGAAATATCCTTAAGACAAGGACAAGACAAGAAAGCCAGACCAACCCAAAACAAGCAAGCAAACAAAAAAATAATTGAACAAGCATTTTTTTGTTTGTTTAATTCAATCCTACTCAGGTTAAACAATGTGTTTCTAGACATAGCCTGCTATTTAAACTATCTCCTATGTCATAGGAATGAGCAAGGTTCCAGAGAGGAATTCATCCCACCCCAAAGCAGATAGCGTGAGATGAATTGTTCTTTCCTTTCATTACAGAGGAAATGTAGGTGACTCCCTTAATTAAATGACTAATTTTTTAATGTCTAAAGTCAGGTGAGATGAATTTCAGATGAGAGGAAGAACATCAACAGCGACAAAGCTAATTATTTTCTTTATGTTTGTAAACCAGGAAAGAAATTGTGTCTGGAATCAACATGTAACACACATCAACATGTAAACAAGCATGACACAAATTTTAAGAAAGAAAGAAAGGTGGGAGTGTACAAAGAAAAAAAAAAAAAAAAAAGACCTAAGACAAGTATACATGTTGGCTTGCATTACAAAATCTTTAGTATAACTTTAGTATTCAGGAATTGTTATAGGTTATATGTTATCTAAACATAACATATTTTGGAGGAGTGTCACTCATTAAATGCATAATTTTTGTAAAATTGTATCAGATTCTTCTTATTGCTTTATGGAAATAATTTCAGATATGTTCAGAAAATATAGACACCAGTTACATCTCTGTTTATTAACAAAGAAATCACAGACCTTCTAAATTCTAATACAGAGAGCTTGTGGAAGATGTTGCATAGAAAGTGCTACAAAGCAATTTAAACCCCCCCAAATATAACCCTTAAATCCCTCATGACACAATTTCCCTATCTGTAAGAGAAACACTGTGATATTTATTTCCCTTGCATGAGTATGAAAAACCTTATTTTCTGACTACCAACATTTCCACGTTATATACCTTGTATGGGAACTGTTACAGAGATAAAATGCATTATAAATTATTAACGTAAGCACATCTGGATCTTGCCTTTTAGACTATTGTGAACTAGTAAAGAATAAATGTCAATTCTTATAATGAAAAAGTAAAAAGAAATACTACTTTCAGTTATAATTATCTATGTTATTTTTAAAAATAATTTACCACATCCGACAATAAAGACATAAATTTCTTTGTGATGGACACAGATTGATGAAAAACAGGGATTTCAGTTTTCATCATTTTTTCTTCAGTTTTATTCATGTAATATTTATACACATTTATGAGAAATTGACAAACATTGCTCCATGGCACAAGGAAGATTTCATGATCAGTGAGGGACTGGAAAGAAAAAATAAAGATAATTTCTCCCATTTCTCACATTTTTACTATATAGAATATAGAACTGTTATGAATACCTACAGGGAAGGTATTTTCTTCTAAGACAGAAAATGTATCTTCTTGTAGTGATGTCTGAATGCACCAGTCAACTAACCTCTATATACCACCTGAGTGTATTTGAAGAAATGAAATTCTTCCCTGAATCACATTCTCTGTAGAGATGGAAACGTCTAGATGACCTGTTAATTGAGTTTTAATGCATACTCAGGTATATTTGTGATACTTGTTGAAAGACTGTCTTCTATCTGTTTTGTCTTATACAGAGTATGTAAGGAAGTAATATGAAGGTTTTCTTGAGAGAATTATCCATGAGCATGACAAGAGAGTTTACTGTTGCCCCATACACTCTTATTTTTATCATTCTCTTAAAGTGACTTGCTCCCTAAGAATAAAATGCTTCAAAGGTGAAAATAAAACAGTACTCTGCAGATTGTTTGACCTTGTTATTGTACAAACAACTTTGTACTTATTTATACAGAGCTATATAGACATTGTTCTCAGCCACATTTCTCCTCCATTAGGAAGCTTTAGAAATACTTTGACATCTACACTTCTATTGTAGAGGCTGTACGATATGCATTTCAAATGAACTTTTCAAAAAGGCATGATAATGTGTATCCTAGGATTCGTTCATACAAAAAGAAGTGAATCCCTATTTCTAGCTCCTGCAAGAACAAACAGCTATAATGGGTCTAAAAGATCTCCAACAGCAATCAAAAGTTCATGCTGATGAAAAATGACAAAGTTAGAGCAAGATGTAATGGCTCCACCTCCATCTCTCCCACCTTCTTAATGAAGATAAAAGCCTAGGAGACAATATGCACTGACAGTACACTGAAGTTGCAGTGATTGTTCTAAACGCCATAAATCTGGAACAAACGCATGGAATCATGTAGTGGCAGCAGAGAAGTAAAAATGTGCTTGATTCCTGAGTGAGATCTGAATTTTCTTTCCATGTGGATGAACATCTGTATAGCTGTATGCTATTGTACAGTTTGGAACTGCCTTTGCAACACACACTGCTGTCTGATCATCAGACTCTTTTTCAAAACCTATATTCTCGAGGTTTGTTGAAGAGAATTTTCCTCTCCTTTTCCCATCATGTGAAAATACACATGAAAGATGGCAATAAACTACTCCTACTGCTTTGTAATGCTTTGTCTGTATTGTAGCAATGCGAGGAAAAGAAATGATTCCACCCTGTATTTGCTGTCTGTAAGCTAGCATTTTTCTTCTAACAACTAAAAAGATTCATCCTCCAAGGAGAGGTTGTATTCTCCACGTGTTTATGCTGTTTTTCTTTCTTTTTTTTTTTTTTTTAATGAAAGGTGATAAAGCAATCTTCTTTAGAGGAAAGCCACAGTCTCTAAATTACGGACATCAGCCATTTTATCCTCAAAACAGAAGTGACAAGCCAACCAGATTAATAAGGAATTAGCATAATAGATGGAAAATGTAAAATGCCTGCTAAATAACTTCATGATGTTTCTTTCCAAAGGATCAGACTTTCTTGGAATTATCTTATAAAGGCACATTTAGAGGGCATGTGGCCTACAAATATATGTGCCAAGGGAAAATCAGAGCTACAAAAATATATACCATAGAGTAAAGAATGGAGTGGAGGGGGGAACATTTCTGAAGAGGGAGATAGTTAGAGCAGAAAAAAAAAAAGAAATGCTGGCTTGGTTTTCTGGTGATGTTTCCTGTCACCTTTCTCCCTCCCTCCCCTGACTGAATGTAACTATTAATTGCATGAACTGAACAGTTGCTATGGCTATATCGGACAGAAACCTCAGGAGGTCAAAGCATTCGTGCTTGTTAAAGCTACTGACATGTTTTATGGTTTTATAAAATGTCAAAGTCCATCGTGCTCTAACCTGACTATTGAAGATCTCGTCTCTCATAAAACACTCATAGCTACCTTATGAAACTTTCAGGTATAAACTCAAATCCACTGCCAAGCTAGAAATTCCCCCTCCTCTTCTTATTCCCTGTTACATTTTGCTTATGAGCTTGTCAGGAGCCTGTGGAAGTTTCTTTTCTTTTTCATTATATTCATCTTTTCCATTTTGAGACAGAACAGTAGGTTCAGAGATCTCGAGTGACGGCAACCTCTACTGCTTTCATACCATTGCAACATATCAAACTGGTGGAAAGGGACAATTAAAGTAGCCAGTAGGGTTTGACAGTCAGCATTCAGCATCTGCTGTGCCTCTATGGCCATGCACAGATGCCTTCCTTCCTGAGGAAATGCAGAAGTGCATAGAATTTGGAATCCCAATGACCTGAGTTCTCTCACAACATGCTGTGATGGAAACTTCATTTCATTCATTTTTATTCTGTTTTCTTTTTTTTCTTTTTTTTTTTTCTTTTTTTTTTTTTCTTTTTTTTGGCTCAAAGATAGCAAAACAAATTGTTCTGGAAAAACAAATCTGGATATTTTTGTGATATATTAACAGTTAAAAGATTTTGTCACATAAAAAAATCTGGTTTTATTTGGAAACATAGTTAACATAGCATTTTGCTTACATTATAAGTACTTGCTCTCTTTCCACCTTGAGTGCTGCATCCAGTTCTGGGGCCCCCAGCACAAGAAGAACATCAAGCTGTAGGAACAGGTCTGAAGAAGGAACACAAAGGTGATCAGAGGGCTGGAGCACTTCTCCAAAGAGAACACGCTGAGGGATCTGGGGCTCTTCATCCTGGAGAGGAGAAGGTTCCAGGGTGACCTTATTGAGGCCTACATATTAGGAAGAAAGTTTACTGTGAGGGTGGTGAGTCACTGGATTACGTTTCCTAGTGAGGTTGTGAAGGCCCCCACCCTGGAGGTGTTCAAGGCCAGGCTGGATGGAAGTTTAAGCAACCTGATCTAGAGGGAGGTGTCCCTGAATATAGCAGGGGAGTTGGAATTAGATGATCTTAAAGGTCCCTTTCAATCCAAATGATTCTGTGATTCAATGATTGAGTAGCATGGTTCAATGTGCTGTTCTTAACATGGAGAAAAAATACACTCAGACATCTGTCCTCCAAAATGGAGCTTACAGTACTGACCAAAACAAACCAATCAACCAAACAACAACCATACAGACCAGAACCAAACCAATAAAACAAACAAGCAAGCAATCAACCCACCAAACAAAGCAAAACCACAGAAAAAGCAACAAAGAAAAATGAAAAAAAAAAAATTGTAAAGTTCCATGGTCAGGTTAGTCACCAGAAAAAAACTTTCTGTTTTTAGAGATATATACTCTGACAAATCATGACATCCTTTACACATTGGAGATCTGCAAAACAAACGTATCTAATTATTTCTGTATTTAGCTTATATATATATATATATATATATATATATATATTTAAAATTCAGTTTATATAACTGTTACTTTTAAATATGTAGGTTATTTTGCAGAAGAACATTCTAATTTTGGTCTGGAAATTGATATTCTTCACTTTTCTTTGCCTTTCATTTTAATGATCATTTGAGAAAGGAATTTTTTTCTGGAGTGTGAGCTAGCACACCTTGAACAAATGTCATAGTAATATATCATAGAAAATGTATTCAATACAATCTCACAACTTCCAACCACATCTCTAAAAGGGTTCTATAGATAACATCTTTATACTGTGACTGTGAGGAAAGTATTAACATCTCCATTATCATAAAAATAAGAAAGGAGAGATGATTTGTTGCAATTCTACACAAAGCCAGATGAATAGGATGGAAAATAAGAAATAAGATTTCCTCTTTCCAGTTTTAGAAACATAAAATCACTAAGGTTGGAAAAGGTCTCCATGATCGCCTGGTCCAACAGTCAAACTGTCGCCACTATGCTCACTAAAACCATGTCCCTCAGTGGCACATCTCCACTCTTTCTTGAATATCTTCCACTATTTCTTGAATACTTCCAGTGACAATGACTCAAAGCTGGGCAGCTTGTTTGAATGTCTGATCACTCTTTCTGAGAATAATTTTTTCCTAATGTCCAACCTGAACCTACCCAGGCACCACTTAAAACCATTGCATCTCATCCTATTGCATTTTACCCAGGAGAACAACTCCCCCCCTTGCTACTACCTCCTTTGAAGTAGTTGTGGAGGGAAATAAGGTTGACCCTGAGCCTCTTCTTTTCTACTTCCCTACACTAAACAATCCCAATCCCTCAGACACTCCTTTCAAGATTTGAGCTCCGGATAGTTCACCTGTGTTGCTGCACTTCCCTTCCTTTAGCATCCCCAGATCCTTTTTCTCCAAGCAGCTTGCCAATCAGTCTGCCCAATCCTGTGGCATTACTTGGTATTGTGACCAAAGCGTACAGCCTGGCACTTGGTTTTGTTGAACCTCATACTGTTGTCAGCCCATTGATGCAGCCTATCCAGATCCCTCTGTAGATCCTTCCTATTCTCAGGCAGATCAGTATTCCTCCAGCTTGGTGTCACCAGCAAACTTACCGATGGTGCACTCAACTGTGAACAACTGATGTCATCTACCTGCATTTACACAAAACATTTCACACTCTCCTGATCATATCCTGGTCATCAAATTGGGAAAAATAAATAAATAAGTAAATGGACCACTCTCTAGGTAGGGAATTGGTTGGATGGTTGCAGTCAAAGGCTCAAAGTGGAGATCAGTGACAAGTGGTGTTCTTCAGTGATCAGTGTTGGGACTGATGTTATTTAGCATCTTTGTAGGCAACATGGACAATGGGATTGAGTGCACCCTCAGCAGGTTTGCAGAAAGCACCAAGCTGAGTGGTACAGTTGACACGCTAGAGATAAAGGATTCCATCCACAGGGAGCTAAATAGGCTTTTGTAAGGTGGGCCCATGCCAACCTCATGAAGTTCAAGAAGGCCAAGTGCGAGTTTCTGCACCTGGGTCAAGGCAATCTCAAGCATAGATATAGGTTGGAGAGAGAATGGCTTAAGAGAAACTCTGAGAAGAAAGATGTGGGATTGTTGATTGATAAAAGATTCAGCATGAGCCAGCAATACATGCTTGCAGCCCAGAAGGCCAACCATACCCTGGGTTGCACCAAGAGAAGTGTGACCAGTCGAAGGAGGTGAATCTCCTCCTCTACTCTGCTCTTGTGGGAGCCTACCTGGAGTATTGAGTACAGTTCTGGAGAACCCCAACACAAGAATAACCTGGAGCTGTTGGAGGATGCCCAGAGGAGGAATACGAAGATGAACAGAAGGCTAGAGCACCTCCCTTATGAGGACAGGCTGAGAGAGAAGACTCTGAGAAGAAATTATAGCAGCCTTCCAGTACCTGAAGAGTCTACAGAAAAGCTGGGGAGCGACTTTTTGTAAGGGCATACAGTGACAGGACAAGGGAAAATTGTTTTAAACTGGAAGAGGGTAGATTTAGACCAGATGTTAGGAAGAAAATCTTTAGTGTGAGGGTAGTGAGTCACTGGAATGTGTTATCCAGTGAGACTGTAGATGCCCGCTCCCTGGAGGCATTCTAGGCTAGGCTGGATGGGACTTTGAGCAACCTGGTTTACTGGCAGGCGTCCCTGCCTGTCACAGGGGGGTTGGAGCTACATGATCTTAAAGGTCTCTTCCAAACCAACCCATTGTATGATTCACAGAATCACAGAATCACAGAATCACAGAATCACAGAATTGTAGGGGTTGGAAGGGACCTCCAGAGATCATCGAGTTCAACCCCCCTGCCAAAGCAGGTTCCCTACAGTAGGTCGCACAGGTAGGCATCCAGGCAGGTCTTGAACATCTCCAGAGAAGGAGACTCCACCACCTTCCTGGGCAGCCTGTTCCAGTGCTCCGTCACCTCACTGTAAAGAAGTTCTTGTGCATGTTTGTGCGGAACTTCCTATGCTCCAGTTTCTGGCCATTTCCCCTTGTCCTGTCTCCACTCACCACTGAAAAAAGTCCGGCCTCGCCATTCTGCCCCCCACACCTTAGATATTTATAGACCTGGATCAGGTCCCCTCTCAGTCTCCTTTTCTCAAGGCTGAACAGACCCAGATCACTCAGCCTTTCTTCACAGGGGAGGTGCTCCAGGCCCTTCACCATCTTCGTGGCCCTCCGCTGGACTCTTTCCAAGAGATCCCTGTCTTTTTTGTACTGGGGAGCCCAGAACTGGACGCAGTACTCCAGATGAGGTCTTACCAGGGCAGAGTAGAGGGGAAGGATCACCTCCTTTGACCTGCTGGCCACGCTCTTTTTAATGCACCCCAGTAAGCCATTGGCCTTTTTGGCCACAAGGGCACACTGCTGGTTCATGGCCAACCTGTCGTCCACCAGGACACCCAGGTCCCTCTCTGCAGAGCTCCCCTCCAGCAGCTCATCCCCCAACCTGTACTGGTGCATGGAATTATTCCTCCCCAGATGCAAGACTCTACACTTGCTTTTGTTAAACCTCATCCGGTTTTTTTCTGCCCAGCTCTCCAGCCTATCCAGGTCTTGCTGAATGGCAACACAGCCTTCAGGCGTGTCAGCCAATCCTCCACATTCTCCCTAGTCTTCCTTTTACTGTTAATGTACTTGAAAAAACCTTTCCATGATTCATCAGTATCAGAATCAGTAAAGATATTAAACAGGACTAGAAAATATGCATCTATTGCATGTGATACCTATCCCTCCATGCCAATTGTAGTGGCAGACTGGTGTACGCTTTCAAAAAGATTATAACACGAACTTCAATATCTTCTAGTTTTATTATTGAGAGTAAGGGAAATAAAGTGTTACGAAATTAAGTACTGCATCCTGTGCATGAAGAAATGGTTCTTACTCGACTTTGTGTTGGGGGAGTAGCAGAGAGTCATGTTCTGGAAAAGGAAAAGGCTTCATTACTTTTATTACTAACTACAGCTCTAAGAACTCTAATATTTCCATCATGATGAGCAGGACACTGTAGATAATCCTACACATCAGCAAAGTGTGCATTCATGTCCCTGGAGATCTTTATGCTCCAGAAATCTAAATGGAACTGCAACATGATCCTGAATATTGTGCTATATTGAGTTGTGTTTCATGGAATTCAAGTAGCTAATTGTTAGACTGCTTCATTTTTGTCCATGACAATTTATCCTGGTATCCTAAATATTTAGACATAGATGTAAAATGACAAGTTCCCAATAAGCAACAAGTATCAGGCCTGATTTATGTAGGGGTAAAGCTGATTTAGCTGCAAACGCGCAAGATGCTGCAGGGGTTGGGGAAACATGAAAGTACTTCTCTGTTATGGAGTAGTATATATGTAGATAGCGTCCAGAAAAGTTAATACAGTTAAAAGATATCTTTTCTTCAGTCATATCACATTTAAGGACAATTCATTCTGAAAGGATCAGTGTTTCCCCAGAAGAAGAATCTGAAATGGGCAACCTTTGAGAAGCTCCAGTAAGCAGTAACAGAGGAAGAGATATGGAATTAATCACCTGCCACATATTTCTGCAAGCAGAGTATATGCCTTTCTTATATTTGTTGAGTCATGGTGAAAAGAAATGCAACATTTTTATATTTTTATTATTATTAGACTGAGTTTGTGTATACATATGCGATAGATCTGTTTTTAGGGGGGTGGGGAGTAGAGGGGGAAGGAAAACGAAAAACATTTCCAGATGTATAGAACATGGAAAAATGTCTGCAGAAGAGTGGGTCTTTGTGTACATGTGTGCTAATAATAATCAGTCACATTATATTTCTGCCTTGGGGTACACAAAGCTGATAGAAAGGTTGAGAACCACTGTTAGAGATAAACCACTGTAATGATTTTTCTCTCTTCAGGACAATCTTGACAACAGCACCTTCCCCTAGGAAGGTTTTCTTTGATCCATTTTGTGACTGAAATACAAATTCCCTACTTTTCATATGCTTTTTTTCAATCTAATGATCCCTACAGTAAAGATGCCCTGCCCAGGAGTGATTTCTCCAAAGAGATTAAAAGAAATAACACTAAATCTCAGGATAAGAAATTGAGTATGAAAGGTGAGAGAGGCTTGGTCTTTATTTGCTTTTCTTTCTTCCTATTTGAAGATGCTGTCAAGTCCTGTAACACAGATCATTTATTTTATATTAATTCAGTTATAAAGAACATAGTCAAATGAGTATTACTAGCAGAAGAGGAGATCTGAGAATATTTAAAGCATAATGCTGTGTTACAGAGGCAATTTTCATTATACGCTATGCAAAACAGTGAAAATTTTTCATTGATTTTGTATACAAAATGCAAACATGCAAACTGTTTCCAGGCTATGGAAATCTCTATAGTTAAAAAACAAAACAAATCAAAAACAAAAACAAACAAACAAAGAAAAAACAAAAAGCACCGATCCATGGATCTGTTAAAGAATGTGAGAAGCATGTGCGCTGATATAATTACACTAAAGTTGGAATGCTTGCAAATGCTAGGCAGTTGAATCTCAATCAGATTGCCTAAATGTGTGCGTTGGATTGTTTGAAATGCTCTATACCACTCAAGACATTTGCATGGATATGGCAGGTATAACAAAAAGTCATGAGACAACACAAGTTCTTCTGGAGCAGCAGCAGGAGGCCAAGAAAAAAATTTCACTCACTCAGAACAGCAGGGTACACCCTCCTTTATGCACCTGAATCACTTCTTTTGTAAGCTAGCTTTTTCATACTTACATATTTCTGCAATCTTTTGTCTGAAAAAAAAAGGAAACATGAAGTCATATAAAAAACTGCCTTAGAAATAGGATTGTATCAACTTTGAGTTGTATTTTTCTGATCTATTTTTTATTATTTATTTTTCCCTCAAGAAGGGCCTTCTGATTAAGATTGCAGGACTATCAGTGTGAGAACTGTAAGAACTCCTGCTGTAGCAGACTCACAGAGACAAGGCTTCTCAAGGCCCAGTCAGGTCTGGATTGCTTCACAGATTCTGTAAAAATTTTGCACAACTTATGTCGATGTTGGACCATCTTCTTACTAAACAAAGAATGAGTTTGCATTTACATTTAAATGAAATTTATTCTGCTTAATTTTCTGCCTGTATCCTATTGTACCATCACAGAGAACCACTGAGAAGAAACTGGCTCCACCTTCTTTGTAGTCTCTTCATCAGGTGTTTATTGATAAGGCCCCTTGAGCCTTCTCTTCTTCATGCTGATCAGTCCCATCTCTTGCAGTCTCTCCTCATGTATCAAATGAGTCTTTTCTTCACCTTTGTGGACTTTCATTGGACTCATTCCAATCTGTCTATATTTCTTTCTTCTGTGAGAGCCCGGCATTTGACACTGAATATCTCTCTCCATTGCTGAGTACAGGGGAGGCTCCACCTCTCTCTCTGTTCTAGTAGCTCTGCCCCTCATATAGCCCAGGAGACTGCTGTCTTTCTTTTCCCTTGAGGAAACATTTCTGGATAACTGTCACCCTTCTGTCTGCTAGAGCCACTGGAAGGTGAAGACCTGTCTGATTTTTCTCTGATGATCAAATATTACTATGACTTTGCACTATTAATATAATGGTAATGATAATGGTAATTATTATAAATAATTATTATGTTAGTATTTCTGGGCTTTAAACTGTGATTTTCCTCTAACATAAGATGCACATCACTATGGTAAATATTGTATTTGTTTTCACCAGAACATGTCAACCTTTAACTAGAGGACAGCTATGTTGAGAAGTCTTCACTTTCCATACTGTTAACCTTCAGCATCACTTTGAAGTATGTGCTATCAAAAGTGTCAAACATGCAATGATTTTCTGATGTGGATTCCAGCTTATTCAACATTTAACTGAACTGAACTGATTTTACACATATATTTATTAGCTACTGCTATCAAGTCATTTTTTTCCTAACTTGCATAAGACTCAATTCAAATATTGATTTCCATGGAAGAAAATGTGTAACTTTTCTGATAAATGTTATATTTCTGTTTTATTACAGAGCTGGAGTAAATTCAGCACTCATGAATGTTTCCAGTTCATTGCTACAGAAAGTCAAGCAATGCAATTAACTAGCTTTTAATTTTATTTTATTATTAAGATCCTTCTTCCAATGCCTAGTTTTTCAAATTCAAATAGCCTTGTTTGAATATTAAATTTTGGAATGTTTGCTGCCTTCCATCAGGAAAAAAAGACCGAAAGAGATTTAATGTAATAAACAAGTTAAATGACTCTCCCAAAGATCAAACAAGAGTGTGAAACCAGATTGATGATTTGCTGTATTTGTAATATTTATATAGAAAAAGTAAGATTATGTTGATGTTTAAATAAAAAAAGACTGAAACCATCAGGAAGACTGTGCTACTGATTTCTTATTTACCTTCCCAAATTACAGACAGAAACTAACCTTGGCAAAGACTTATCTTCACAGAGGAAAGCTGAAAACATGGTAAAGCATTGAGCTAGCATCCTCAAATGGACTCATTTGATCTTAAATGACTGTGTGTCATTACTGTGTCATTACTGAATTTCTTGTTCATGCAAATCTGAGGTAGA
Organism: Lagopus leucura; assembly: GCF_019238085.1. Lineage (NCBI taxonomy): Eukaryota > Metazoa > Chordata > Aves > Galliformes > Phasianidae > Lagopus > Lagopus leucura. Next base: position 5,259,304 of record NW_024962253.1, read on the forward strand.
ATTCATGGAGTATTATCCATAGATAACATATTTGTCTACAGGTGGCTTTTTGCTCTCTCTTTGAGGTGGTTTTTTTTTTGGAAACATCACATAAGTCAGCTATCAGCAGAGCATTGGGAGCAGGTAAGGTCCACCCACTGAGAAGTTTTATATTTACTTGAAGACAATAAACTAAAAGGACATCTGAGCAGACATTAGGGTCAGAAGACACAAATGATAGAGTGTATTTTAACAAGGCAAATCTGGTTGTGAGTATCTGAAGAGATACTCTGTGATCTTTATCAGTAATTCCCAGTGTGTCATACTTGTAAATATCTGCAGATTTGCTTTGTCCTGTAGTTTTTCAAAGCACTGCTGGGAAACAATTTGGAGAAACTAAAAAATAAAAATAAATAAAAATTACCAATCATTGAACTACTATTCATTCAGATGTTATAGGCACAAGGGATTCAGAATTATTTTTATGTTTTTTTTTTCTTTCCTTTTACCCTGGAGGTGAAACAGTGTAGTACATTTTTCAAGAATTCGTACATTTTTGTTTATAAATATCTAAAGGCAGATGGAAGGCAAATGGATGAGGCCAAACTCTTCTCACGAGTGCATAGCAATAGTACAAGGAGCAATAACCTAAAACTTGAATGTAGGAAGTTCCATACAGGTATGTGAAAGAACTTCTTTACATTAAGGGTGATGGAGCATTGCAATAGGTTGCCCTGAGAGATTGTGGAGTGTCATTCTATGGAGATATTAATGACTCATCCGGATGCCTACCTGTGCAACCTATTGTAGAGTACCTGCTTTAGAAGGGGGTATTTTTTGTGTAATCAACATAAGCATAGAATCCTTTGATCAAATGCAATTTGTACTAAGGAATATATGTCTTGGTGATTTGTCTTATCGGATTAATCAGTGTCATTTTTTTCTTGGATAGTCAACAAGATGAGAATTGTTCAGGTGGTTCTCAGGTGACGTGATCATATATGGATAAAAGCAGGAAGGGAATTCTACTCGAAATAGGCACAGAAGTTCATGTAATACCTCTGTACAATGCCGTGCTTGTGCAGATGGCCCGAGAAAGTAGCCAAAATGGGAAGGCGTATCATGATTGGTTAAACTTATGATTATGTATTTAGTAGGCATTCCTTGTATATTAGATAGGTGGAGTACATGTGATTTTAATTTACAAATAAGTTGACGAAACTTGTGTTGTTGTGTTTGATTTCTGGAAATTTCCACCAACACCAAGGCTTGAAATACCTCCCCTGGGTGTGTGGGAGTTGGCTCATTGTACACTGGGTAACAAATCTGTTTTACAGACAGCGATTTCAGGTATGAAGAAGATACTTAATCATATAGGCACTGTTATTGCAATACTGACTGGTTGATCTTTGGACTTCAGGAAGAAGAGGGGATCCTTGTACCTCTCAAAGAAGGAAAAGTCTGAGACAGCCAGTGAGAAGAAACTTCTTAATTAAATGTCTTTTCAGTGGCAAGCAGAGAGAAAAAAAAAATGTTATATTAAAAAAGATGGAGAAAATCACGATCTCACTAAGCAGAAATCAGCATCAAGATTCTCGATTACAACTGAACATCAAACACGTGCATTTATGTCTAGCTGTAACTGTTCGTAGTGTCTATCCGTCCAAAAGTTGCTCCAAAATTAAATTTATAAAAAGACAAGTAAATTGAGAAAGGCAGGCAGAGGTGCCTTGATTTCTTTGTTCCCTTCTCATAAATATTAATGCACTTCCTAGGTGCTGCCACTGTGACATGCTAGGACAGAGTCAGAATGCATCCTTGCCTGGCTCTCAGCCTCAGTGCATACAGATGAGCACTTTCCAAAGGGCTGTAGGCAAAATGCACACACAAAATTATAGCTGCCCCTTGTCAAATACAGCAACATGGTCCAATAACAACTGTTTATTCCAACAGTGGTTAATGCAGTCATTGTGTCAGAGATCTACTCAAGAGTGTTATAGCATTAGGGAGATAAAAGTGATGTAGGCTGCCAGAGGAAGCATGAAACTGGCACCTTTTCACTAACACCTCCTCCTCACCTAGAATTCAGTTTACCTCTGATCATACTGGTCTTTTACAATTCCTATTCACTGTCTTTACCACCTTTATCAGATGAAAAGATTTTACATAGTATACTGAAAATGCATGATATATGAATAAATTATCACAACTAAATGCATGGATTTAGTTTTAGTTAAAAAATAAAAAAATAAAGTCAATATAAAAAAAAATCAGACTGATTCCTAGAGACATCATTGTTTGATGATTTTTATGGTGATAACACAGAATGTTTTAAGTTCTAACAACTCAATAAACAAAAGACAAATAAACATATTTCTTTTGAGAAGCTAAACAATAGCAAATAAGACAAAATAACTGGAGACAGATAAATTAATTTGTAAGGAAATGCAATGAACATTTTAATCCTTCTTATATAGCATAAGGACATGAACCTTATATATATAGGTTCTTAATACCTCAAATAGTTGTACAGTACAACAATTATGTCTCTGTTCTTAGAAACAAAACAGAAGAAAATCATTTTAACATGATACATTAATAATTCATTCCAACTTAAAGGGAATTTAGTTCATCTATATCAATCTTAGAGTGTTAGTCTAATTTTGTCATGGAATTAATATATGTATTCATTATTTTTTAATTTACATATTTATTTTAAGACAGATAACAAATGGACAAATCATCTTGACTCAAACTTGATGAATTGTATCCTTGAAATACTTCTCTTTATTCTAACTGTAGAGGGATGAATGTATGATTTATATGTATATGATCAATTTATCATAACAGATAGGACTCTGATGAATATTGTTTAGATGCTTTAAATATGTGCATTCTCAATCTCCTTCCTCTTAACAACAAAGAAAGCCTAGCTATCTGTTCTTCTCTGTAGCCAGGAGTGGTTTTCGAAGCATTGTTCCATTAATTCATTTAAGAATTTAAAATACCTGAAGAAAAAGCTTAGCTTCAGATCATGGCCACTTTACAGTCAGGCTACATGATTTTGTAGTTCCTTCCCAACCTTGTGATTCTATGTTTCTGCGACTCTATGACTCTTCTGTCTACCAATGGAAGGAGTTGGACCACTCTGGAGAGTACTTAAGATTGTGCAAAAAAAATGCCATGCATACTCAGTCCTACTTACTTGGGGACACTTTGTAATCAAATTTCCAGTATATTTAAGTATCATCTCAAATTAGGACCCGTGGACCCAACCACAGATGAGGTGAACACAAAGTCAGTGTTTCATAGCATTTTTTTTCCTACTTGAGTTTGCGTGTTAAATAGTTCACTGACATTTGTGACAAATCTTATGTATAAATACAGCCAATGTCAGAGCTGAGGACATTAACTTTGGGATATATTTTCCTTGAGGTCCTGAAAAGCCCTCTCCAGTTCACAAGATCTTTGAAGCTACAGCTTCCAGTATTAGCTGAATAAAAGCAATAATATAGCAACAAACGATGGCATAACAGCAATACCAAATGCATATTAATTTAATAATTTGTGCTAAATACAAAACTTCTGTGAGGTATTTTGGATGCACATAACAACAGTTATTTCAGTTAAATTTATACCTCACTTTGAGATGAAAATATTTGGATTTATATGAAATATGAGGAATAATTCTGCATGTCCCTCTGTAAAATTACTGAGGATATATACACATAATATCATATGTAATATATATGTGCATATGTATATGTATATATTACTATGTATACACATGTATGTATATATATACATAAATTAATGCATACATATGCTTATACACACACACACACACACATATATATATAGTAATCTCTAATCTATTACATACATCCCAGAATATTAAGGCATGAACAAATGATTATGAATGAATCAGTTGATGGAATATATCAGTGAGAATTCCTCAGGGAACCTAAAGTGTGTCTAGCCTATATAATAACTGAATAACTTCTTTGAAAAAATACAGGGGACTTGACTTCTCCAGAACATTCCACCTGGTTAAGAAAACATGCTTGTTAAGAGCTCATAACATGCAGTTTCACTGTAATTCACTTTATTTGATCTATCTAACCTCAAAATACACGTGATTTGATTGATGCTTTCTACCCTCTTTTCAGTCCTCCCTACTTAAGATACTACTAAAGAAGCTATTAAAGAATGTCTATTAAAGAAGTGGAGATCCCTTTTTCATAAACTGTCTTCTTCCTCATTCTCCTATAGCATGTTTAACTTCATATCATTTCAAATACTACAGAAGATTCAGAAGTTGCTTTAACCATACTGATGTGATTTCCTCATGGAGGTTATAATTTTTTAGGCTTTTTTTTTTTTTTTTTTTTTTTTTTTCGGTTACATATTTCATCTTTTATTAAATATAGTAGGGATTAAACATGATCAACTAAAGGCAAAACTGAAACTGCTCCGAATATTTTATGATTAATAAACTTCCTCTGAGTAAACAGCTCACCCAGCTGCATATCAGAAAATGTCAGATGGGAGCCATCTGTGGCATTACTGAAATTAGGTAATAGCAAAATTAGTATTGATCACCAGAAGGAGCTAATAAAGCTGGATCTTACAATCTTGAGACAAATAAGCACCTAATGTTCCTGATACCTTATGCTTCATTCACCAAGTATAAGCTGGTAATTTGTCATCTCTGCAGGCATATTTATCATTCCATCAAGTTACAAGTGAAAATCCTTCTCATTTGAAGAATTTTAAGAAATTGAGATACAGTTTCTGCCCATACCAGCAAAATGACTGATAAATAACAAGCTACCTCATAGAATCAGTTTCTTTCAGACCTAGAAATAATTGCGGGCTTCAACTATCAGCTATATAGTGTTGGAGAAGATCCGTCCTGCCTACTAATAACATTGAAAATGTAAGGTTTAACTTCAAAAAATAAGGCAATACCTAGAGCTAAGTAATAAAGCATACTATATATGTACAAGGAAAGAAGAGGGAAAATTAAGTAGTAAAACATGCCCTCAAGATCTGATGTTGAATTTTTTCATGCATGAAAAACAAGTATTTTTTTTAATTAATGATTCTCCCTGCCGTAGTCAAATTGTGCATATTATCTATCCATATTATAAAGTTCTATAAAGTTTATAAACTTAATCTATACCAGGATTAAACTTCATTATTTTTCTTCCTCATCTTTCTGTCATATTCTGTAAATACCAATTATGATTTAACTGGTTTACTTCTAACTAGTCATCTTTTTTGGAAAGTCTCCACTTCATATTCAGAAAAAAAAAATCAGAAAAGAAATGGAAGGGAAAAGAAGTCTCAACAATAGTAATAAAATAGTAATAATCTTAGAAGATGAGAATATAATATGGTTAAAAGCAAAGAAATCAGAAGAAAAAATAATTTATGTGATATTAGATCAAAAGAGGTGAATTATTTTAAAATAAAGCATTCCTAATGTGGTTGCCCTCTGTCACTTTTGCCTACCCATTTGACTGACAAGGGCTCTATATTTTTTCATAAAAATTTATTTTGTCCCTCACTTCACCAAGTTATCTTCTGTTACATTCTTAATAATTCACACTGGATATGTTCTTCCTTTGCCCCTCCAGATGTACAAGTTTTTATCTCCACTTATGTCTTCAGTATTCCCCAGCCAATATTATGTCTCAGTTGGATTCATGTACAATGAAAAAAATGAAAAGTTTCTCAGCATGTTTCTCCTTGCTTGTAGATGACTAATAGAGGCAAATTTGGAAATAGTATTTCTGGACAGCCTTTACAGATTACAGAAAGAGAGTCTGTTCCAAAGACCAAGAATGTCAATTAACAGATGTGTGGACTTCAATAGGCTTTGGAGAAACATAATGAAAGTAGGTTTATCTCACAGTATTATGGAGAGCCTCAAATCAATCACTATTGCAGCTGCTCGAGAGAAGAAAACTATTTGTAAATAAATGATCCACTGATTAATTATGATAGTACTCCTAAACCATTCAACTTCTCAATTGACAGCTCAAGAACTGATTAAAAACCTGTAAGTTTTACTGGAGAATTATTCAGAAATAAGTGTGTTCTAGAAGGTTGATTCCATAGCCCTGATAAAATATCCTTCTTGATTTTATTATTTATTTATTTATTTTCTGATAATACCTTTGTCTAACTTTTCTTATTATATCACTGTAATGTTTTACGAGTGTTAATAATTTTCTGCTCACAGTGTCCCTGAGGGCAACATCTATGTGAGCAAAGTTGATTGAGACAAGGAATCTCTAGACAAAAGCTGGAGGGAAGTACTGTAGGCAATCACATTCAAAAGAAATGTCCAGAGCAGAAATAACCTGCCTCGGAAAGAATTGACCACAGAACAGTAGGTTTCATTTCAGTTCAGGAGTATGGATTATACGGCTTCAGTATCTCCTTCCTGTGTTCTGATAGACAGAGTTTTCTCATCATTTCATGCATTGATTTCAGAAATAATTTTGAAAATGAAATGTTAGGCTGCAGATTTTGAAGCTATCTTGCGGAAAGATGGCACATTCTAAGTTTGTAAGTTTGTACTCTGAGGCTTACCAGTAATATCATAATATGTGTAATACATTAAGCGTTTCTTTTTAAGTATTCTCCATAATGCACTTTAAAATTCCTTTTCTGAGATGGTTTAATTGTCTTTTAATAAAATGTTGATCTCAAAATTCTGTTATTGAATATCAAGATCATTTACTAATATAAATTACAGTGTTAGAAGCTGGTTCTATCTTTTATGACAATATTTTACCCATATGGGTAGGGTGTGCATAATGACCTCTAATAAGGCAAAGGGGAAATACTGGTGGTAGGTGGACAGTTGGACTAGATGATCTTGGATGTCTTTTCCAATCTTGCTGATTCTGTGATTCTCTGATTTGAAACTACGTGGAAATGACACAAAACACAAAGACGGCTTTGTTTTCTGCCTGTTTGTTTCTTCTCTTCCACTATTACCCATTGACCATTTGGGCCTACTACTGCATCTAGTTGGATGAAATCATGCATGAAATAGTGTTCTATTAAGCTTAACGGTTAACAGAATTTGAATAATTATATGCAGTGAATTACCTTACTTCGGAAAGACTCAGTAATTTTTAATGCAGTGCAGAACTCTTCAGTGTATAACCTGAGTGAATATGCTAGCCTTATTTTCATTATCAGCAAATATATTCCAGAAGGCTATTGCATAATATTCATTTTTATATTATTTCAACTCATAAAAAAGCAACAACAACAACAGCAAAATTAAAATCAAACCTCCAAGTGAAATTCTAGTGTTATTTCTTATCCTCATTTTCTTAAAAAAAAAAAAGCAGCCTTTATCACCTTTAGCCCAGTTATCTCCTAAGAAAATTTGTCTTCCTGAGGCCTCTTTTGTTAGAACACTTTTTTAAAATATTGCATTTTCCTTAAATACGTTACTATTGAAGATACTTTTCTTAAATATTTTAAAGAAAAATTCATCTGTACACTGTATATTCTTATCATCTTTTTCATATTTTGAATGAAAGCAAAAAAATACAAGATCAATTATAGTACAGAAAGCATATAAATATAGAAATATAACTACTTGTGTTTAACATGTGTGCTGTAGAAGTAGTTCAGCAAGAAAGTTTTCCCACTGAGCACGTACAATAGTAGATATGCATGTAGCAATTACATTACAATCCATGATGTGTTTATTGAAACTCACTGGAAAACAAAATGAAATGCTAGGAAATTGGGCTTTTCTAGGTCAAAATATACCTTTAGGAATACTTCTGATTTTGAAAGAAAGGATTGAAGAACTAGGCCACACTAATCTTTGTAAGATTCCATGTCTAAAAATAGCACTGTGATGTACATAAACACACCTGTTCCATAGCACCCCTTGTGTTCTTAAGTCCAAATATATTTCTGTCTATTCCTATGAAGCTTCATATCTGATCCTGTTAGCTGTGCCTCCACCACTGGTGCAGAAACCCCCAAAGAAACAATGACAATTTATTCTCAGAAAGACTTTCTTTGCTGCAAGCTAAAGACAGATATCCTTGTTCTGATGTTAAACTGATGTGTTTCTAGTTATTTTGGGATTGCTTCTTTATGTGTCTATCTGGCTATCAAAGTTTTGGCTGGGATAGAGTTAAATTTTCTTATAGAGATTAATATGATGCTGGGATTTGGATTTTAATGAAACACTCTGATAACACACCAACATTTTAGTTTAGTTGCAGAGCAGCTCTTACAAAGAGGCTTTTCTGCTTCTTGTGCCACTCTCACAGCAGGGATTAGGGAAGTGGCACAACCAGAACAGCCAACCTAGACTAGCCAAGTGATATTATATACCACAGGGAATCATGTTCAACAATAAAAGCTGGGGGAAAGAAGGAAAAATGGGATATTCAGAATGAACATCCTTAAACATCCTTTTTGTCTTTGTAAGAAACTGTTGTGTGTGATGAGCCTTGCTTTCCTGGATGTTATCTGTGTGCTGATGAGAAGCAGCAAATGAATTGCCTGACACATGTATTTTAAAGTCCAGTGCTTCTTACTGGCTGCTTTTGCTTCTTCTGTTTGCTTTGCTCCTTATCACCTTGCGTTCCTGTGCCTGGGAATATTTTGATAACAGCCATGGCCATGAGCCCCAGCTGGGATACAGCCAGGGCATCGCTGCTGTCCCTCTGTCACTGTGTTCCATTTCCAGAAAGCACTGGACTCTAAAATCTAGTAAGGCAAGTAACCCCATGAGAAGCACAGGAGTCTGCCAATTAGCAGATAAACAGCTATAACATATATATGTTTTGCTGAGCACTCTCCACCCTCCAATCAAATCTGACATCATCTCAACCCTCTGAGCCCTGTGATAGTCACCAAAAGGGACTGCTGTGGTTTAACCCTAGCAGGAAGCTCAGCATCACTCCCCCCATATGTATAGGAGAGAGAAACAGGAAGGTAAAAATCTGAGAACTCAGGGTTCAGGTAAAGACAATTTGCTAAATAAAGCGAAAGCTACACACAGAAATGAAGCAAAACAAGGAATTCATTATTTCCCGTCATCAAGCAAATTCACTCACTTCCAGGAGAGGAACATTCATCATGATTTCTTGGGAAGTCAAACATCATCACTTTGAATATCTCCTCCATTTCTCTTTCCAGGAAAGCAGGATTCATCATGATTTCTTGAGAAGGCAAACATCATCAGTTTGAATATCTCATCCATTCCTCTTTCCAGGAAAGCAGGATTCATCATGATTTTTTGGAAAGGCAAACATCATCACTTTGAATATCTCCTCCACTCCTCTTTCCAGGAAAGTAGGATTCATCACGATTTCTCAGGGAGGCAAACATTATCACTTTGAATATCTCCTCCATTCCTCTTCATTCTCCTAGTTATTACTGCTGAGCCTGACATGAGTTGGTATGGAATATCTCTCTGGTCAGTTTGGCTTTCTGTCTTGTCTGTGTCCCCTCCCCACATTTTGTGTACCCTTGGTTCCTTGCTGTCCAGGCAAGACAACAAACAGAAAAAAAAAAGACCTTGGTTCTGTGTAAGCACTTCTCTGCAATAACCAGAACATCCTGTTAGCACTACTTTTCTCATAAAAAAAAAAAAAAAAATCCAAAACACAGCATCATACAAATATCTATTAAGAAAAGAAGAAGAAAATTAATTCAATTTCAAGCAAAGCAAGAACTTTTGACTCACATCTGGCCATTTCTGAAAGTGCACAGAATGTTACTGACTTGGGATTTCTTTCAGTTGCCCTCACTCAGGCCTGGCATTATCTGAGATAACCTGAAGTATTGAAAACAAGGCAAGGGAGAAACTGTGCTCCTGTCAGCACAATTCATTCTCTTATTTACCCTAAACCCAATGCAGGTAAAGCTCTCACTCACTGGTTGAGCATCTCAGGCTCACAATGTCTCCAATGCTGTTGCTATGATACATTTCCATGTAAGGTCTGTTACCAACCTGCTGTTTTTTGGTATGTTTTGTACTTTCCTATGGAGATAGGAGGGCAATGTTTCCATGAGTGAGCACATTTGTTCTGTCCCATGCTACGCTCTCCCCATCCTGACTACTTACCTCATCTTGTGCCTATCTCAATTCTCAAGTCAGAATTCCCCAAATCTTAACTTTTCACTCTGTTCAGCAACTTTCTTAGTAGAAGAAAAACAACGTATATAACAGTTTCACAAGAGGATTGTGAGTTCAGTAAAGGCCTACCCTACATACAGAAAATACTAGAAACTTCTACTGCAAAAACACAACCTACCTCTCACAGATGGCACTGCCTAGGTTATCCCAGGTCAGACAAGGTGTCTAAATAATGGCTACTAACTAAGTCTTTAACATTTACACTCCTGAGTTGTCTTATGTTTTCTGTAATGGGCATAAACGTGTATACCAGAGAACAGCAGCAAGAGGACCAGTCCTGTTTTGTTGTTGCTCTGGGTGCTTTAACTAGTTAACTAGGTGAGGTAAGGCTTCAGTTTTTTAATCTGGTGGCAGTCTGATGAAAGAAGCTTAGCTACTTCTCTCATCTATTGCTAACAGCATTTTTATTCCTCTCTTCAGTTCTTCCCTCTGAAATAGCCTTGCACTACCTTTTGAAATAAACGGTTTTAGCTGTAAGGCTGATATCTGACCTCTTCAAAATTATTTAAGATGTGTCAGGGCTTACTTGTTCATTTCTTGACTTTCAGCCACAGATAGAAAGATGATCTACGTAACTGTACTTTCTTTTTTTCCCTATCTCCATCTTTTTATAATTTTATTGCCAGATGATATAAAAACTATAAAGCCTTTTAAAACAAAACATGTCTAGCATCATCCAGTGTAACTTTATTAATTCCACTTAACATTCAAAAATTGTGTGGATGACCCTACCTACCTTAAGTTGTCAGCCAGATTTCTGACACAGAGATTTCAATTAGATTCTGAAATGAGATGAACCCAGGACTAAGAGCCACTTTCCAACAGGTGTTTGCTAAGAACGGGATAACTGGCTTTGGATACATTAACAAATGCAACAGTGAGAAATGGAATGACACCTGCACCTCTAAGCCAGAACAGTCAAGAAATAAGAGATTCCCACTTCAGAAAGATGATTAAAGAAAATTCTTTTTAATAACAAATGAATCACTGGAGTTCCACAGAGGTTACTGAATAGGATTCCATCACTGGATGAATTTAAGAAGCTTATTGAGTTTCCTTGTTAATGTGGACAAGATAATGCTTTGTAATCTGTCAGCCTTTTGATTCACTTTTGGATTATATTTCAGTTCCTGAATTGTCCCTCTGGGATGCAAAACTCTCTACCAAGGGTGAGGTATCTTGGCTTTTGAATGAACTGTTAGTGTTTGGTACTATGAATTCTTCACAGGGGCTGAAGAAACTTTTATATTCAGAAATTATGAGCTCACCAAATCTGTTTTAAAACAGATGAGAACAATATTAATATGCCTTTGACAGAAATTCAGGAATATTTCCTGGAAAAATAATAAATAATTAAAAAAATAAATCACCGCTCAACACTGTGGAAACCAAGTTCCATTTCCATCCTTCTCCTTATCTGCATCTGACCTTGAGTGCCTTTTATACCTGACAAGTAATGAAAATATTTCATCTCTCTGAACTCTCATTTCTCATGATTGGAGGGGGGAAGAGACATGAACATTTAATCAATAGCCTTGTATGAGCAGAACAGTAAAATACAGACTAAATAATGAAGAAACACAATTTGTACTCCTCTTGCATTACTAATTAGAGCTTTCCACATAACACAAATTACTCCAGTCCTATGATATTACCTGAGATGTTTAAATATTCTACAAAAGTATTGATCTTGATTTGAACATCAAATCTTGTGCTTGTCAGTTTTTCTATGAAACAAACGGATTACACGTGGAATCATAATTAAATCTCATTTCTCAACTGAGAATCAGACAAACAGCAGTATAAGTATACAATTATTGGACTGCAGTTATTGACCTCTATATGGATGAAAAGACCACAATTTGGAGTAATACTGAATAGCATAATTTACTTTGAAAGCTTTTATGATGATTAATGTTTGTCTTCTCAACAATGTTTATTTTCTAATTGTATAATTCGCCATATTGAAAAAGGTTGGTTAAACAGTTGAAATGGACATGATTTCTTTCATTTTATATTTTGTGTTAAACAGGTTTGGTGACTAAGCAGGATGAGGTACTAACCTTCTGAAAAAATCAATTGTATCCTCATCTCTTCTGATTAAGAAAAACACACACATGCAAGAAAAACTCCACAGAAATCTGATAGAATTAATCAGCAGCGAATGCAAACCTCACTCTAAACTAAGCTTTCAGCATACGTATGAGATCTCTGCAGAAAATAGGCCTTGGCAAGGAGAGTCTAGAGGCTGGAACTAAATAAGTAAGAAATTTATTACTGTAAAGAACTGAGGGGAAAGACCTCAGCTGCTTGCCAGAATCAGTGACAATCTGAATCTTAGCATTTATTTCTCAGTGTAAAACTAGAGGATTTTGACCTCTAGAAGCCTGTGGCTTTGGAGACCCTCTGAAACTACAGTGATTTAGATGTTAGGAAGCTCCATTTCAGATTCATAAGTTTGAGACACATCACTCTACTTTTGTTTTTTTCTTTGTTATTTAAAGATGTAAGATTCAAATTTAGGTTCATGGCAACTTATAATCTTTCTTTTCTTTATGTGATTTACTTATCTCCCCTGCAAATATACACCAAAATTCCTATTATATTTTCAGTGGTCTTAATAATATTATGATTCAAGCAAAGAAAGTAAAGGCTTTACTAATGGAAAAGAAACATAAGTAATCCAATAGTCTGGAAAACTATTAAATCACCATAAGTTTTTCAAATGTAGTAAATTTCTCAACAGTCAACATGAAGTTTCCAAATGTTGGAAACAACCTCATAGTTGATGTCCCAGTATGTAAAAAGCTAACTGTGAAATCCTCTCATTACTTTTATGCTTCTGTCTCTGAATCATGGTTTGTTTTCACACACATACATACATAAAGGCAAAGAAATATAAACATATGAAACTAAAAAAGACTATATTTAATGTATGTGTCACCTAAGGAATCCAACCCTGCCCCTACCTCCCTACTTCCCTACCTGCCCTCCTTTCCCCCCCAAAAAAAAGCCTCTTAGTAAGGCATTTCAAGCATTCAGCCAAATATTTCTTCTTGTGAATTAATTAGACTCACCATGGTTCTTTTTACTTTTATTACTTATTACTATTATACCTCTGAAACAACAGTGTCCTGTCCTGGTCATTCATTACAACCATCACATGATAAGATGTAATGGATTGTAAAGATGTCAGTTTGAAAATAAGATATTTCAGGAAAAAAAAAAAAAAAAAAAGAGAGAGAAATAAATGCTGTGATGCTTAACAGAAATAATTTTTAAATGAGAAATGTGGAACTTCATTTTCAAAAAGGTAATGGGCCTCAGTACTATGTTAGTGATGCAAGAAGAAACGCATATCTGTAAGAAGGATTTCTGTTTCAACTTGCATTTGTGGGGTTGCAGAATTATTTAACAATATGCTCAGCATTCACTGTAAAAAACAAATGTTCCTCAGACTGATTGTATTTTGTTTGTTTGGTTGCTTTTTAAAGTCAGTTCCCTTCTATATTTTTTCCTTCAACAGCTTTTTCAGCAACTGGTCTCATAATTTAGTGTTAACATTTCACAATGAAGCTCATAGAATAACAAGCCAGACTAGAAAACGGACAAAATAAACAAAACAAAACAAAACAAAACAAAACACACACACACACACACAAAAAAAAAAAAAAAAACATCATTTGCCCCAGATCCCTCTTATTTCTGTAAATTTCCTTCTCCCTTGTCAGCCTGAATCACAGACTGTTGTAGAGCTCAAAGAGACGGCAGTGAACATCATGCCCATGGAGAATAGTATCAGACGTAAAAAATCAGGAAAGCATAGGGGGTTTTACAGCAACCTCGAGTAGACAGCTAAATGCTCCATCCACTATATTGTTCCCACTTTCATCTTGGAGCATATCCCAAAGAAAAACTTGTAAATTGAAAAAGAATTATTCTCTGTTTGTGAATAACCTATTGTTCTGACCTCTTTGCTTTGAAGTCAGTACTTGCTCCAGGGTGATTCAGTGGTATGCATTGGCTTTGATGTACAATTTTAAAAGCTCCATTACAGGCATTTACTGGAAGGGAATACCTTGTTGCCATGGCTACTACTGCATCACTTGAAATTGTGATATCGCTGGATTTCATCACCATGACACTAATTTTCTCCAGTACAGCAATGGAGGGACTAGATCAAACTATTAGATGCAAGTGTTGCGTTTTCATCTTTTCACTTCTGAAAGTTTGTATAGGTGAAACTCATGCCTGCAAGAGTAAAACTGTAAACCAAAAAAAGACCATGCTAACTATAGCTTATAGGGAGATAAAAATAAACATCAGTTCTCTTGGCTTTGTTTCTTCCTAGAAAAGATGAAATGCAGAATCCTGTAGGAAATCAGCTGTCAATTTTCTCATATATCCTCTGCCGTGAGACAGTGAAAGTCAAATTAATTGCTATTACTCATGATTTCTTGGACCTAATCCATTGTCCATTTTCTCAGCAGCTGAATGCAGTATGGTGAGATGTGGAGAAAGGAAAGTTTCTAAGAGACACATGAGGCACTCCTTTGTTTTAGACTGGGCATGGCACGGAGGACCCACACCAGAGAGGTAAATCTGTAAAAGTTTTATATCCCAAGACATGGAAGTGTGAAATAGCTGCCAATGAGTTTGAATATAGCCTCTGATTCCAGTTTGTTATCCAATTCATTTCTTGCTATACCTGTCACATAAGCGGTTTCTGAGATAGCTTTTACATTCTGGGTATAGTAAGAAAAATGTATGGAAAAAGTACAAAGAACTAGTGTGAGACAGTTTTACAACAGTGCCTGTCTTCATACCTCATTAGACTGTAAATTAAACTGTTAGAAGGAATTTGTTTCTGCAGCATTTCTGCAGAGAGAATTAGGAAAAAAACTAAATCCTTATTTCATTCAGGATGATTAAAGGGGACTCTCAGTCATGCTCAATCAGCGTATCAGAGGGACCCCAGATGAAATCTCTCATATCTTATTGATCGAACATCTAAGTAAGAGCCACACCAGCTAAAGTGAACAGGAGGGAGGAGGATTCAAGGATCTTCCAGATGTTTACAAAGGAGATAACTGCATCTGAATCCAACTCATCATGTCACAGTCAGAATCCAGCGTTGTTAGAAAAATCTTCAGGCATATCTGGCTTATGCAGCAAAAGTCTTGTGATGAAAAAACAAACAAACAAACAAACAAAACCAAACCACTGAAAGAAGGAACTGAACCCCTAGCATAATGTACAATTAAAAGACACATAGGTCAAATTTAAGGAGTTACATACTAAGGTCATTATCTAGGTTCACTGTGTCTTCAGGGAGATAGCAACAGCGTGTAATTAGTGGCCCATAGATCACCCACATTAGGACACACTTAAGCGTACTTAGGGCATTTATTTTTGAACATTGACTACTGTGAAAGGACTTTTAGTAACTACTTAAATGGATGCCTTCTGTACCTTAAACAACTAATTAGATCATATGCCTTGCATTTGTTCAGGTTAAGATAATCAAGATGATTCTATCCTTCATGCTTCAATTTCATATAATTTGTAAAAAAAAAAAAAAAAAAAAAAAAAAAAAATTTTTTTTTATCCACTTAATTGGTTGGTTTTATGAAAAAAAAAAAAAAAAAAAAAAATTAAACAAAGGAACAGCACAAAAAAATTTAGC
>NW_024962253.1:5275266-5313969 GCF_019238085.1 Lagopus leucura
TTTTTAAAAAAAAAAAAAAAAAAAAAAAAAAGAAAAGCTTTTTTTACCCTCAAGTTGATGGGCTTCTGTGAAATAAACAACTTCAAAAAAGTGTAAAATAAACAAAGGAACAGCTCAATCATATTTAGCATTACCTGTGAGTAATCACAGTTTACTCCAATTCCCAATTTGCTCCAATTTTGATGGAACGCATGAGTGGCAAAATCCCAAATGAACTTCCCATACATTTCCTAATCTTCAGCTTTCAGCTACCAGATGTAACAAAATAAAGATGCTTAGCAACTTATCAGACATAATTATGTATTTAGATGAATTTGTTGCTACTAGGAAAGTTAAATCCACTGTGTTCTCAATGGCATTTTTCTGAAGACTAGAAATTTGAATAGCTCATATATATAGATATTTGCTTGTCCCAAAAAGAAGTTGCACAAAAAATTTTGACGTGAAATTCCTCTTTATTAGGAGTTTCTAGTCTTTCTCACTTCACAAAATCATAGAATGGCCTGGGTTGAAAAGAACCATAATGATCTTCTAGTTTCAAACCCCCTGCTATGTGCAGGATCACCAACCACCAGACCAGGCTGCCAAGAACTACATCCCTTCCAGGGATGGGGCATCCACAACCTCCTTGGGCAACATGTTCCAGAATGTCACAGCCCTCTGAGTGAAAAACTTCCTCCTAATATCCAACCTAAACATCTCCTGTCTTAGTTTAAAACCATTCCCCCTTGTTCTATCACTATCCACATTCATAAACAGCTGGTCCCCTCCTGTTTATATGCTTGTTTCAAGTACTGGAAGGCCACAATGAGGTCTCACTGAAGCCTTCTCTTCTACAAGCTAAACAAGCACAGTTCCCTTAACCTTTCCTTGTAGGAGAGGTGCTCCCACCCTCTGATCATCTTAGTGGCCCTCTTCTGGACCTGTTCCAAGAGCTCCACATCCTTCTTGTACTGGGGACCCCAAGCCTGTACACAGTACTGCAGGTGGGGCCTCACAAGAGCTGAATAGAGGGGGACAATCATGTGCCTCTCCCTGCTGGCCACCCCTTTTTTAATGCAGCCTAGAACATAGTTGGCCTTCTGGGCTGCAGGTGCACACTGTTGGCTCATGTCCTTCTCATCCACCAGGACCCCCAAGTCCCTTTCCACAGGGCTGCTCTGAAAGAGATCTTCCCATTTTGTATCAATACCTGGGATGTGCAGCACCCCGCACTTGGCCTTATGGAACCTCCTCAGGTTTTCATGGGCCCACTTCTCCAGTCTGTTCAGGTACCTCTGGATGGCTTCCCTTGCTTCCAGCTTGGTGCCATCATCAAACCTTCTGAGGGTGAACTTGATGCCATCATCCATGTCATTGTTGAAGATGTTGAAGAGCACCGGTACCAAGACTGACCCCTGAGGGACACCGCTTGTGACTGGCCCCCATCCTGACAAAAAAACATTGATCACAGCCCTTTCACTGTGTCTAGCCAACCAGTTCTTAATCCACAAACAGTCCATCCTTCAAATCCACACCTCTCCAATTTGGAGAGAAGGATGTGATGATGGACCACATCAAAGACATTTCTATGAAACTTCTCTAGGAACAAGACTTTAGATGTAAGTAGTAGTGGTTCAAAACATTTATGCCACAAAGATTAACATCACTGAATCTTACTTTTTATATATCAAGTTCACTGTCAATGGTTTTGTTTATATACAAATCGATAAATGCTTTTCTAGCTTAAAATGGTAGTAATTTTGATTTTAAATAAAAAGTGGTAATGTTTTATTATTTATTTTGTTGTAAAAATACCACACTTCTCTATACAAGCAATATTGAAATTCTACATAAAGTTCATCTTGCCCAGAATTTGGCTTTAAATGTGTTGGCAGCACTTATAATTCAAAATGTTCACCATATTACCTGACCACTATCAAAATTTGGTTCCTCAAATCCACTGTTCTAAATAAAGTATTTTTTCATTTGAAAGATTTTTCAGTTACAGTCCTTTCAGAATGCAAAAGAAAAAAAGAAAAAAAAAAAAAAAGACTGTAGGTTTACTGAAGATAAGGTAATTTAGCAAATAATTTTGATAGTCTAATAAGATCTTTTTCCATAGTGTAGAAGTCTATAGTAAGTTGCTATGTTAATTAGTTTAGTCTTCTAGGCATGCTGTATGTTTAGTTATTCTTTTGCTATTCTTTTGCTTCTTTTCCTAAAATCAAGCCTCAAAAGAAGACCCACTTTCAGGACACCCATTCTTTTAATTAAAAATCTAGTCTATCAATGACAGTGTCTCTCTTGTTCACATTAAAGTGGCAAATCATATAAGAGATGATTGTTTTTATTTATACCCCAGAACCGAAATCTGAATCCAGTAATATATGAATGCTACTGTGCAAAACAAATGCTTAAAATAGAGTCCAGCATCTTCTCATGGTGTCTATTTTCCACTTTTGTTAAATAATGGTCTAAAAAATAAAATCAAATAAAAAATGAGGCTTTGTTCAGGTTCTTTTGGGGAGCAGAAAAAGCTTCCATTTTACAGAAAAAGCAGAAAAAAGTCTGCCAAATCCTTAGAAAGTGATTATACAAAATCAGGTTCTGTGGGGTTGCAGGATGGATTTATTCTATGTCAAGAAGATCAAAAGTAAGCGAGGGCAGCTTAAGAGTCTTGATACACAGCTGGGTATGTTAGTCTGTGAGCATAACAAGACACTGACTGTGCTACAGCACAATACTTCTTCTTGCCAAGTTAATTAAGTTAGGATTGAATGCCCATGGATAGGAGATAATATCAGCCACATACAAAGCATATGTAATATTGCTGATTAGGTTTATAAGAACTGCTTTATCTCTCTGACAGAGAGACTAAAATGTGCTGCCGTTAAGCTCAGAGAGATGGGACTTCTGCCATATTCAAGATTATGCTTTAGTTTCTATTCTTTTTTCCTTTATTGTTTCTATTTTCCATCTAATAAAAACCCAAGCCTTTCAGTTATACGCAAGGGAAAGGGCAGGAAAGGTGACAAGGCTAGAAAACTGCCACAGGTGAACTTTTCAACTCAGAGCAACATCTCAGGACAGGCTGTAAATAGGGTTAGTTTTATTAGGCTGCTGCCTGCTACAGCCATTCTCATTAAGGACTGTCACTCTGCCCACTGTGTGCAGTGGTGACAAGCAGCCTGAGCCTTGGGGAACTACTGCAGGACCCCCACTGCTGCCCGTCACTCAGTTGGAATTGTCCTTTTGAGTTAATAACCGTGTCTGTCCAAAGCTTAAAACAGGATTTCAAAGTGTTTTTTAGAAGATAGGCAGGAGCTAGGATTACCCTTTCAAAGGAAACATGACTTGTCAACAGAAGACCAGGAAAGCCATCAAGATCCCCTTACGTCACCAGCAGTTCACCATACTGGCCACATAAAGAGGGGCTTAACCATGAATTTTAGACTTACCTCCCCTTCCCTCCCCACTACTTAACCCACAAATCATAGAAATATTAATTTAGGCAATGCTAATCTCAAAACAAAAAACAAAACAAAACAAAAAAAACAAAAAACAAAAAACAAAAACAAAAAACAAAATCCCTCATGCTTCAGCATTTCCAAGTCCTGAACCACTGTTATATACAAGGTAAGGTGTAAAGATCAAATCATTCTGGGGGAAGTACAAGAATTATGGCTATGTCTGCCCCTCAAATTTGTGGTGATTATGACAGGATCTGAGAAAAGAAAATAAACAAATAGCAATAGAGAAACTCCCAATGAGACCAAACCTGTAGCAATTTTTTTTTTAGAAAGCATTTTTTGCATGGTCATTATAGATAGTCTTATATCTGTCAACAGCCTGAGTTCTCAGGATAGGGGAGAGCTCTCCTCATTTGATTCCAAAAATATATATAATTTATATATGAGCACGCACACATACATATATGCTTAAGCATCTGAAGTTCCATTTTCTCCAAACTTCTCATATCTGTAAAAGCCCAGTCAAGGTTGTTAAGAAGGCTCCACACCTTAGGAGAATGGAAATCTAACTGAGGTGCTCATTTCATGCATTTAAGCCCATCTCAGCAATCCTCCATTTCATGGAATGACACGAATGCTAAGATTTTGCTTAAGACAAACATTCTAATTGTAATTCAAACTGCATCAACTGGAATATCTTGAAAGCATGAGTTAGTTTGCATTCCTGGTTCCATGTAACAGAAAAGAGCTGGAAAGATGTGGGTCAGACTGAAGACAAAAATTAGCAATCACATTTGCTGCCTATACTTGACCAACTCTGAGAAGGCATGTATATATTTATGTCTGGGACTAGCAGAAGTTTAAACACTCTTTTTAAAGATAATATGTATTTTTATGTTCTGTTCATTTTGATTAAGAATATTAAGAATTACGAAGTTGGATTAACTTATAAAAAATATTTTCCCTGGGTGTATCTTACAGGAAACACTTGTAGGAATGTACTTCTAACACCTTTATTATTTCTTTCCTCAGAGAGTTTTATAGGATTATTTCTCTCAAAACATACATAAAGCCATTAAAAGATATTGTATTTCATGATCTGATATGCTTATTCTGTTATAAGGCAAGCACACTATATGGAAAATTACATTCTTAGCACAGTCACCTTCTTGAGAAAATTCCTATTCATAATCCTGATTGGCATCTCCTATTTCTCCATGCGATTTTGCTCAGTTTGCATGATACAAATCATCATTTACACAGAAGACCAGGTATGATTTATCTCCACGAATGAGCAAAAGGTTAAAGAAAATCCATTAAAAACAAGGTTAAAAAGAAAATAAAAATCCACTACATGAGCAGAATGGAAGTAAAATGCCAAAGACCTGATTTTTGTTTACAGTGAAGCAGAATAAAGAAGCTGTAAATGGAAACACAAAAGACAAACTATGATTCTGCTCATTTCCAGCTACAAATGTATTGTTGGTATTTTAGGGTAGATTCTCATTTGTTTCTGAGAAAATATTTCCTTCATTGCAGGGGCCGATCAGTGGAGGACTAGGGGAGGTTCAGTGATAAACATATTTTACAAATCCTCAGGCTCTCTGGGATTCATTTATCTCTCTCTGAATGGATCTGTATCTTTTCATCATTGGCCTTGAAATCACTGGCTAATATGAAAGGGTCAAACTCATGCTGAAAATGGTGAGTATATTAAATTAAGATGCAGAGGAGATTAACCTGCTCAGGTTAATTGTGTTTTTTTTTGTGTTTTCATTTTCTCAAGAATTTATCAATTCTGTAAAATAAATCTCATTATTCTTTGTTGTTATTAAAAGAAAATGGGGCAGTGCATAATAGTGATAGATATCAAGAAATCTGAAAGCAAGAAAAGAAAGAATAATTCTTTCCATTTGTAAGAACAACCAAATGGTTACATTTAACATTGTTTCTATAAAGAATCTGCTGTTTCTTCATCTTTTTCAGTCCCCATACAGGAAGAGATCCTGTCACTCTTGCTCTCAATGTGACTAAGAAAGCATCTCTGTATATATTTAAACTACTGCTCTTGAGAGCTTTCTTTTGCATGCCTTGTAGCTTCCTTTTTGTCATTTGTTGGTTAGAAAAGCCAACTTCCTTTCATAAAATATTCTTTCTGTTTATAAATAGAAGTATAGAGAAAATTAGACACTACCCAAGTTAATCTAAAGATGGTGAATAACAAGACAAAACAAAGAAACAAACAAAAATCACACGCACAAAAAATGTCATTTAACTCTTAGTTCACCTAAAGAATGGAGATTCTTTAGATCAAGATCTTCCTTGACCAGGAGACTGCCCACAAAAACATCTTCGTACACCAGAAGTATTCAAACAGTGGTAACAGGATTTCCCCTCAGTTTTTACCTTAAAAACAAGAGGTGCTTAAACATCAGTAATCTGTCTTACTGGAGAGCTGGCTGCATCTGTTTTTCTTGGTGGACCTGATTTTGCATGTTTATAAATATATATGTTTATAACTATATGCGTACTTTTCAGCTTGAGTTGCAACCCAGAGCAAAAACTTGGTCTCTCAAAAAGTCTGGGAAATCCTATGGTACTGATCCCTGCACTCTTCAAGCACTTAGGCACGATCAGAGTGAATGCTAGATTTCACTAAGTAAGGAATCACAGAATCACAAAAACACCAAGATTGGAAAAGGCCTACAAGGTCATCCAGTCCAACCATCCACTGATCACCAACAGTTCTTACTAAACAATATCCCTCAACACAAAATCCAAACATTCCTTGAACACCTCCAGGGTTGTGACTCCACTCCTCCTCCCTGGGCAGCCCATTCCAGTGCCTGACCACTCTTTCAGAGAAGTAGTATTTCCTAGTGTCCAGCCTAAAACTCCCCTGGCACAGCTTGAGGCCATTCCCTCCAGTCCTATCATCTGTTACATGAGAGAAAAGGAGCACTCACTCACTTTCATTATACTAACTACATGAAATCATATCTAGAGCTATTTAAAGTGTTGTAGGAAGTGATAGGGTGGAGGCTGTGCAACTCATTATGATGACAGAATGTTTACAACAGCACTTCTTTCAGTAAATATGCATTTGTTCATGTGAATGAGAGGTCCTCAGGGTGAAGGGAGGATCCAGTGATCAAGAGCCTTGAATTTCCTGTATGCTTATGAAAATGAAATGAAAAAAATCTTCATGGGGAAAACAAACAAACAAACATACAGACATGGTGCTAATCACCACAAACAGCCTTTGAAAAACAGAAGCTATGCAAGGACTCTGCATTTTTCATTTTGGAGAAAATAATAAAGGAACAAGTTTGGAATCAATATTAGCTCAATATTAGATGATCTTCCTTAACTTTAATCTTTTAATTTCAGTAACCCAAACAATAGTTAACCCCTGATCTTAAGCCAACTTATCCATTTTGAGAACAAGCCCAATGGTCCTCAAACAGTTCTGTAGTGGTCTGGAGTGATTTTTCTTGTCTCATAAAATCATAAAATCATAGAATCATTAAGATTGGAAAACTTCCCTAAGATTTCTAATCCAACTGTCCACCTGCCACCAATATTGACCATATTTCTAAGTACTACATCTACCCTTTCCTTAAACACCATAGACAACAACTTCACTACCTCCTGGGGAAACCTGTTCCAATGCCTAAGCACTCTTTCTGAGAAGAAATTCTTCCTATTATCAAAGCTGCTTAACTCCCATGGTTTCCTTAATATTATTAATAGCATTACATAGCTAGAAAAATACAACTCAAATGTTTTTGTATTTGTAAGTGATTCTCTGAAAATGAATACTATTTTCCTTTCATTCTAAAGTGAATGGAATGATACAACAGAGAAAGAAGCTGAAGAATTTAAGCAGTCTTGATTGAGGATTTTTCTTAATTGTAGTAAAATAGGTAATTATCAGACAGTATTTTTAAGACAAATTCAATAACTTGGGGCTATAAAATTTCAGGAAGGAGAACTGATAAACAAGGAAATGTTTGTTTTGGTAGTATTTTTTTTTACACTATGTTTCTGAATAAAAGTATCATAGAATCATAGGATAACCAAAGTTAAAAGGGATCCATAAGGATCATTGAGTCCAACTTCTGGCTTCACACAGGAACACACCAAAAATCAGAGCATTTAGTTGAGAGTTTTGTCGAGATGTTTCTTGAACTTTCACAAGCTCAGTGCCATGACTACTCCCCCAGGGCAGCCTGTTCCAGGGCTCAACAACTCTCTTGGTGAAGAACTTTTCCTGTTATCCAACATGAACCCTCCTGTGTGTCAGATCCATATCATTTACTCAGGTTTATCTCTCTGATCATCAGAGAAGGGAGATCAGTATTCCTGACTCATGAGGAAGCCAAAGGCTGACGTGAGGTCTCTTATGAGTCTCCTCTTCTGTAGGCTGAACAAAAAGTGACTCAGTCAGTCCTAATTTGTCTTTGCTTCTAGAACCTTCATCATCTTCGTCGTTCTCCTTTGGACACTCTCTAAGAGTTTTATGTTTTTAATTTTTTTTATGCTCTGAGCCACACTCAATGTAGAGAGGGACAACCACAACCTCTTTTCCTGACCATCTGGCAGCGCTGTGCTTGATGCACAGGGTATGGTTGGCCTTCCTGGCTGCCTAGGCACACTGCTGACTCATGTTCAACTTGCTGTCAACAAAGATTCCTAAAGCCATTTCAGCAGGGCTGCTTTCCAGCATCTTATCCCCCTGTCAGTACATATAACTAGGACTGCCCCTTCCCAGGTGTAGCATCTGATATTTACTCTTGTTAAACTTCATGTTGTTGATTGCCCAGAGCTATAATTTCTCTAGACCTTCTGCAAGGCTACTCCAGCATTGAAAGAGTCAGCAACTTCTCCTAATTTATTATTGTCAGTAAATTTTCTCAAAACAACTTCCAGTTCTACATCCAAATTATTTATGAAAACATTAAAGAAAACAATCCCTCTAATTGAGCCCTGGGGAATTCCACTGCTGACTGGCCACCAGCCTCACGTAACCCCATTTACTATAAATCTGTGGCACAACCTCTCTGCCAATTTCTCAATCATTTCATTCATTGCATTATGCTCTGATCTAGTCATATATCTTTTGTTCAGAAGAGTAGAAAGAAAAGAAGAGTAGAAAAGTACTGTTAGAAAGAGTACTGAAAGCTTTACTGAAATCTCGAAAGTTCACATCAGCTGGCTTCCTTTGGTCAAATGGATATATAACCTACAAAAAACAGGATCTTTGCCTCATGTACCTGTGTTGACTGTAACCAGTGATGGGGTTCTCCTTCAGGTGTTTTTAAATAACTCCCTGCATGATTTTATCATTTTTATGCAGCACTGAAGTGAGACTTAAAAGGCTTGTAATCATTTCAACATCTTCATCAGTGACATACACAATGGCATCAAGTGCACCCTCAGCAAGTTTGCAGATGGCACCAAGCTGAGCAGTGCAGATGATAAACTAGGAGGAAAGGAAGCCATCCAGAGGTACCTGAACAGACTGGAGAAGTAGGCCACAAGAACCTAATGAGGTTTAACAAGGCCAAGTGCAGGGTGCTGCACTTGGGTCAGGGCAATCCCAGGTATTGATACAAAATGGGGGAAGATCTCTTTCAGAGCAGCCCTGTGGAGAAGGACGTGGGGGTCCTGGTGGATGAGAAGAACATGAGCCAACAGTGTGCACCTGCAGCCCAGAAGGCCAACTATGTTCTAGGCTGCATTAAAAAAGGGGTGGCCAGCAGGGAGAGACACGTGATTGTCCCCCTCTATTCAGCTCTTGTGAGGCCCCATCTGCAGTACTGTGTACAGGCTTGGGGTCCTCAGTACAAGAAGGACATGGAGCTCTTGGAACAGGTCCAGAGGAGGGCCACTAAAATGATCAGAGGGTGGGAGCACCTCTCCTACAAGGAAAGGTTGAACTGGCAGGAAGTTTTTCACACAGTGGGTGGTGACACACTGGAAGAGGTTGCCCACGGAGGTTGTGGATGCTCCATCCCTGGAGGCATTCAAGTCCAGGCTGGAGAGACACTTGGCAGCTTGGTCTGGTAGTTGGCGACCCTGCACATGCAGGGGGTTTGAAACTAGAAGATCATTATGGTGTTTTTGATGCACCCATTCTATGATTCTTTGATTCTTGTCCTTTTAGAAAAATAGAAAAAATCATTAACCAACTTCTAGGACCTCTCTAGAATCACAAGACCACTGAAAAAAAATTTAGAGAAGTCTCACCATGACATCAGTCATCTCTCTGACTACCATGGTTTTAATCCCACCAAGGCCTCATAGACACAAACACATCTCAGATGGAGGAGCATATCCCGCACAAGCTCAGGTTTGGCTGGGAGTTGATCACTGTCACAGTCACAGTGCTCTGACTTGGGAACCTGAGGTGAACAGAACTTGTCATCATAGTTGAAGAAAGAGGCAAAGAAGCCATCAAACCTCTCTGCTTTATCTATGTCCCTGTTCATAAAGCAGCTATTCTCATAAAGGATCATACTCTCTGGTCCTGCTTTTGTTGCTAATGTGTTTTAAAAAATGTTTTTTATTGTCCCCCACAATACCAGCCAGCTTCAACTCTGAATTTCAGCTACATAAATTTTCTGCCTAAAAAGGTGAATATCATCTCAGTCTTTCCATGTTGCCTGACCTAGTTTCCAGCTGCCACACAGACTAAGCTCAAGAAGAAGATACTTGTTCAGACAAATCAGCCTTCTGTCCTACCTGCTTGGCTTCCAACATTTTGGAACTGCTTGTTCCTGTGCTCTCACAAAGTGGTACTTAAAACATGACCAGCAGTGATGGACCCCAATGCTTTCAAAATCAGTTTTCAGGAGACGCTACTATCAAGTTCACTGAGAAGTCTGAAATCTGCTTTCTTCAAATCTAGAGTAGAGATTTTGGTGGCAGTTTTCCTTCTATCACCAGAGATATTTGAGTATTTCATAGTTACTGTTGCCAAAGAGGCCACCAATCTCCACTTCACTCAGGAGACTTTCTCTGTTCACAAGCAACAGATCTATGAGGGCACCTTTCCTTATTGACTTCCTCATTATCTATACCAGAAAACTGTCATCATCACAATGTTTTAGAAATTTCCTGGCTATATTTGTATCAGCTGATTGTAATTCAAATCAAGTTTTTTTAAAATAATTTTCAGGGTCTCACCACTTCAAAACCACTTTTCTTATTTTACAAACTGGGAAGCTTCAAAACATGTATTGTTTCAAAACTGAAAAAAGTAAAACTTTTGTTGTTGAAATAATTGGATAACCTGGATTTCAATTTTTTTCTCATCTCTAAAGTGAATCAGTATTCCACTCCAGTTAAAAAAAAAAAAAAAAAAAGAGGGAGAAAAAAAAAGATAATAAAATGATACGCAAAAACTTTCATTCATACTTGTTAAATAGTTTGTACTAAGAAACCAAACCAAGCATACAATTAAGCAAATAGTGCTTAATTAGTTCTACTAGGAAAACTGGAGTTCGATTTCTCACTGTGCGTACTACTTCATCATTTGTATCTATTATGAAGCTTACGTCTCACTCTGAGACAATCCTTCATCCATTAAATGGTGCTAATATCTTTACCAGCATGTCAGAAATGTACCAGAAACAGAGAAGCTTAAATGCTGTGCAATGTGACAGGACAGCAAACCTCAACATTACTGAGGTCATTTAACAAAAATGCTGCTACCTCATTCTCAAATAATGTCTGCATATATTTCAGAAATGAAGTTATGCCACTGTTAGAGTTTGAAATATTTTTCTAAGTTGATAGCTGATGTTATTCTATCAACAGTTTCTCAGATAGACACAGAAAAAGTATCAAAACGTCACAGATTATTTTTTTTTCCCTAAAGTGATTTGTGGTTTTGTATCTCCCAGTATGGCAACTGCTTTCTTCTAATTTTTCATTTTGAAATGGTACCTTCTTGGAAAGACAACATTTATTTGCGTGGAAATCTAGAATGTACAAATTACATCTGACCTCCTGCCCCTTGTGATAGCAAGAAAGCTGAATTTTATTCCCCCTCAATCCCACAAGAAAAAAAAAAAAAAAAAAAAAAAACTGAAGTATTTGTCATTTTTATAGCCAGAAAGAACATTTCCTATAACTAGGATAAAGCTATTCATTTGTGAAAAATGACACTTAGCATGACTGAAAGATAAATTCTCTTGGGTAAAGAAAAATGAAACGAGACAAAAATAACTTAAAAAATAATAAAAAAAAGTGTGTTAGAACTTTCATCATGTGTTTCTATTCTTTCATGGCCTGGATCTACGAAGCAAAGTCTATGTTTCAACAGAGAACAGGGGAGGGACTATTTAACTAGTTAACTTTCTTTAGGTGCCAGAATTTTCAATTGCCCAGAAACATTTTGTAGGAGGCAAGGTCATAAAGCCAATGACAAAATTACACTTTCAGCAGCTGTAGAAACAGGTCACTCCTGGACTGTGGTTTGAAGAACTACGCATAAGTAATTGCAGAGGGATAATTTGGAGGTTTATGTCTTTTCCCGTTTTCAACACTGGTCATAGAAAATGGATTCTTAATAGAAACTATTTCTAAGTGTTGGAGTGATATATCTAAGCCAGGGACATCAAAGTATTTTTGAAACTATTTTTGTATATACATAATCCTCCCTTAAAACTATTTAAGCCCAAAATTTCAACCTGGAGTATTTAGTCACAAACCTAAGCCTATATTCATGTATCTTTGCCAGGCAATCTGAATTTCAGAGGATCTTCCAACACATGACCATGGAATGATTTAAAGGCATCTCCAAGATAAACACTACAGTCAAGAATCAGGTGTAGCTACAAGATGAGGTGCTGAATGGTGCACATCAGACTACTTACCCTCTAAAGTATAACCAGGTCACTTCACCTCAGCAATGCTACTGTTAGTAGTAGTTAGTTTCTGCAGTAAGTCTTGCTGGACTTTTCCTGAATTACCAGTCAATTTCTGGCCTTAACTATTGCTCTTGATTGCTGATACTCTCCTGCAATCCTTTCCTACAGAAGGAAGAAAAGGAGTGGAGGGAAATTCATAGGTTAGAATGGCAGGATCTCATCCTAAAAACCACAGTGTGGAAACACAGCAATCAGTGAATATATTGGTCCATTTAAAACCTAACCTACATAATGAATAAGTTAGACCACAGCAGACCACAAGCAACACAGACCCCATTCCATTCTTATCATGTCTAATCTCAACTCTTTGCCTTTTTTTTTTCTTTTTTTTTTTCCTCTTTTTTTTATAGCTTTCTTCCAACCTTTAGACAAAATTCATTTCCAAATTAGGATAATATTAGCCTAGTGTTTACCTTACTAGCCACATTTTTTTTTCCCTTGTGTTTGGGAAAGGCTCAGTTTAATGAAATTCAGCTTAAATTGAATTCCCTCATTAGCCCTTTCTATCAGGTTGCCAGATTTTTGTCACAGTGACTGAGAGTCTTCTGTTGTTACTATAGCAATTATGCTATAACCATATGCTATATGCTTATTTACTAAAAGTAGGCACCAATTTCTTAACTTTGTTCTCTCTGTTACTAAATCAATTAATGGTTTAAATACTTGCATTTACAAAGGAAAGAATAGAGATAACAGTTTGACAAATTCCTGGAGACTTTTTGGAAGGAAAAGAAAAAAAAAACACAGAAAAAAAGAAGGCAAAATTAACATCTTAGTGGTACTATACTTGGTGCTACAAGATTGTTAGGGAATCTTCTGGAAGATAAATCTTTTACCTGATATTAGATATTATTGGTGGCTAAATACAGTTAAATCGAACTGGCAACCAGTCACGAGTGGTGTTCCCCAGGGGTCAGTACTAGGGCCTGTTCTGTTCAATATCTTTATTGATGACCTGGATGAAGGCATTGAATATACCCTCAGTAAGACTCCTGCTGACACCAAATTGGCAAGATGTGTCAATATGCCTGACATATGGGTAGATGTCTGATGCAGGTATGGATATCTACCACACATGTGGGTAGAAAGGCTCTACACAAGAACCTGAACAGACTGGATCTCTGGGCTAAGTCCAGTGGGACGAAGATCAACAAGAACAAATGCCAGGTCCTGCACTTTGGCTACAGCAACTTCATGCAATGCTCCAGGCTTGGGCACAGTGGCTAGAAGACTGTGGGAAAGAAACAGACATGGGAGTCTTAGTTGACACTAGTGTAAATATGAGCCTGCAATGTGTCCAAGTAGCCAGGAAGGCCAATGGCATCCTGGCTTGTATACAAAATGGTATTGCTAGTAAGAGCAAAAAGGTGATTGTCCCCCTGAACTCAACTCTGGTGAAGCCACACCTCAATGCTGTTTTTGGTTTTGTTTTTCTACAAGAAAGACATGGAAGCCCTGGAATTTGTCCAGAGAATGTAACAAAGCTGATGAGGGGTCTGGAGCACAAATGTTACGAGGAGGAGCTGCAGGAGCATTGATTATTCAGTCTGGAGAAGAGGAGGTTCAGAGGAGACTTTATCGCTCTCTACAGCTACCTGGAAGGTTGCCCTCTTCTCTTCTGTAACTTGCAGTAGAACTAGAAGGAATGACCTTAAGCTGCCCCAAGGGAGATTCAGGTTGGACATCAGGAAAAGCTTCTCTTCCACAAGAGCAATCAGGTGCTGGAACAGGCTGCCCATGGATATGGTGGTATCACTGTCTCTGGAAATGTTCAAGAAGTGTTTAGATTTTGTACTGAGGGATATTGTTTTATTCGGAAATAATGATGATAGGCAAATGATTGAAGTGGGTGACCTTAGAGGTCTTTTCCAATCTTGGTGAATCAGTGATTCTGTGATTCACTGGCTAATAATGGCATGTGAGTAAAGCGATGGGGTTGTTTGTCCATGTGTTATATATGAGAACTGCAGCAGCTCTCTTGTATTGCTTATTGGCATGTATGCTGGCTGCAGCAGCACTCAGTTCTGTTTCTCCTGATATTTACATCATTTGCACAGATAGAGTAGGTATTTTTTTTTACCCTATTTTACTGGCTATTCTATTTTTGATTGGGTTGCTTTAGGAGATTTCATTTATTTATTGATTTATTTTGTGTGTGTCTTTGGTTACTTTTTTGTGTAAGCATCCTCCTTTAGCCCTTTGTGTTTTTTTTTGTTTTGTTTTGTTTTGTTTTGTTTTTTGTTTTTTTTGTGTGTGTGTCTGTTTCTCTTCCTCTGCTTCCTTGAGTGCATACATGTGTTACCAATCATTAAACCATTATTTCTTCCTGACAATTTCTGTGTAGCTCATAACACCTTATTGAGTGATACAGCTTAGTATTAAATCCTGCCATACCAGAAGATGAAATCTAATTCTTTCACTCACAGAATCACAGAATCACAGAATTGTAGGGGTTGGAAGGGACCTCCAGAGATCATCGAGTCCAACCCCCCTGCCAAAGCAGGTTCCCTACACCAGGTCGCACTTGAACATCTAAAGAGAAGGAGACTCCACAACCCCCCGGGCAGCCTGTTCCAGTGCTCCGTCACCCTCACCATAAAGAAGTTCTTGTGCACATTTGTGCAGAACTTCCTATGCTGCAGCTTATGTCCGTTTCCCCTTGTCTTGTCTCCACATACCACTGAAAAGAGACTGGCCTCACCACTATGGCCCCCACACCTCAGGTATTTATGAACCTGGATTAGATCCCCTCCCAGTTGTCTTTTCTCAAGGCTAAATAGGCCCAGTTCACTCAGCCTTTCTTCATAGAAGAGATGCTCCAGGCCCTTCACCATCTTTGTGGCCCTCCACTGGACTCTTTCCAAGAGATCCCTGTCTTTTTTGTACTGGGGAGCCCAGAACTGGACGCAGTACTCCAGATGAGGTCTTACCAGGGCAGAGTAGAGGGGAAGGATCACCTCCCTCGACCTGCTGGCCACGCTCTTTTTAATGCATCCCAGGATGCCATTGGCCCTCTTGGCCACAAGGGCACACTGCTGGCTCATGGCCAACCTGTTGTCCACCAGAACACCCAGGTCCCTCTCCGCAGAGCTCCTCTCCAGCAGCTCATCCCCCAGCCTGTATTGGTGCATGCAATTATTCCTCCCTAGTTGTAAGACTCTACACTTACTTTTGTTGAACCTCATCCGGTTTTTTTCTGCCCAGCTCTCCAGCCTGTCCAGGTCTCGCTGAATGGCAGCACGGCCTTCAGGCGTGTCAGCCAATCCTCCCAACTTCATATCATCAGCAAACTTGCTGAGGGTGGCCATTATCCCCTAGGTCATTGATGAAGATATTGAACAAGACCGCACCCAGCACAGACCCCTGGGGGACACCACTGGTTACAGGTTTCCAGCCAGACTCTGCACCACCACTGACGACCCTCTGCGCTCTGCCAGTTCTCAACCCACCTGACTGTACACTTGTCTATCCCACACTTCTTCAGTTTTGTTATAAGGTTGTAGTGGGAGACAGTATCAAATGCCTTTCTAAAATCAAGGCAGACTACATCTACCGCTCTTCCCCCATCAACCCAGCGTGTGACAACATCATAGAAGGCCACCAGGTTGGTCAAGCATGACCTCCCCTTGGTGAACCCATGCTGACTACTCCTGATAACCCCCTTCTCTTCCAGTTGTCTGGAGATGGCATCCAGCACAAGCTGTTCTATCATCTTTCCAGGGACAGAGGTGAGGCTGACAGGCCTATAATTACCCGGGTCTTCCTTCTTGCCCTTTTTGAATATTGGAGTGACATTGGCTATCCTCCAGTCTTCAGGGACCTCCCCCATTATCCAAGACCTCTCAAAGATGATAGAGAGAGGTTTGGCAATGACCTCCGCCAGGCTCCCTCAGCACACATGGATGCACCCCATCAGATCCCATGGATTTGTGGACCTTAGTACTGCCTAGGCACTCATGGACCACCTCTTCCCTGACTAAAGGGAAGTCTCCCAGTCCCCAGACCCTCTCACTAACCTCCAGGATATGGGAAACTTGAGGGAGAGCCTTTTCACTGAAGACAGAAGTAAAGAAGGCATTCATTATCTCTGCCTTCTCAGCATCCCCTGTTACCAGAATCCCGCCCTCACTTAGTATGGGGCCCACATTCTCTCTAGTTTTCCTTTTGCTGTTAACATACTTAAACAAGCCTTTTTTATTATCCTTTATCACTTTAGCCAGATTCAATTCCAAGTGGGCTTTAGCCTTCCTCGTTGCATCCCTGCATCACTCATCAGCTAAGCAGTTAGATAAGAGCCTAGTAATCATCAAGAAGGAAGGTTTTGAAATAATTTTTTGCATCCACTTCAGAAATGATACTGAATGCTCAAAAATTTTTGGTGATATTGATCTATTGGTATTATATTTTGGTAGAAGAGAAAGAGAGATATAAAAGGGATAAACAGCTAATAGTGAAGAAGTCTGTTAAAGAGTAGGGATAAGTGGAGGAAGGAGTATAGAAAGCAGAGTAAGCAGCCTGAAAGACTAAAAGAAGTACTAAAAAGAAAAGAATATGTTTATAGTTTGCATAACTGTGTTATTCATGAAGAAAATTTTCCAACAATCTTGAGACAGTAGATTAACAGTATCTTTTCAACATATTCAAATATATAAACTGTTTTTCTTTAGGAAAGGAATATATATGTGATGAGTCTGAAAATTGCTGCTACATACTTCCTTTTTCATGAAAGCCACTTAATGTCATCCATCATTCAAGACACATCTCTATCCTCTTGATTACTAACCCTGACTGCAATTTTCTTTGGTAGGTGTTTGTGTGCAAAGTTCAGAGGCTCGGATGCCAGTACAGTCTTCAAAGTCTGCTTATAAGTATTCATATTTCTATTGCGTGCTTGGGGATCTTTCCTTCTCTTGAGCTTTCCCTCCACCACTATCCTAGAGCAGACTATAGACTACTCAATGCATAGCTGCACTGCATATACAAAAAGCATCTATCAACTGACTACTAATTTACATTATGTAAATTCAGCCTGTGGTCTGCAGAAAATGAAGTGTTTCTTTGCTACCAAGAAGTTGACCTTCAAAGACTGTTCCATGCTCTGCAATAGCTGCACATCCTGATCTGATTATACGCACACCTCCCTCCTCAGAATGTGCAGTTACCCACATGTGGCTGCTTCCTGACTAAAATGCTTCTAAATTGTTTTTATTCTTTCTTTCTTTCTCTCTTTCTTCCTCTCTCTTACTCTGTTTTTAGTTTTTTCATTTCATCTCTTCCAACATTCCATTCATTATTGTTGTCTTGTTCTATCAGTGAAAACTTCATCTCTCATGAAGAAATGAGAGACAATGCTGCTGAAAATAATGTTAGACCCCAGTACACTGTAGGATTCCAAAGTATGTCATAAAGACATTTTTAATGTTTGAGTGTAAGATTGAGTAATCAGTAAAGAACATACACATTCATTGATCTCTAATATCTGTGTTTAGGCCTATTTTCATTGTGAAATACAAAAATAAATTTACTCTTATTCTTGAAAAGTGTAATTTTTCATTTTTCCTCTTCAGGATTCTTTCAGTTCTTGAAGCGAATGATATTTCACCCCTCTAACTTCATTAGTTTAGCCAAAAAAATGTCCTCACTAAAAATCAACCAAGATCTTCCTTGTCTCCCAGAACATTTACTTTCATATGCCCTGAATGAAGCAACACCAAAATACAAATATTAGTTTTTTAAACTTCAATTATGTTAATGTTTTTATTCATGTGAGTTCCATGCAAGCTTATTAATTTACACATGGAATTTAAAAAATGAAAAGATAAGAGGATGTGGACCTTTCCTTCTTAAAAAATAAGAGGACAGAAACATTTTGTGTGTGTTTCAGAATTCATTATGAGTTATTTTCCAGAAATAGAGTACTAAAGAAAAGAATAGAATATGACTCTGTGATAAACAAAAGCATCAGACAGTAAGTAGGGAAATGGGAAATGGAATTAGAGGTGCAAATTAATTACTGCTGTTCAACTGCATTTTAACTGCTAGCCATTATATTTCTGCATATTCTGTCAAAGAAATCAGCATTTGGCTTGCAGAACCATTGATGTTTTCAAGGACTTTGCATTCATTAGAATATAGTAATTTTTATCATTATTATTATTTTTAAAACATCTTTTATCCCATTGAACACACTATGGAGAATATGATTGTATTGAAAGCCTGACAAGGAAAATAAAACACAAGGGGATATTAAATATTTTATTAACAACTTCTGTTATTTACTTCAAAATTGATTTTTTTTCTGTTTCTACAACATTTCATGCATTTTTGCATGTGAAGATTGTGAGGAAATTTTAAAATCTGAAACATAGTTTTGTTATATATAATCATCTGAAACATAAATAACAACTATTTTCCCACCTGAAGACTAAAATAATATATAATTCACTACACTCTTCCTCAACTTCCTCAACAATGGGGCTGTGATAGAGATATTCTATTTATAAACAAATAAATAAATAAAAATAATACTTAAAATAAAGGATCTTGGATGTATTTTTACATGCAAGTTTAAGTAATGTTCTATTTGCTGTCCCTTTTAGACATCAGTCACCATCTATGCAAACACTTTTCTCTGATAAACTCTCTCGGAGCCCAGACTTCCTTTTGATTCAGTTCATGACCTTATATCCTAAGCACTTTACCCTTTAAACAGCTTTGCAGTTTTGCATGCAGTAGCATATGTCTTCTAAAATGTCCTGTTAAAAAATAAAATAATAATTAGAAAAACAAAACAAAACAAACAAACAAAAACAACCAACAAGCACACGCACAGAGATTGTCTGGTAAACTGATATTGCCTTTTGATGCAAACTATTCATCCAATGTAACCTTTACTGGACTGCGACTGTAAAGGAGTTGCTTTGTTTGGCGTACTGCGGCTCTCGTATTCCTTCCTATTATTTTCTTTTTTCTTCATAGGATTTTACTAGCTGATATAATGGCATTCTAGACAGAGTTACTCTTCAATGATGGCACTATGAGAAAGAGACATTGCAGGAAAAATTATGGAGTTCTTGTCTTCCTCTAAATGTTACAAAGCATGTATACTTCCTTTACATCTGCTTTTCTGCAAATGTTTGCATTTTTAAGCTTATTTCAATGTTGTCTCCAGATAACAATTTATATATTTATTTATTTGGTTTTCTTGAGAGGAAGGTAATGATTTATCTTTCTTGTCTGACTATATGATCAAGTGACAGTGGATAACATAAACACCCTTAGTATTTAGAATGAATTCCTGGTAATCCAGGGAAAAGAAGACCTATGTCAGAGTAGAGGTTTTAGCTGCTTTATGGCAAGAAAGAATAATGTTGTGATTCTACTTTTTTTTTTTTTTTTTTTTTTTTAATTTTATTCTAATATCTCATTCCGGTTGCTTATTAGCATCAATAATCTCTGTATTTTGTAAGACTTACATCCTCATTGCTTATAGGGAAATACAAGCAGCATCTTTGTCCTACCTTCATACAGTAGACTTACTCACAACAGAGACAATAAAGCTAGTAAATAAATGAATATGAATATTATATTCATGAATATGAATATCATATAATATGACAATCATATTATTCCTTACATACTTACCTTCTCCTAACTGACTCTGAAGCACAACAAACATCATTGTGGAAAAGATATAGAAATTGTACTTAATGAAGAAAATATGTGAAATTCAGTGTGTAAAATAAGGAATTTTAATGCATTGTCTTCCAAAGCAAAATGTGACAATCTGCGAGAGCATCATCATGTATCACATCCATGAGAAACCTGAGATAAATTATTTTAGTAGCATAAGACATTTTCAGCAATACTAATGTTGTAAATTATGCAAACTAGAAAAATGATTCCCCAGAAATAGTTACCTCTCTTGGAGGAGAGTTGAGAAGAACTAGAAAGGTAAAAATTGGTATGAATTAAATCCATAAAAAATAATATTGATGAAAGAGTTAACACTTGAACAAATATGATCACTTTGAGAGCATAACCATCATAACAAATTCAGTACTCTGCCAGATTTGTATGGCTCTTGTAAATAAAATGCAAAGTCATCATAAATTATAATCCTTATTGTGTGAAAGGTAAGCATGAATCTACCTTCAGTTAATCCAGTGCACTCTGATGAACTACAAAGGTAGAGATTTATATTAAACTTGTAAAAAAAGAAAAGGCACTCTTGCACTCAGGCTAGATAGATGTAGATGTTTGTCAGATACATCTCTTCAAATCCTCATACAAACTAGTTATGTTGTTTGGAAGCAGAGTTCATGGTGTGCAATAATAATTTGAGACTGTTCTGTATTTTCCTCAAACATGTTCATATTTGCTCCTGAGTTGGAACAAAGAATTATCTATTGACCCTTATTTAAGGTGTCAAAGTTACAATAAGATTCAGAGATGACTAGCAGGCAGATCGACATGGAGCTGTGGGAAAGATTTTTCTCTTAAGGAATCCAGGTGCTGGCAATAAAATACCAGCTGGCCAATACGTAATGTCTCAAGAGCAGCAATGGTACAGAAAGGAAGATACAAAATGAGGAGACTATCAGCTA
Source organism: Lagopus leucura (assembly GCF_019238085.1). NCBI lineage: Eukaryota > Metazoa > Chordata > Aves > Galliformes > Phasianidae > Lagopus > Lagopus leucura. The sequence goes on from NW_024962253.1 coordinate 5,296,264, forward strand.
GAAAAAAAAGCATAAGTAAATCACAAAACTTGATTTTCAAAATGAAGCAGAAATACACAATCCTTTACGCTGTGTCAACATACACATGTATTTGCAAGGGCTGCTTTAAAAGTAATGCCTCCTGTGTTTTTATGTTGACCCATGACATCAGGGGCAAATTTTGCTTTTATGGCAGAAAAGTTTAATCTTACAAAAAATATTCTGTTACATTTTATTGCTATGTGATAAATGACAGCAGAGTTGCAGTCTGACAAAATGACATCTGACATGGAAATGCATGTGGAGCAAAGGTGTGTCATTGAATTCCTCCATGAATAAATAATTACACATGTTGACAATTCACTGATGCTTGATGAACATTTCTGGGCACCAAACAATGGATGTGAGGAAAGAGAGATGATTGGTGGTGTGTTTCAGCAATGGCAACAGGGACGGAGTCTCCTCCACTGGTGCATATTTTTATGAACATGGCATGTGGACTCTTGTTGTTGTTAGCAAAAATACATAGCAAATGTTGGTGACTATGTTCAAAAAATAGCGTTTGTAGCTGAAAATTTGGTTTATAAAGTAGTTATTACTGTGCTCTTTTTATCTGTATGTAGTTTCCATGGAAATAATTAGGAGACATAACTTTTGGACTGACCTACCTATTTCAGTTTGAAGTAAGGATTTTCAACAGTGTGGTGGTGGTGGTTATGCTGTCTGGTTATGTTTTGTTTTGCATTTCTAGAAGCTTGTGTTTTCTCTCTCTTTCTCTCTCCCCTCCCCCCCCCCCCCCCCCCCCTTATTTATTTATTTATTTATTTATTTATTTAAAATCTCAAGTATTTATGTCCTATGCCACTTTTAGCACAGCATGAGCAACCATGTAATCTAGCCCCGTGACTTCAATTAACTTTTTCTATCTTTTCCACCTTTGGGACTACTTACATTGAGCTAATACATTTGGTTCCTTTTAGCATCAGGAATTAGGAAATATCTTAAGAGAAATTACTCCCTGAAGGTGCTTTTCTCTCTCATTTGCTGCTGAAGGAGATGAGACTTGCTTGCAAATAAGCAATTTGATTTTGGTCTGTGGTATTAGGACTACTGAATCACAACATCTGACTCTGATGTTGGCCTAATCCAGGTTAGTAAGGTGCTTTTTTTGAAATGCTACTTGTTATTTGGGTAGCAGGCGATAAAGAATTCATTGATCTGAAACAGTAAACTACACAGGAGGATACAAAAAGAACAGGAGATTGGCAAAAGATCTGAAATCAGAAGCCAAACAGGCAGACAAAAGGCATTATTGATGACTAACTGGCAGCAGATTTAAAGACAGCAGGCATGAAACCTACAGAGAAAAATATATTATTTGTGTTCAAAACCCATATAGTAGTTTAAGAGAAAATTTGAACTGGATTAAAACGAGACCAACAAGAAGTACTTTTTCAACTTCTTGGAAACATTTTCCTATTTCATTCACAAGAGCTAAATAAATAATGCAACTAACACATCTTCAAATCTTGCCTGAACGAGTAACAACAACAGCCAGCAAAAGAAATTGAGTTCTTTAACATGAAAGCTGAATTCCTTTTTAACCTGTATTAAGATTTCAGAATCAATTCTTAGCTGGAGAGCAAGGCTGAAGCTTGAGAAGAAGACATGAGACTTTTTCATGTTTATCATCAAATGGATAGTTCTGGAAGTTTCTAACAATATTGAAAATGGATTGTTATGATTTAACCCAGCAGGTGGCTCAGCACCACACTGTTTTCTCACTCTCTGTCTTCACAGTGGGATGAAGGACAGAATAAATTAAAAAACAAATCAAAACAAAACAAAAAACAAAAAAACCGCATGGTTGAGATTAAACTGTTTACTCCAATAGGGAAAAAGGGAAGAATCATAGTTATGGCAATTACGTAATTTTATATGTGAATGTATGTAACAAGTGATGTGTACACTATTACCCCAGTCAATGCCCGGCCAATCTCTTGAGCAGCTGAAGAGAACAAGATGAACGCCCACTCCCTTCAAAACTCCTTCTGCTTGATGTCTTATGGTGTGGAAAATCCTTTTGGCCAGTTTAAGTCAGCTGTCCTAATACTGTTCCCTCCCAGTTCCTTGGGCTCTTTGCTGAGAAAGGCCTTGGCTCTGTACAACATTGCTTATCAGAAACTATAAACATTAGTGTGTTATCATAGAATAGCATTGCTCAGATTGGAAAAGACCTTCAAGTTCATCAAGTCCAACCACAATCAACATTGTTTTTCCTCCTAGAATCAAAGCATAGCATCATACCAGACACTCTGAAGAAAGTTCCACCTCAGCTGGAAGTAAGACAGAATGCAAAAACCCACAGGGTTCGCAATGCTGTCTGCTACCAGACATATTTATGGATTTAACAAATCTATGGATAAAACTAGGACAAGGCAGATGTTATCTCACCAATGGTAGTGTCGGGTTTTATACCACAAAGCAATACATATAGCATTCAATTATTTTTTCTTTATATAGAAAAGCCATTTTCATGACTTTTCAATCATGCAAAAAGCATGATTTTTCAGATGAAATTTCCTCCTTTTTTTTTTTTTTTTTTTTTTTTTTTTCCCCTCTTTCGTAGTCTACAATTTGGATGTATTTTAAAGCACTATTTTCAAAAGCTCTTGATGCATCCATAAAGATATACCTGCAGATACTGACCTCTGCTTGATCCCATCTGGACTATTCTAAAAGGCATGATACTGGCATTTGAGGATTTACTCTTAATATCCTTGGCTAGCTATATTACAAGTCTAATCTGTAATGTCAAACGGTCACAGGCTAGATATCCAAACTGTGTCTTTGTTCCTTCGACTTGCCTATGAGAGCATGAATCCTCTGTCTATCCATTTATAAATTTGTCATATGTAGAGTTAAATTCAACTACACTCCCATCACCATTTCCACACAATTTCATGAGCAATGAGATCTAGTTTCCAATGTACCTCTGTCTCAAGCAACCTGATAGTTATTGTAAGTAGAATTACCTGGCAAAAAAGTTAAATGTCTAGAATAAGATTTATCCCATATAAGCTTTATGTACATAGAAGTCTGGTGTGTAGTCTAATTTCTAATTGGCAAACAGATGGAAGTACCTCCTAAAGTGATTTATCCCACCTTACATACCTGTCTATGGATGGGTTTGAGTCACCCTCGGAAGTGTCAATTCCTTTCAATTTCTTTTAACAACATTGCTGTGGTTGAATATTACCATGACAGCACTTACAGGGAGGAAAAGTTTTCTACAGGAAAATTACCTGCCAGCTGGCAATTTGCACTAAGATATAACAGATTGTCAGTGGAGCATTTTAGAGCAGTGCAATGCACTGGACTCCAACTGTAGAGAACTCTAGAGTAGAATATTCTATAAGGTCGTGGGTGTTTTTGGTTTGGTTTTTTTTCCCCTTTTGTTTTTCCTTTTCCTTTTTCTTCTTCCTCTTCCTCTTCTTTCTCCTTCTCCTTCTCCTTTTCCTTTTTTTTTTTTGTCCTTTTCCTTTTGTGACCAAAATAGTCCATCTTGATTTCTGGACTGAGGAAGACTTAAAAGATGAAGACTATTAAAAAACTGCAATTTTTTTTCTACTATCAACAAAACTAGCAATACTACTCTTGGAAGAATAGCTTTCAGAAGTCTACTTTTCATGATTTTTTTTATGTGTTTTTGAGTACATTTCTCTATTTTAAAATACATTTAAGAATATCCAGATTATATTTACCTTCTTTCTGTGAAGATTCTAGGTTACTTTCATGAAATGTCTAAATGTCTGCATGTGAAAATGAAGGTTAATTTTTATATCATAATGATCAAAGCCTATGGCCTTTAATGTTGAGAAAGATAAAAGAGGCAAAATTACTGTTGCAGGTATAAATGTTAGCTATCTAACTTGAAAGCTTGTTTTTGGAAATGTTAAATGGATAATGCAGACTCCATCATTTCAGAAATAATAAAAAGTCCAAAAATTCCTTGAACATCTCCAGGGTCGGTGACTCCACCACCTCTCTGGGCAGCCCATTCCAGTGCCTGACCACTCTTTCAGAAAAGTAGTATTTCCTAATGATCACTGAATGAAAAAGAGAGTTTAAAATTGCAAGACAATACCAAAAACCCAGAAGATAGTTTAGAGATAAGTAATATATGATATTTCCAAGAAGAGAGTTCAACAGCAGTGAGATGCTTTGAGATATCAGCCAATAGAAAGCTAAATAACTTACAGCATTGGTGCTGTGTGTGGTGCAGTGTGTAGAAATACACCAACCATCAGTATGGAGATCTGCTGACCCTCTGATAGATGATCCTCTGTGTGATGAGCGAAAATGCAATCCCAACAGTAGTGTGAGAAATGAGGAAGAGTATTTTAATTTTTCCATTTAGATATGAAGATGGGATAACTACCACTGACAGCTATGTACAGTCTGTAGTAGTGAGTTTTGAAAGACTTATAATTATTCTGTAGACACCTGCTTGGAGAGAGAAAAAATACATCTGTAAATAGTCCCAGGAATGGGGGTGACTTTACTGAAAATGTAGTTTCTATCATTATAATCAAATCTCTCCCTTTATAGATAGATTTAATTACAGATTGGAGTTTTCACACCTGATACTCAGGGATGCACAAAGCAACTAAATATCTGACAAAAATTTCATGCTAAAAACAAGAAACAAACAAACATTAGGCAAATGACAGTGATAAGGATAGTGTTAACATTGCACATCCCACTACTCAATGGAAAGAGATATATAAATATGTTGCAGTTTATAGAAACAATCAAAGGCTATATATTTTCCGTTGTTTTATAACATATAAATCATACAGTATTTGTCACAGATCTCTTGTACTATAACTAAAGCACAAAGAAGTAGAAAATAACTTCCAAGAAGTTATTTTCCTGTAATTGTCTGGTCTTAGTCCAATACTCAATCAGATAAAACCCACCAAATTCTCCATTGATCAAAGTTTCTCTAGGAGCTGCTATATTTAACATTGAACATTGATTTAGTGTTATTTAAACTAGTTTTTATTTAAAACAGGTAATTGAGTACAGAATTAAGCTTAGTGGGTCTCCTGATGAATTACATTGAATTGAGTAACTCTATTAACCAAAGTCAGTTATATTATCATTACTAATAAGCCAAGAAGAAGAGTGAGAGTAACTACTATTGAAACCTTTCAAACACACCTGGAAAAATGTACCACTTTTTAAAACACTGAAATCCTTTTTGGAAGGCTTTTCTTTTTGTCATCAAAAAGCCATGACAAAAACAAATAATAAAAAAATAATAATAAAGAAGGAATTGCTTACCCCTTTCTGAGGATCAGAAATCAGGTGATCACCAAGGAGAGATTCTTCCCTTGTGGCTGCCAACCCTTAAATGAGGTTAGAGTGAGGTGGACCCAGAGAATCTAACTGTTCCCATTGAAGTACTATCTACACAGAAAAAACGTGGAGTTAGACATCTCTTCTGTTTCACCTCCTCCATAAATATACAGGATCAGATAATAGAAACCAATTCATGTGATGTACTGTAAGTCAGGTGCTATTAGAGTCAAAGTGTTATCTGCCTTAGAAAATAGTTGTAATAATCTGTAGCCTAATATACTGTAAACCACTGCAATAGGTAAGAAGAAAGAAAGGAATGACTCTTACAAATAGTCTCTACTGTTTATTTGAGTTTTCAGGGAGTAGCCTGGAAATGCTCTCCTAACCCATCACAAAATAAGGATATATTTACATTTCAACCTGTGCAAATTCAGCAAAACAAACAAATCCTTAAAAAAGAGGGGAGGGGGGGAGGGGGTGAAAGAGTAACAGAAATCTGGAGAAATAGTTTTCTCTCAAAACTATTTAGCTAATAACTGATCCTCTATGATACTTATAAGTCATAAAGGAAAAGAATGACAAAGTTGGTCTTCTTTTCCACTCAATTTTCTACTCAAATTTGAGGGAAAAGCAACAATTCATTTAGCCTCTGTTTCTAAACAACATATCAAGAGAGGCTGATATAGGTAATGAATACTGGAAGCAGGGCTAATTCATTAGTCATGCAGAAGATCCTCCTTACATTTAATTGGTATCCCAAGTATTTAACTTACATATCCAAAATACTGATGAGGAAATAAAACTGAAAGAATGGCACAGCTGGCAGAAGAGTAAAGCCATTAACACAGCAAGATCTACATAAATGTCTGGAGAAGAGAAGGCTGTGGAGTGACCTAATTGAAGCCTTATAGTACCTAAAGGGAGCTCCTTAGAAGGGCAGATTATACCAGGACAAGGGGAAATGATTTTAAGTTGAAGGACGGAAGATTTAGGTTGGATATCAGGGGGAAGTTCTTTACCAAGTGAGTGGTAAGGTGCTGGAACAGACTGCCCAGAGAGGCTGTGGATGCCCCGTCCATCCCTGGAAGTGTTCAAGGCCAGGCTGATGCGATTCTGGGCAGTCTGCTCTAGAATTATGTATGGAGCTTGTTGGTCCTGCCTGTGGTGGGGGCACTGGAGCTTGATGATCCTTGAGGTCCATTCCAACTCAAGCCATTCTGTGATTCTATGAATTCTGTTTTTTACATCTGCAACTTGAACTGTTTCAATTTATGGATATACAGATGTCTAATTTTCTAAGCATTTATAATATATGTCATTGCACAGAAACCACAGTGGTATCAGATATATGGAATCTTCAAACACAGTGCAGGTTGATAACACCAAAATGTTTAGGAGACATGTTTGGAAAAAGAACAAATGCACAGGCTCAAATTCAAAGATTTCTTGTACATTTTATTTGTGTAGTCTTTACCAAGCTGTTTTATTTTTCTTGAAACTTCATTTCTTATATTTAATTTGTTACATTTAGTAAATTTTTAGATTTGTTTTAAGAATCTTCTATGTGCAAATTTTGAAGTATGTATTTTCCTGAAATTTCATTAGTGGTTTCTCTCATAAGTAATTTTGAAAGTGATTTTGTTGAGCAGTTCTAGTACTTTTTTTTTGTTGTTTTTGTTTTTTTTTTAATTTTTATTTTTATTTTCCCATGAGTCCATTTTCATTATCCCTTACTGTATTTCTATACATTAAGAGGGAAGGAAGGAGGAAGGGATGGAGGGAAGGAAGGAAAGGCAGGCAGGGAGGGAGGGGGGAGAAGAGAGGGAGGGGGGAGAGAGGGAGGGAAGGATGGGGGAAGGAGTTAGGGAGGGAGGGAGAGACAGGGAGAGAGAGAGGGAGGGAAGGAGAGAGGAGGGAGAGAAGGAAAAAAGAAATTCAGTTGTAGATATGGAGATATCTTCTTCATTGGTCGGTTTTGTTATTGACCTTACAAGCGTTTGCTGATAATGGCTTTAATCTCTTTTAATGTGTTGTTTCAGGAAACCACTTTTGGCCTAGACTCAGTGCATAGTGTAATTGAACTACTCAGCAACTGTGCCTGTGTTTAATTTTCTACAAACCTTTTTTTCTTTTTCTTTTTTTTCAAGGTGTATGCTTACCTTATAGAATACTTTCAATGTCATGTAATGACTTATACATCACTGTTTCAGTGATTTTAAGTTGATAAATATTTCTTTTTAGTTACAAGTGAAAGTAGTTGCTTAAACTTTATTGTTGTTATGCAACAACAGAAACAATGTCTCAAAGCTCAAGACCCAAAATCTGCATGAAATGCTGCGATACGTGGTTTAAGCAGTGTTCTCTGGTGGGACTCAGCTGTGAGAGGAATCATTCAGTTCTGCAACCCACTCCCAGCCATATACTTCACAATTATATTTTTTTCCTGCAGTCAAACAACTACATAGAATTTCCATATGATCAAATATGAACAAACCATTCATATCACAAAACTCATTTAAAAATTATCAGCAGAATCTGCAGGAACAGTACTAAAATGAAAGCCTTGAGTATCTTTCTACTTTTTTTTCTTTTCTTTCCTTTTTTTTGGAAGCTCAGTCAGTTCATTTTGATTTATATTTGGCAATGGTTACTAAACCTTTGGGGAAAATTCACTTTATATGGGAAGCAATCATGTAGCTTACCAGCATTTCATCTATCAGACAAGCTGAGACGTTGAGTTGGGCAGCAACTGGAAAATGCAGCAGAGCTGAGCCAACAAACTAAATGACCAACAAATACAGTGACCAGGTGGGATGGTGAATCTCCTGCACAGGTCACGTGTGGTAACTAATCTTGTCAAAAGCTTCTTTGCAATTATTAAGATGATTTCCTTATTAGACTAATAATTTCACTAATAATATTCACCCTGTACTGCCAGAGTGGGAAAGCAAACACAAACACCAAACTCAAATCTGTATGTAATCCCCTAAATAATCACAATTTGCATTTCAATCTTTTTAAGAGGCATCAATTCACTGGTCTGAGTGGATTAAGTTTCTTTGGTGGGATGTAGGTTTTGGGATGCTGTAAGCCTTCTCTTTCCTGCTACTTTCATGGCGCTATGCAAGCAAAAATATTACAAGAATGCAAACAGGCTGTTTGCATATGTTTAATACAGTCTGATTCACTTAAAATTTCTGACAGCAGTTTACTAGCTTTGCCATTGAGATGAAAATGCAAGGAAAATTCATTCTAGCTGATGTGTATGTTTTTAAAAGATACCATTCTACTTTTTTTGTCCCCTTTATTTGTCCAAAGCAAAAGATTTATAGAATTTTTTTAGGCAGCATCAGGGAAATAAGAGTCAAATATTTATAACTAAGTTAGAATAATTGGTTGATTGAGAGACAATTGGAAAGCTATCCCTGCTATTTTTACCCTATAACCTAAAATATCCTTACTGTGATAAGCATTTAAAATTCAGCAAAAATGCAGTCTTCTTAGTACACAAAAGAATATGCAGACAGTGGGCAGATCTAGATTTTTTTTAAGACATCACTGGATGGCTTTTCTCTTTCTTTTCTAAAAGAATTCAAATGTGGTTTTCATACAAATTCTGTATATAAAAAATAATGAATCAGTAAATTCTTGTTGCTGTTACTGACCTTTTCTATTTTCCTATTTCTAATTTTTAACTGGAGATGAAAGGATGAATTTTTAATTGTTTTATTCTTGTCTTCATTATCACCTGCTATGCAGTAATACTATGTCAGCTGTTTTAGAGAGAAGCTTGATGCATGTATCCTTGCTTGAAAAACTTGTAAAGCTAGTAGCCAAAATGAACAGCTGATGTGAACACAAAAAATAACATCAGAGTTAAGGAGTCAGAGATTGGTAGTATCTTTCTATATTTAAAGAGAAAACAAAACCCTACTCTTGTAGTTTCTAGATATTCATAAAGGTGAAGAAGCAAGAACACTGAAATTATTCATGATCAATGGGTAGAATGATACCTAGCCAAAATAGCCTGAGCCATATCAGGATAAAATTTAAAATTTACTGTCCAAGCTAAAGTCATACAGCAGACAAAGGTGATTCCAGCATACTGTTCACACTGCCATCATAGGTGATATACTTTCTACTCAGTAGTGTCTCTTGTGTCTCAGAAAAAGTCACAAAACAAAGCAAAACAAAAAAACAACAAAACACATTAAAAAAAAAATCAAGATTTAATTAGACTTGGAATAGAATAATTACAGCTGATGTAAGTCGTCATAGGTTATTGATTTGATACAGTAACTTCTGATTTACTTTGCATGACTAATGGGAGAATCAGACCAATTGCACATGAACTTTAAAAGGTCAGTGGTTTCATTTTAACAAGTAAAAAAGAAAGATACCTAAGAAGCATCTCTGTTTCTTGCACCTGAATCATGGCAACTCCCACTGTCAATACAAGATGAGGGATGGAAGGATAAAGAACCCTGAAAAAAAACAAACATGAGGATACTGAGGTGGGTGGCAAGCTGGACATGAGACAACAATGTGCCCTTGCAGCCCAGAGTGCCAACTGTATCCTGGGCTGCATCAAAGAAAGCATGGCTAGCAGGGTGATGGATGTGATCCTGCTCCCCTATTCTGCATTGTGCGGCCTCACCCAAAGTACTGTGTCCAGGTGTGAAGACCTCAGTACAGGAGAGACATGTTGCAATGCATCAAGAGAAGGTCCACAAAATTACCTATGGAATGGAACGTCTCTCCTATGAGGACAGGCTGAGAGTTGGGACAGATCAGCCTGGAGAAGAGAAGGCTCTTGTAAGACCTGAGGGCAGCATTTCAGCATCTAAAGAGGTCCTAGAAGAAGAAAGGGAACAGACTTGTAGGGTGAAATGGTTTCAAACTTAAAGAGGGTAGGTTTATGTTGTGTACGAAGAATAAATCTTTTACAATGAGTGTAGCAAGGCACTGGAACATGTTGCCCAGTGGGGTGGTGGAGGATATATGCATAGAAACATTCAAGGTCAGGTTGGATGGGCCACTGAGCAACCTGATTTAGCTGTAATTGTCCCTGTTTCTTTCAGGAAAGCTCTACTAGATGACCTGGCCTAGTATTAAATGAGGAAGTTGGTGGCCCTGCATGTGGCAGGGGGGTTGGAGATTCATGATACTTGAGATCCCTTCCAACCCTGGTCATTTTATGACTCTGTGACCTTTAAGAGTCTCTTCCACCTCAAAACAATTATGTGATTCTATGATTTTTGTCTTATTTGTGAGCATCTGAAGGGAGGGACAAGAAACTGCAAATGCTGTAAAGGACCAGCTTGATGGATTGCTAATGCAAAGCGCCATTAATGTGAGATGTTCAGCTTTGCATCTACTGTGCTCATATGTTTCCACTAACTTAGTTTTATGCTTCATTATTAATCTGTAAACTGTCTGCAGAACAACAGGAGATGAATATCCAGGCTGAAATAGGCGGGAGTAGTCATTGATCAAACTGCTCAGGACACTTGCCATCGATTTCCTGAAACTATGCATCCCTGCATGCCTGCAATAATGTGGAAAAGTGTTTTACAATGCAAACAAAAATAAAATAAAATAAATCTTATCTGTTTGTATATTGCATAGAAAGTAGAAGATTATATTTCATGTGTATATTGTGGCTTCTTTTACTGATTTCATTTACATCAGTAAGGTTTGTGGACTAGAATGCAAAGAGCTTTTCATTATATATTAAAGGCACCTAAGCAGAATGTGACTATTGCTATCAGCACATAAAGAATTTAAATTATTTTCTGCATGCTTCTGAATTTTGTTTGAATATTGCAAATAGCTTTTGACTTTTAGTCCTACATCCAAGTTATTTATGAAAACATTGAAGAGAGCTGGCCCTTAAATAAAGCCCAGAGGAATCCCAGTACTGACCAGCCAGCAGCCTAATGTAACTTTATAGCACTTTGGGCCCTACCCATCAGACAATTGCTCATCCACTGCATTTCTATTAATTTATTTCTTTTGGCAATATCCCATTGGGTATTTGATATAATCTGGAATAGCAAAAATCAAATATATTTCATCATATTTTTATGGCTTGCATTGTTATACACTACACATTCACTTTCTGATAAATGAAGAGTGTTATTATCTGGCAGAACTGATGCTTTTACAAAGTTCTTACCATCTGGTCCAGAACAACATGAACTAATCGTACTTTCTTATACAGATTTCATTTTTAGTCTTTTTTATCACTTCCCGTCTCCAAATCAAATCTGATTTAGGTAGAATATGAAAAGCTTTGTAAGATTTTCACAGTATGAGAAAGAAATTACATTTTTTACACAAGATCTAATTGCCATGAATCATATAAACAATAGAAAGGAAAATTGGATGCATCGATACCATGATGCTACTTCCATCTTCCACTTCTTCCTCTTTAGCTGCTCTATTAATTCACAATTTACTGGGATTAAAACATTTCAGCTTTGCCTTACAGCATTGATCTGAAGCACAGCTGAACCAGTTATTAAAACATAGAGTCTTCTGAGTCTAAGAAATAATCAAAATTCCAATTAATGCTGCTGCTGTGTTACACTATTGTCATAGTAACAGTGACATGAAAGTTTACATCAAAAGCCTTGTTAGGAAGTGCCAGTCTAAAAGCAATCAAATCCCTGGAAAGCATTCTTAAGTTCAAAAGAAACTAATGAAAGAGCCCTTTAGCATGTAATTTCATTGACAGTTATTCTTAGTTAATAGAGGCAACCAATCAAGGTCTTCTGTTACAAGGAAGCTCAGTGGTTAAAACAAATTTACTAGAGCAATGGTATTAAAATTAATGGGAAAAAAAATAGACACTGTGAAGAAACAAGAAAGCACAACTTAGTGCATGTAAAAGGTAAATCCACAAAATAGTATTAGCATCAAGAAGTTTGCTTTGGAACAGAAGAGACAGAAAAAAAAAAAAAACAAACTGGTTACTTATATTATGGACTGAAAAAGACCCTAAATCCTAAGACAACTAAGATATCTAAGCCTCTGCATATATAGAGAGAATGGGATACGTCTATCAAAGAGGTTTATTTAGTGTTCATAAAAATATCTCCTTACTAATACTGTCAGAGAACTGATCAACTTTGCACTTAATGTAATAATTTCTGTCTAGTTTTTCATAAAGTGAGTAAAATCTTGTTATTTTCACAGAACAGGTAACCAAAGAATGTATGTATGTTTCCTTCCTTCCTTCCTTCCTTCCTTCCTTCCTTTCTTTCGTTTGTAAACTCACATACAGTGTCGAAAAATATCTATACATGAAATGTGTAATGTTGAGGGACATTACAGGGCACTTATGCTTTACTTTATTTTTAGAGCATAAGTATGTAGATCAATCTCTTGGAGGCTGTTTTAAACAATTAGATGAACAGGTGACTTGTATACAACATGGTGCCTGGAAGACCCTCTGATCTCTTTTTCTGGAACAGAGAACGGAAAAATAACAAAATATAATAAAAAGGAAAGAGAACACATTCTGATATTGATCAGTTGTCATGGTTTTATGATTTTTGGTTATCGGTATTCCACATCATAACCACATGTAGTGCACTGGGGATTAAAGTGTTAATGCTCCACTTCCGGGCACCTGTCCGGAAGAGAAGAACTCCATACCCCAGGGGGCTTTGTGGTTGGAGAGGAGATATAACCCCTGGCAAAGTCACCTGATGTCCTCAGATAATTGCTGCTGTTTTTAATTATTTTGGGGTTCCCTGTTTCCCTCTTCTGGACGCACAGATTTTGTGAAATCCCTCCACCCCACTAGTCATGGAACCAGGCTGGACCAGCCTTTAACCCATTGACATCAGTATTTATGCAGTTTCTGTCACAAAATTAAGAAATGTACACTTAATGTACACTTTTATGTTTTATGTGGAGTCCTAGTAGGAAAGTAGACAGTTACTGATTGCAGTATGAAAGAGCTGAAATTAAAAAAACAAAACATAACAAACAAACAAACAAACAAACAAAAAAAAAAAAAGAACCCAAAACAGTGATTCTTTCACAATATTTCAGGAAAAAGAGGATAACAAACAAGCAAAAAAAAGAAAATAACAACAACAAAAAAACCACTGAAATTGGGAAGTCATTCAAGTATCTCATAAATTCACATTGCATATTCAAACTGAGATACAAGTCTTGTTTTGAGCTGTAACACAAAAACTCAGTTCTGATTTTGAATAAAGTTTGGAATTGGTAGTCAAACTTTGCAAGTTTGGAGGGCTAAAATCACGCAAATTTAAATACTCTTAATGTGATTATTATAATAATCACTGTTCACATCCTCAGTACGTGCAGTGCAGTCCTGTCAAATCACAAGCTAACAACAACACAAAAACAGAATAACAGATGTGAAATAGCATCTAAAAAAAAACAAGGAAAAAAAAAAAAAAGAGTGAAAAGAGTCTAGGGAGAAAAGGAAGGGAGATATAAGAAAATCATGCACATTCAGGTAATGTTCTTTTGATCTTCTTTCAGTCTGTATCTCATGCTCATCTTTATTGCCTGCACAGAGGGGAGGAAGGATGGAAAATCAGGTAATTAGTTACACGTGTACTTTGATCAGTACTGCATTTGTCTTTTTCAAGTTGTTTGCCAAGGTACTAACAGATGAGAAGGAGAGTTTCACTTATGGTAATTTTTCAGCCAAGTATGTTCTTCAGAATGTTTCCTTAATCTTTAAATTTAATCCTGTTCTTTAAGGTAATTCTCATTCTATGGTTTGGATAAAACTTTACTTTCACATCCCCGAAGCTGGCAGAATTTTAGATAGCAACTCTTTTTCTATTCCTTCAGTCTCGAGACAATGTACATAGGTATGAGTCCTGATCTTGGCTGGGATAGAATAAATTTTCGTCATGAAAGATTGTGTGATCTTGTGCTTTGGATTCTTTAGTTGTTACATAGCAGTGCTTCCAAAGAACAAAGAATTTTCTGTAACTTGTAATGCTCTGTGGTATGGAGCTGGGAGTGCACAGGGAGATGGGAGGGGACTGAACAAGGACAGTAGACACACACTGGCCAAAGGCATATTCCATAACATATGGTGTCGTGCTCAGCAGTAGAAGCTAGAGTAAAGAAGGTGGGGGGAGAGGAGTGGACATATGGAATTATGTTATTTGTCTTCCCAAGAAACATGTAGTAAGCCCTGCTTTGAAGTGTATGAACAGCTGACTAGTTATGGGAAATAGAAAATTATTTTCTTGTTTTGTTTTTCTTGTTCATGAAGCTTATGCATATCTTTGCAGAACAATGTCTGCAGAGAGAACTAAAGAGTAACTTAAAAAGCTAAGATCACTTTTAGAAATCTCTGTTTTAGTGCTTAGTTGTTGACCTACCATGAAGGAAACCACTTTCCTCTCCTTTTCCTATTGGTAAAAAAACAGTGCTACACATGAACCAACATGGTTCCAGTCACAAAGGATGGGTCCCTAACACCACATTCAGCTTATCATAACCTTCCTTTATCATTCAACTCAAGCGAACAGAAAAATAAAGGATTTGAAACAATACTTCTGTGAAAAAGACAACCTATCTCAGATGTTTTACTGGAGCAAGTCATTTCCGGCCTTGTGTTGACACTGAAATAGGAATAAGATCAAAAAAGAGGCATGGTTGTACCCATTCAGTTCCCAGCTGGAACAGAGGGGAAAGATACATCAACAAACCCCACAGCCATACACAGCTGTTTTTGTTGTTCTTTAGTGTTGTGCACAAGGAGTTGATTGGTTTGCAAGATCGGACATGGGTCATTTCCCTTAGTGTTCTGGCTGGGAGTAGTGTTTGAAAGTGTGGTTGTGTGTTAACTATGACAATTCTCTATAGGAAGTTTTACTAGAACTTTAAAAATGTGCCCTGTAATAGTCTCTGACAGCAGTCAGCCTGGGTCTGACTTTATGATCCCTTTCCTTTCCATCACAGAGTCCCAGGACTCTGTCCATAAAGCTCCCCACATCCACAATAACTAATGAGGTTTGAAGCAAAAGAGAGCACCATAGGTCACTCACTACTAGCAGTATGACAAGTGTTGGTTCTGTATAAATTACCTTGTAGGCACGTTTTGTAGAATATTTCATTATTTTTTGTGGCAGCTTCAATAGCAGCAGCATGGGACACATCTCCCATTAGTTGTGCACAATATATTTTCTTGTCAGTTAATCTTGAAAGCTGGCTACCGTTCCTCAAAAAGACTGAATCTTTCATTTCCTTCTAATAAACACTTCACGCTAAAAGCATTATTGCTAGAGCGATGTCAGTAATCAACTTCTTATCATCACATTTTCCTTGTGGCCTATGACAAAAATATTTTCTGTAGTGGATGCAGAAGGAGAGTAAGAGAGATGATGGGAGTAAGGTAGGTAAAGGAGATCAAATTGAGCTTTAGATGAATAGCCCTCTGAATGGCCTGATCTGTTGTATACAAGGCAAACTCAGGCTAGCTCTGAAGACCGAAAGAAAGCAGTGAATACAGTTCGGTGACAAGAGAAATTCTCTGAAGAACACGAGTCTGTAAAATATTAACATCTCCTTGAGTATTTTGTGAATGTTCTATGGTTCTTACTGTGTTTCATGTTTCTTTATAGCCCATCAGCACGTGTAATGTATAAGTAGTTAATACTGACACACGCACTTTAGAAGGCAGATATTGGAGTCTTGACTCTGCTAAAATTGCTGCTATGGTTTTTTTTTTCGTTGCACAAACATGTAGGCCAGAGCAATGACCCACTATTTCTTCTGCATCATTATCTTCTGCAGCTCCTGACAAAGAATTAGCCATTTTAGATATGTTGCATATAGTTCAACTTCATATTGCAAGCAACAAAAAAAGCACAGCAACATCTTGCAGTATAGTTATTCCAAGAAATAATGGCACTGCTTCTGGAACAGCATTGGGAGCATAGTCTCTCCAAAAATTGAAAGAATCAAAGCTAAACAGCAAAATCCTACAGAAATGCATGTGAGGAGATGAGTGGAGGAGTGAGAAAAGACAAGACAAGCGTAGGGTTGTTTTTTTTTTTATTGTTGTTTGTTTTATTTTGCTTTGTTTACAGTGTTTTGAAGATGAGACATGAGTGCAGGTTTGTATGCAAATCTGTCTGCAGATTTATACTGCATTTATTCTAAATTTACTCTGCAAAGTAAAACTTCAGCTGATAAGACCTTACTGACTGATTTATTTATTTATTTATTTATTTATTTCCCCAGTGACTTTCTAAAAAGAAGCAGGTTTATAATTCTGCTGCAAAATCTCAGAAGTTCCAGACAGCAGCTCTCTCTGGGTTACAGCAAGGTAACAAAAGTAACCAGCTTTAAGCTTTCTTTATAAAGACTTCAATCCTCTAGACCTTCAGCATGCCCATCCATCTCAGCACACACCTCCATCCCTTTCACTTGAAATATGTCCTGAACCTCCAGTGTTACAAAGGGGTTTGAGGCTCTTTCACAAACTGGGAAAACCATTTAGCCTTACTTTGCCTCTTTGCCCTTGATGAAAGAGATAAAATCTGTCATTACTTCTATACCATTTTTTGTCTGTATCATGTCTATATAGATTCTTAGGATGAGCTTCTTATCAGCAATAAAATGGTATTTTGTAAATGGGGTCTGCTCCAATGTCAGAGGTCCTTGGTTAACTGCCACACAGCTACTAATAAGGTATGATTTGGACAGTGGTACTGGGCACACATCAAGCCTCAGAAACTACTTAACTGTAGAGCTTTTAGGTATTTTTGAGCCCTAAAAGTTACCCATTTTTTAAGGAAAATAAAAGCAAAAATTGAATCTGCACAAACATATCTTTCTATATATCCATTATGTATTGGTGTTATACCATCATCTTAGCACTGCATCTGAACAGCTTCCACAAAAAAGCCACAGTAACAGTAATGTTATCTTACCATGCCCATACTGGCTTTTCTCCTTTTCACTCCTTCCCTTAGGCTGGCTTTACATTTGTCACCTTCATGCTGTGAACATCACTGTTGCCCATTAGTTAACTTGGCTAAAAGAAATGATTTCATCTGAAATCAAGAGGGCCAGCACGTACAATTTATCCTTTTAACTGCAACTACTGTGGACCTCATTGGGAAGCAAAAGTCTGATTTCCCAGCACACATGATGTTTGTGGTGGCTGGGAAATCTCTGCCAGCAGAGGAGGTTTGTGTCCTACTGGAATGTCTTCACCTCTTTAAGGAGGAGTTTATCTGCTCAGCTTGACTTCAGTCATCTGGTGAGCTCCCTTCCCTTCCCTTCCCTTCCCTTCCCTTCCCTTCCCTTCCCTTCCCTTCCCTACCGGTTTTATCCCTTCCCTTC
>NW_024962253.1:5314069-5334615 GCF_019238085.1 Lagopus leucura
ACTTCCCTTCCCTTCCCTTCCCTTCCCTTCCCTTCCCTTCCCTTCCCTTCCCTTCCGCTCTCCTGACTTTGTCATTCTCCCTGCATGCAACAATGGCAGTTGTATGAGAAGTTCAGAGAAAAAAAATTATGTGTGCTGAGACCTGAAAAGGCAATTCATCATGTCATGTTAACAGTGGCTGCCCATAACACAAGGAAGCCTACATAACCGGACATTGAAAACTAAGCACAGAGCACAGTGAATTTCCCCTGTGAATATAGAATTTGGGGCCATTATCACACAGTTTTGCTGAATACCAATGGGTATATTTTGAGGCTAACACATGTGTCACTTCGGCTTTATTTCCATCTGCCAGAAAAACAGAGGATTTATGGCTATTTCACACAGCCCACCAACTGATGCTACGGATAGTATCAAAAAGCTGTTTTGCTAAATTCTGCTTGCCTTGTGGGTATGTGTAATTATTTTTTCTGATATATGTTATATTGAATTGTATATATTTTTATTTTGATGTGCAATTGTACATTCCTGTTCTACTTATTGGCTTCTTAATGATGTATGGCAATTTTGTGTAAATTTGTTATTTATTTCAGAAGAAGGCTGCCATCTTCTGTGAATGTTCAGGTCTAGGGAAATATACTTCATTCATAGTTTTTGCATAGTTTTTAGAAGTGTTTCCTCTCCTTTCTTACCTGGCATACAGCAGGAACACCCACACCCGCAACATGTTTACTCCTGAATAGTTTAAGACCCTGAATTCACAGTCTGCTGAAATATGGGGGAAGAACTGCTAGAAGATGTGACAGATTTGTCTAGGTCTGTACGGAACATAGGTTAGAATTAGTTCATGATGTCTGACAGTATTGGAATGAAGCTAAGTGTTGCAGACTGCGGGCTTCCAGAGTCTTCTGGGTGTATCATTCTTTAAAGGCTGATTTACAGTATAGATTAGTTGCTTGTACAAGAGAGAGAAGATACTACAGCACTCTCATAGAGCTCTCTGGGGTATAAATAAGAAAGCTTAAGTCTTGGCTCCATTTCCTTTCCTTGTTCCTTCAGACAGGACTGACTAGGCACATTTAAATCAGAAAAAAAAAAAACATCACAACAACAACAAACAATAAAAAAGTTGTGCCTTAGACAGACCTAAAAATTAGGGTTTTGCATTTGCATCTCACTTTGAAACTATACCTAACACTGTCAAAAAGTTCACTCCAGGGTTCTTCACTATTTTCACATGTAAATACTGTAAGGTCAATACAGCACTGTGCCAGGGAGCTGATAGTGTAAAACTTCCTTTCTGTCTTGCTAACTGTGGGAGCCATCAAGACTATATTTTGAATGCTTGATCTGTAGATTTATACAGTTTAACAGTTCCTTTACTTCTTGCTGAGCTTGGAGGCTTCTCTATCAGTTGGTCAGAACATATTTATCTGGATTTTACACTGGTTTTCATCTTTTGCGTGATATTTTTATTCTGATAGTTGGTAAGTTAAAGAGATTGGATTGTGAGTCTTCATAAAATAAGATCTGATCTTGTCAGATACTAGAGTACTAGAATATTAATTCTTTGAAAAAAAATAGAAAACAATAAGTTAGATCAGACTTTGTTACAGAATGATTATTGTAACACAGAATATGTTGTATTCCTCATGAAATTTCACAGCTTCATTCTGAAAATCAACCTTATATTTTCTGTCATGATTTTAGATCTTGTCTGGGATTGGTAAGCTCAACCAGCGCACTAGCAGCTGGAGAGCAGTGGGACCAGGTACAGAACCAAAGAGAAATGAAGTTTTTTTCATAGATCTGCAAACCCTTTTTTCCTTATTGCTGCTGATTTCCAACCACCATGAAGGTTTGTGATGGGCAGATCATGGCCACACACAAACCATCCAACTGTGGATACTGCTCCACAGAAAACACCAAATTAAACCAGACTTTCCTGACTTCTGACAAGATGATTTCTAATGTAGATATCTCTACTGTTCATGCAGGCTGTGTGTCAGAAACAAAACATAGGCAGTCAGTCATGTGGTAGAAAATGTGGTGCCTATTGTGAATGGACAGTCTTTTCTCAAAGTAGTTTATGTGGAACACACCACTTGGTGTCTCTCTCTCACTCTCTCTCTCTCTTTATTATTATTATTATTATTATTATTATTATTAATTATTGTTATTTTAACAGAGAAAGAGAAGAGAAGGAAGTGGCTAAATATATACAGCTTTATATTAACCTGGAATGAAATTCTAAAAAAAAGGTGTATTTTTAAAATAAAAATTACTGCATGACTTTCATATTTCAACATTCCTTTCTGTGGCTGTTGAAATTGTCAGCATGGTGTGAAAACCACTGTGATTTCTGTGATCTTTCTACCTAGCTGTGATGCAGAAAATGCAGCTTTAACTTTTCTTTACTGCTTTAAGATCAGCAGTTTAGAGAAGTTAATGGTCTGTTGTAATTCTATTATGAACTCTCTTGAATTGCCAGACCTGTGAGATTCACACCTGTGGGTTACATTTTCAGTTTTCACCCAAACAGCTGGTCATTTTGGAAGATCAAGATGATGCCCAGTGAGATCATAAAAACAGAGTTCAAGTTCTTGTTTCTAAATTTATGTTCTGAAGTCCTCCACAGTTAATATTTACATGTTCTAGTCCTTATCAATAATTAAGGTTGATTTCATTGAGGCATGAGATATTTTATTGCAGTTAAGAATTTCTTAGCTTCAAAGAGAATCCCTCCCCTTTCCAGCCCATTGTCTTGAAAAGAATAACTCCCACATGTATTTGCAAGCATAATGAGTTTTATGACTCAGTGTTTCAAGGATCTGCTGCTAGACTGCCAGAATAAGAGAGTTTAGGAAGATATTTTGGAGGATTTATAATTTTGGATGTATTTTATTCAGTAAATTCACTTCAGTGACAATGACCCAAATTTTAGGATAAAAGAAAAAAACTCCCTTAAAAAATATCTTCTATCTTTATGTCATAACTCAACTGTCTTTCAGGGTCCAAAAGTTGATTTGAATGCTGGAAAGTTATAAGAAATTTCAAGCTCTGCTAAAATGTGAGTTCATTCATTACTGGAGATCCGGATAGTCAAGAGCATTTCTCCAGCAGTAAAGATTAGAGACCTAATGTAGGAACAAAAATCATCCAAGACTACTGAGTGCAGTTGTCTTCTGTTCAATCTTTTTTTCACTTGAATTTCTCTCAAGCACTGCCCAGTACATTAGCAAAAGCCCTTAGGAAAAGGGCTTGTCCCTATCCACTCCCCTCCACCCCTCCTTATGCCATCTTTACATGCATGTTTTATATACTGAAAATAATGCAGTAGTTGATATTCATGCAAAAACAGCACAGCATAATAAACAAATGAGGCATGATTATTCCTACTTAGTAGCTTGGGGACAGTGGGACAGTACAAAGTTCAGGGTCTGATCTAAATCTACTGGCTTTGCGGCAGAGAATAGAGAAATGTCAGAGTCACAAACTGAAGTCTCAGAAGCCAAGCAGTCCTATCTCAAGTAGGAGTCTGTGAGAATCCTTCTTTGTTTTTTTTGGCTCAAAGCTTGCTTCCTGAGGTATTTCTTGTGATAAGACTCTGATTGATATATTAAGGAGGCAACTGATGGGTGCTAACTGTGTGACAATCGATTTCACTTTGGGAACATTTGAAAGCCCCTTCCCCCAGAGCTGCTTGCTGTGTAGGAAAGTGGAAGAGAGTGCTCAGGATTGTTCACTGGCAGAAGATCTGGCCTGTGACTAAAACCGCTCCAGCTTGGTTTGGGAAGCTGGGGGATGATGGCATTGTATCCTGTGCAGGCAAGATACAAGTTGGTGCCTCCCTGCTTCTTCTTATCTGCTGGCAAGGCCAGAAAGACAAGAACAAAGGAATTTCCTGCTGAGATCCCAGAGCCAGAAGCTGTCACTGCAAGGAGAACTGACTCAACCACCTTGGGTTTGAGCTGTCACTCAAAGGAGAGCTGATTCGACCACTTTGGATTTGAGCTGTCACTCCAAGGACAGCTGACTCGACCACTTTGAAAGCATTGAAAAAGGGCCATCATCGCCATGGTCGTCACCGTCGTCATCAATAGAACAACTCTGCCCCATGACTCACCACTACTGAAGATCAATGACTGAACTACAAAAGCTGGATCCATGGTGGTGACTATGTCCCTCTTGCTTCCTATAAAGACTCCTTGCTTCTTCTTTTCTATCTTTTCTATCGCCCTCCTTCCCTTCCCCATTACCCTAATTCATAATAGTGTCCATCCTCCCCTTCCCCATTTCCCTGATTAAGATTTGTAATAAACTGGTTGGACCAACATTTGAACCGTTGTTTCTTAATCTCACGCCGGGTATACAGATATTGAAAGAACCTCCTCTCCCTCCTATAAGTTGGATCGAGACAGAGTCACATTTAATTGATGAGCCGATTTAGAATGAAGAAGAATTTGCCATCAGTTACAAAGCAACGTTATTGTGTCTAACTCTGCTGAGCTCCTGAATGAACCAAAGGTCTAGCAGGGCCAACAGGGCTGCAGTCAATTCTGCTAACTGTGTAATTCTGAAGCAGAGCTGAATTCTCCTAAACAGTATTTATGCTAAATTTCATGGCACCTGATGACCTCAATTAAAACCCTTCAGTGGAAATCAGAAGTGCCAGCAAGTTCCTGCAAGATGAATGCCTAAGGCTTTCTCCTGCTAACTGCTGATATAAACTTGACGATTTTAAAGAAGATTTTATAGTGATGCTGCTGCTGCTTTTATCAAAGATGTCAGAATGGCAGTAGTGATAATGTCTTACTGAATGAGCATCTTGCTTTCTCTGGTCTCTCCTATAAAGCATGCTATTAACATCCAAATAAATCTTTATGATATATTTGAACAGAAAGAGGAATGATGTTGTGATTTTCTAAAAGTCTCAAGATTATATCTGTGATGATCATTAACAAATGGCACAAATTTTTGCAACTATACCGATCTTCATTGGCAAGACAGTAATGATCCAAAAGAAATAATTTTTTTAAGAATGGACCAAATACTAAGCTTTACAAACAAGATGAGAGCATGTGTGTCATTGGGCTTTAAAGCCTATGCATAACATAAATTGGATGGTACAGAGAAATGTGTAGCCTAAAATCTGGGTGCAATCATGCACACCAAGCCCCATATAAAATGCCACAGACCTTCTGTGATCTTGCTGGAAAACTTAACATTAGACAAATATGAGAGATTAATTTAAAAAAACAAAACAAAACAAAACAAAAAAAAAAAAAAACGGAGATTCGAGTATATGCAGACTTATGGGACATGGGGATATATATTCTAGCATTACTATTTACACAAGAGAGTACTGGAAGTTAGTGCCTAGGTTAGAAAGGTGAGCATGCAGATAGCAATAACGTACTTTTCAAAAGTACATTATGTGCTGTCTGCACAGCTATGCGCACACATTCAGTGCAATTATGTTACCAATTGTCTTACAGAATTGTGAGCATTTTTTTGGAGATATGAGAACCTCTTATTTTAAGGTACAGTCCATGCCATTTCAAAATCTCTTATCACAGTTATCTTACACAGCTGAATAACTGTATGTACAATAATTCAAAACTAAAAGGTTAGACGTTAGTATTCCTGAATATAGTTTTCCTGAAAAGGTAATCTCATCCATCCATCCCTTTTTCTTCTGAAGACTTATAAACTTTTTTTTGTGAATATATAACCAGAGTCTTCCAAAGATTCAAAGCATATATATGCATATATATTTTCATATAAATATGAAAGTGTATTGTATGATGATCATGAAGACAGTCATTTCATTTGTTTCAAAGTCAATTCAAAGCTTCTTGAAGGTTAAAAAAGGTTTTCATTCATTTAATAGCAAAGAATTGGGTTTGAATATATTTTCATCGTAGTGGCTAACTGTCCTCCAAGACAGAAATATTTTTGGCAATGAGGGGATTAAAAAAAAAAAAAAAAAAGAAAAAAAAGAAAAGAAAAGAAAAGCAATTCTGGTGAAAGATATTTTTAATTGCAAGTCAATTCTAATATTCTTGAGTTGGGAATTTATTGCATAATTAGGATAAAGCTAAGGCATATTTTTAACTGCTCTGACCCTTAACATAAATGTATTTTGGACGCACATAGGATTTACCTGAACAATTTTAAATCCCCACAATCACAAGTATGCAGCAACCAGAGTTTAAAGTTGTTCATTTAATGTTAATCAGAGCACTTGCAATGTGGAGCCAATCCGCTCTAAGGGGCTTGACTTTATCACAGTGGACAGATGGCAAAAAAATTTCAAGCCGTGTTAAACCTTTTTCTTCAACACTTTTTTGTTCTTAACATATTTATTGCTGACACTATATATCAGTGTTATAGCTTCTGTTCAGGTGAATACAATCAGTTAGAGTAATAGACTCAGCTTGGAGAACCTTTGAGCCATTGCTTTTTGAGCTGTTCCTGTAGACTCACTATCTGGAAGAAACAAGGAAGAAACATGAAAGGGAGGGAGTGAAGTTTTTGAATGCTCTTCAGTTTGGCTTAATTCCCATGGAGAAAGGAGAATAAATCAATGCAGACACCATGTTTTCCTGGCTTAGATGTCACATTTTTTCCTGATTGGAATGATCAGTGGCAGTGCGGAATATGTGGAGGAGCATAAAAAGAAACAGAAGATGTGAGAGAAAAATATTCTAAAAAACATTATATTGTGATTTAAAAGATATATATATTATATAGATCATATTGTGATATTTAAAAATATAGCAATATCTTTGAACGTCTCCTGTATTTATAAGATAACTGTTTCCCTAATTAATGCTGAGCCTCTGCTTCTCCACTGATGTCTGTCATGCAAGTGAATGAACTGAGTATGGTTTGAACATGCAGCAGGAAACAGGGTTTAACAGATGCCTTTGCAATAGTATCATATGAATTTATGAATGGTCTACATAATTACACAAGTTATGAATATATTTTCTGCATGTCAGATTTTTTATACCTCTTCCCATATTTTGTCTCTATGTCTTTGTGAATATGTGATCATCTTTCTAATTGCATTTTTGAGGAAAAAATTATCCTGCTTAACTCTAATTCAGCAAAAACAGAAAGGGCTTTCTAGGTTCAAGAGCACTTTTCCATAGACAGAAATTCTTATGATAGGACAAACGATTTTTTAAAAGAGACACTGCTTTCACTGCTCCAGAAACAAGTTTAGCTGCAACTACTCTTATTTGCTATTTGGTAAATGCTTTGGCTGAGGCGACCTGATGCACATTGTACATACATTCAGCATAAGAAATGTAAGTATCAGTAGGGAAAATAGGAGCAACCCACTACCATAGTCATCACTCAAATAAAGATCCTGTGAGCAGATTTACTGGGACTGGGATAGGAGATTTGAGAATTGCCTCTCTCAGCAGCAAGCAGCACTCATCCCTGTTAAGTAGCAGCAAAGACCCACAAAGTTGTGCAGTTATAGATGCAGCAAACTGTGAGTACACAGCATGTGTTTAAGGCAGGGAGGCTATAAATGATTAAGTTGCATGTGCAATTAAACCTAATGCCCTAATATCTTTGAAAAAATGCAAAAAGCCCATAGATGTAGGAAGGAAAAAAGCACAAAAATAACTCAGGCCTTCTTTATTAGCCAATAAACCTACTATAAATGCTAATGACTGGAGGCGCAGATCTTTATATATGGCATCAAAGTAGTATTTCAGTTAATTTGAGTGGTGACAATATAATTTCCTTTCGTTTAGTGTTAGATCATGAAAAATCTTAAGAGTGCTTCTGTGCCACAGGCGAAAGAAGAGAAGGAAGTTTTTCTTGGTTAAATATTGGGAGTGAGAAATGACCTTTTAATCTTAGTTCTAAATAATTTTAGTTACTTAAGACATTTGAAAATACAGAGGAAAAAGTTGAAAAAATAGCAGAAACCAATGTCTAGTTACATTATTATTTAGAAAGCACTGCTCAAGCTCTTCCAGAATGGGCTATTGAGGGTTTCAAAATGGCAAGTGTAAAATAATGAGATTCAATTTGAATAAGTTTAGTTCTCTAAAAATTAACAAAATTGGCAATGTAGTTGATTACAGAAGGGGGTGCAAAACAACAAAAAAACATGTTTTAGAGTGAAAATTAATGTTGGACAAACAAACATAGTGAGTGTATACTAACTGTAAACAGCAGTTCACACAAAGAACTGTCACACAAAGACAGATTTAATATGTATATGTTTAGTAGAATTGTACATAACCAAAGAATAGCTAACATAACTCTTCTCCTCTCACTGCCACAATTCCTGAGGTTTTACAGCTCGTTATAAAGTAATCTACCAACCAAAGATAGCTCTGGTAATGTAACAGTTCCAATAGGGTATTGTCTTTTTTTTTTTTTTTTTTTTTTTTTTTTCCCCCCCCTCATGATATACTTTTCCTTCATTTCCCTCTGTGTCTTCAGCACTACATTTAGAAATCTGTAATAAGAGGGCCTGTCCTTCTATTTTACTTATAAAGACTTCCCAGGAAATCTGTAGCATACATTTGAACACAGATGTGACTAACCTCCTCCCCTTCACTCTTTTGCTTGTTTGTTAGTTAGTTTTACTTAAATGAGTCATCTTTGAGAATGCAAACGAGGAATCATTCATCATCAGTAGTAAAGCACAGCAAGAGAGTGAAAAAAAAACACTCAGGTAGCCAGCTCACCAAACCTGGAGCCTTTCCAGGGAGGTTTCTGTTCAGACAAGAAATACATAAGGTGGTATATGGGGTTTCTTGTGGTAAGGCTTTAGGGCAACGGCTGCTAGTCAGAAAGCACAGCTGAATATATAGCGACAAGATAGACTGAGGCATTGCTGTGACTTTGAACCAAAGCTGAAAGAAGTACTGGTGAACAAGCACCAAATGATGAAATGTACTTTGCTGGAATTGATCATAAAGGGTTTGGTTTCACAGCAGAGACCAAGAGTTTATTAAAAACTTCATACTTTGATGTAGCAGAAAGCAGTGTAGTGCACTATGATTGCTGAGTAGACCATGCAAAACTGCATCAGAACTTTCTTACTATTAAAATTGAAGTTAAAGTTAAGTTAAATCTTGCAGGAGAAATTGATCCTCACTGGCCTTGCAGGAAAAGGAGAGACAAAGTCCTTGGTTTATGCAGAGCAGTACACATGGCAACCTGGGTTTTCAAAGATAGGATATTTCTCTCCATTTATTTTAAACATTTTTGAAAACTTAATGCAGATTACTCTGAAAAGAATCAACTGTCCAGTTTTCTTGATCTTTTTTTTTTTTTTTAATAAACCAGTAGAATTTTATAGAAATTATAAAATGAACACTTCTACACTAACTGTTAAGCTAAAAAATGATTTCAAATGTGTACATCCCCAGTAAAGACTTAAGGGGTAAAACTGTAAATGGATGAACATTATGTCAACCTCTTTTAAATCAACAATCCTATAAATTACCTATGATAATTCAAAGGTCCTTGATGAAAAACCAATCAGGTACTTCTGTATCTTTTCTTGAACTATAGTGAAGATTAGAAAGCAGATATTCTTCTCCTGAGTTCTTATAATTTTTCATAGAATTAGGTGAAATTGAAAATTTTCTCCTTGCTGAAAGTCTGTTTTGTTAAGCAGTTAAATTCCCATGGATTTGGTAAAGAGAGATATATGTTCGGCAAAAATCAGTACTGAAAGATCGAAAGAATCAAGAATCAGAATCAAAGAAGAAATCTGCTTTATTTTAGCAGTCCATTTGCTCCACATTAATTTCAGTTGATCCTAGCCACAGAAATTTAAACAGAGTTGTATGTTAACGTATATATGTACATGTCAGGTAAGTGAATATCCACAATTTATTCACTCAACCTGAAGCACCAGTAACTTCTTATTGTATGCACTGACCTACCAAGACAAAACAGCACGAATTATAAAGTGACAATTGTATGTGATTTCATGCCATGATTAATGAACATGATTTTCCTCCACGGAATTACTGATTGAAACCACATCTTGTAATTTTGTATTTCAGCTACTTAAAATAAAGATACATATGAGATATAAGAATAATTTTTTGAATGTTCAGGTAAAAAATGTGCTGTTTAACTCAAATGTGCTGTTTAACTCATATGCACATAATTGCAAGGTTAACAGTAAGCACAGAGGCGTGCTTGCTGCAATGCCCCCAACAGAGTGGCCTACAAGAATCACCAGTTGCTGATTACTTCCAAAAGGCAAGAAAGATCATTCCAATCTTTCTAATCTGATATATAGTTGCTAAAGATTTAAACAATAGTTTTTTTCAAAACAAGAGTTTGCAATAGAGGTGAAATTGGATTAGGCTAGTGTCTACATCTCACAGACGTCAAAGTTGAATTGAAAAAAAGAGATTTCTTTCTTCTGTAGACTAAATGTGACAGTTGGCAATCCAGGCTCATGTTGGAGTTTAAATATATGGCTGATTTGTCCATGTATTTTTTGATTTCTAAGTAAAATTTCTAGTGGAGTAAAGGCCAGTGTGATATGGTGAGATGAACAGAAATTTGTACACATGCATATATATACACATGAAGAATATGTCATGGCAGATAGTTCAGCCCAGAGGAAGAGGTTCTTGTAAATTGTCAAGAAAAATGTGTTAAAATGGATATGTAGCTGTGTCTCGCTCCAATTTATAGGAGGGAGATGAGGTTCTTTAATATCTGTATACCCGGTGTGAGATTAAGAAACAACGGTTCATATGTTGTTGCATCCAGTTTATTACTAAACCTAATCAGGGAGACAGGGAAGGGAAGGAGGGTGATAGAAAAGGTGGAAAAGAAGCAGGAGTTGCGTAAAGCGGGGATAGTCACCAGCAGGATCCAGCAGCGGTCCCGTTGCTCGGTGTTTGAAGGTCCCGGGCAGAACGCAGCAGAAGACGGGGAGCAGCAGCGTGGCCGGCCTTGAGCAGCAGGCAGGTAGACGAGGAAGTCGAGGAGCCAATTCTTGAAGCAGCAACAGCGGTCAGGCAGCAGGCTCAGGAGAGTTCGACAGTATGCAGGAATCACCTCAATCTTCCGGAATCCCTCTATCTTCCGGAATTCCTCTCTCTCCCATGAGGAATCTGTTGCCAGAAACCTCCGTTCTTCTTCATGAGGAATCTGTTGTCAGAAACCTTCCGTTCTTCATGAGGAATCTGTTGTCAGAAAACCTATCCTCATGGTTTTCAGCTCCTCTTTTATCCTCCTCGTTCTCCTGCCTACGTGACAAGGATGGGCCTCGAGCAAGAGTCATTGAGTACCCCCTGAGATGGCCATCATCCGGAGATAAGTCCACACAAAGGAGCACTTCGCAGCTATTTAGCTGCAGTTCATCTCGCTCTCGTTGCCCCTAGCCTTGTCCATCTGCGTTCCCCCAGACAAAGGATTTCACGGTCCTTGCTCGGGACTTGTCTGGACTTGAACAAGTCCATCTGTGTCCCCAGCAAGCTTTGAGACACAGAAGTTAACAGAATAGTCTCTTACAAGCTGTTCCGGGGGGGGGGGGGCAAATAATCAGACAGTACTTCAAAAAGACAAAGAAACCATGCCAGTGAGATTTCTACAAGAGACAAACTGAGAAAGAGGTAGCAAAGAGATAAAAGATGCTGCAGATCTTGTAAACAGTGAACTAGGTACAACACTGGGGAATTGAAAGGGATAAAAAACGTAGGTGTAGAGAAAAGAAACACTAGGAAAGAATTGTGCTATGCATGTCATTAAGAGTTTGATCAGCTCTCAGGAAATGAGTTCACTCTGATGTAGCCTACAACACTACTTGTATAATGGGTAAAAGAAGAAAAAAAAGGTTAATGTTAAATCAGCAAGACCTATATAAAATGTACTGTGTTGAAGATGATAGAAGGAGGGAGGAGATATCTGAGCTAAAAAGAAAAGAATATCTACAGTGACAATAAGTAGCCACATTTTTCTAGTCAACAAAGAGTTCTTGAAGGACCAAAGGACACATTTGGACTGGACAGATGAAATCCTTCTAATTTTCTGGCAACAGAAAAACACTGAGTAGTAGAAAATATGAGTAATGCAAATTGCTGTGTGTCCAGGAGGGATATGATAGAATAAATAACAAGAACAACTGAATAGAGGATAGCAGAACACAATGATGATGTTTATCACATTCTTGTAAAAGCCATGCCTGTGTAGCACTGCACTGCCATAATGATGCAGAGCCATCACAAAAGGGGCAGGAAAATGGCCTTTTTATGACAGCCACTATTTCTCACCAAGGATATCCTAGGAAAAATCTGGTGTCACTGGTTTCTGTGCAGCCCAGTAGGTTGAATGCTTTGGAGGGAAAAAAAAAAAGGTCACGTAAAAGAAGTTTCCAAAGCCAAACACTCCTCAGCTTTCTTCACCAGACATATAGACATAGTATCTATAGTATCTAGGCAGCGATAATATTTTCCTCTATCTATTGTGTGCAGTTTTGTTCTCAACTTGGTAAAACTATTTTCTGCATTTAATATTGAACTAACATAATCTCCCCACCAAAAGATGACCGTGCTTAATTATCTTATTGCAATTATAACAGTAAAAATCAAATATAAATTTTATATTCATAAATTAAAAAGCTTCAGCTTAACAATTATACATAGCACAAATTCTGGACTCATTAAATAACACAGATTTACTGAACTCAAAAGTATAGAGGCAAATTCTTCTCAATCTTTTTAATGCTTTCATCTAAAACACGCTTTTACATCTACAGGGTGTTAACTTTAACTTCTCACTTATTTTCAACTTGTAGTTTTTTTTCCTTTTTTTTTTTTTTACTATATCTTAACATTTTCCTTTCACTCTTACTGTCAACAAATAAAGTACCTTCATCTCCTTTGTTACTTCTACAGTAATAAGCTCTTACAGTTCTTAAGCTGTATTCAGTGATACTCCTGTCATAATAGTTTCCTCATTAGTGCTAAAATTTCTTATAAGTGACTAGCATTAAGTTTCTTCATGGCCCCAAATCTTCTAGCTCATTATGAACATTCATTTCCCAGGCTCCCCTTGATTCTGTGTTGTCTCCTTTCCATATAATTCTGTTAAACTTTCTCTTCCCAGTGACTAAGCTCATTTTCTCTCCACTGGCTCTGTATTTTTCACTTACACCTGGGAAGAGTTAGAATATACACTGAGGGCAACCTACAGATAGATGCTTGCTGACTGACCAAATTCCATAAGCACCCAAATTTAACCAGTAAGAGCTGAGTTTTTTTCTATCTGCAATAGTAAGATTTAAAATATTGTCTCCTTCATCCTGATGTGTAGAACGTTTCAGAATTCAGCTTTTATTTAAAATTTAATTAAATCTGACAAGAGTATTAAAGATTATTAGAAGAAGTGTGGGGTAGAAGAGTGGGGTGGATTGACAACTGGCTGACTGCCATAGCTCAGAGGGCTCCACTGTGCCCACATCCACTGTTTGGTCTCCATAAGTGTTCAACAAGAGCCTATGAATGTCAACAGGTGTCAGTTTTTCTTCCTGGAGGAATTCGGTGACACACATTTTTTTCATACACACTTGCATATGAAATGCCATTTTGTCAGCCTACCTCTTTGCTGTCATCTGTCTTATTTCTCACTGTCTGACATTAAAGTTTTCGGGGTGAATTGCTCTCTCCTTTTTCACAGTTTAGACAATACCAATTGTAATGAATATCACCATGATAGTCATAGTAACAGATCTTGTACAATTGTATACTATATAATTTCAAGTACAAGATTTGAAGATAATTTCATCAACTTGTAAGAAGGTTGTATCCAGGTAACACACATTTTTGAATGAATGGGCCCCTCTGCTTGCTCTCCTTCATGGGTGACTATGTTCTCCGAGATGCATTTTCTTTTTGTTTTAGGATTATTTTTCATTTTCCTACTGTACTGGACTATGGCATATTTCCAACGTGGTTTCTTCCTGGCACTTCTCTTTTGTTAGCTTCTGGGGGTTTCTGCAACCATCAGAGAGCCAGTGTATGAAGTTCTTCTGATGTCAGATTAAAATAGTGTCCTCAAAGTGTTACTGTATTGTAATATCAGGAGTCAATATCCTTGCTTCATCTGATTTGTTTTACTTAACTAAAGTCTCCTGGGAAAATTCTCCACGTGTCATTCCACATTTAAATATGACATAGGAAACAGTGCCTTGTCTTATGGAATGATTCCAGTTCCCTATATTCTCCATTGTAAAAACGATGATTAAGTTTGAAATTGTATATACAGAGAGAGTAACTAAACAACTAAGAGTGGAAGGGTGGAGGTCTTGTAAAAGTACCTCAATTTTCTATGGAAAGATGAGAAGGCAGAAAAAAATGCTGTTTTCAGCCAAAGTTTTTGTGCTTTACTGTATGTAGAACATCTTATAGAATATGTGTTATCATCTTTTTTTTTTTATGACCTTCTTTGTATTGTCAGGCCATGTTGTTTTAAATCACTACTTGAATGTATTGAATTAAAGACCACAGTGATGACCACAGCTGAATTTTTGTCCACTTCTCTGTAGTATTGCTCCATCTGAGGATGATGCAATTAAAGACTGCAGTGTTTCCTGCTCTGGCAAGTTATTCTCCCTTTCCCTCTCTACACCTGCCCCCGCCGCCGCCCCCCCCCCCCCCCCCAAAAAAAAACCAAAAAAAAAACAGTCTCTGAAGTGACTTCTCTGTCATTGAGGGGTAAAATCAAGATACCCTGATAAGGTAGCAGTGAAAGAAGGAATTTTCCCTGAGGGAAGTGGAATTACAAATCCAGACATCATAAATTTCACTACTTCTTTTATAGCTGTTGGCATTTTTGTTGTTTTTATTATTATTTTTGTTTCCATCACAAGCCCCATTATAAGTAAATTTTCCTTGCTGCCCCTTTTAGGAGATAACTAACAGCTATGAGTTTCACAGGGAGAAAGACACCAAGACATTTCAGTGAGACCCAGACAAAACTGCAGCTGGCTAATAAAGGAGTTGCTGCTCAGACATTTTATCATGCAGACTTTTGACTGGTTTGATGCAAATGGGATACTTAAGTAGGCCACACTGTATTCACATATGCATATAAATGATAGATAAAGACTTTTATCATTACGGTATCTCAGACATATGCTTATGTGGCAAAAGATTGAGATCCAGAGTTTGTCCTCCACAAACAGTGTTTGGATGTTTTCAACTGAAATTACTTTATCTTTATTTGTTTTGAAATTTAGAAGGAAAATAAAAGGTAAAGGAAAAAAATAAGACAATAAATGATGCTGTGATGCTTTGGTGAACCCCAAAGGGTATGCATGCTGCTGATATAGGTTTTGACCTTTGTGATTTTGTAGAGCTGAGAATACTGTCTAGAAATATGCAACTAAACAATTTCAAACATACAATCCATTAAATTTATCAGTAAGTTAATGTAAAGAGAGAATCAGATGCATTTTGAAAATTCAGTCTTCAGATGTCTAAATTGAAATGACATCACCAGCTATTATTTTTTCAAAAATTGGGTGTCTCTCCTGCTTTATTAAACAGGCAAAAGAATAATGGTTACAAAACAAAACAAAACAAAACAAAACAAAACTTCAGCATTACAAATTATTTTCACAACTGTAATTAACAAGGACTACTGACTTTCCCTGGCTTCAATCTGAATTAGAAGTTAATTTCTAGGTATGAAAACGACCCAATACAAAACAAAGCCACAACCAATCTCCATTAAAATAATCAGTGATGGGATCTGTGGTTGAGAATATCTGATCTTTTTAGAGGTGTCTGGCAAGGGCTTTTTTCTCTGCCTTTGGCAGGCTGTCATCTTTGGAAACAGTGAATGAAGGCCAACAGCAACAACAACAAAAAAAATCACACTTCTATTTTTTTATTTTTTTAAGTTTTTACAAATTTAGAGATCATAAATGATCATAAATAAACTTGATTAAATAATCAAGTAATCCTTGTGTTCTTTGCAACAATCATTCAAATTACTGTAGTCAAATTTATTACAATAACTATAACAAATTATGGATATAATTATTACAGCATGCCCTTCAGAATGCAGCTTTATTTACAAAGGACACAGCATTGATTTAAACAGCTCAGATTATTCTAACTACAGTATTGAATTGCCTTTATAAATCCATCTGAGAAGCACAGTAATTTGAGTTTAAGGAAGAGACAGTATTACAAGAAGGCTAATGATAATCGTGTTTAAGGTCATTGGCAACTAAAGTACTCACTGTACAGAGGCCTTCTGTCAGAGACAATTATAGTGAAGGGCCTTTGAACAGGGTCGAAACACTCAGACTGTGTTTCTGTGACAGCTTTGTTCTTACAATATTTATTCTGTTTCTAGTTTATCTGTAGCACAGTATTAAATTTAGAGCGTCACGAACCAAATGGTTCATGCAAAACTAAAGTGACAGAATGCAATGATGGTGTAGTCACATTGCAGGCTTCCTAATAATGGCAATGCCTTGTTAGATTAAAAGCATTCCCCAGGACCTAGAAAACAGTGCCAGTAGTCCTGTTCATACAGATTATGGAACTACTGCTAGTTTCATAAGGCTTCCAGAAATAAATTCTTACAGAATCACATTCTTTTGTAGTTGATCTTCAGTCCACAATAGATATTTTAAAATTGTCTTGTTTTCATTTTGATGCACAAGTATTTTAATGCATCCTGGTACTCTGTAGTTAAAGGCTTTCAGTCTTTATTTAATCTCACCATACGATGTATGGTATTGTGAATACTGCAGATGGAAAATTGATTTAGACATCAGATCAATTAGCTAGGGTGTCACTTTATTAATGTTAGTAGAAAATCCACCCAGCAGCTCTGGAGCAGCACAACTTGGGGACTTTATATCCTATCCCATATTATGCTGGCCACCGTTGTAGTAGTCTCAGTATTCTGGCATGGAAGAGCAATTTAAATAACTCATGTGGATGTAGAAAAATCTTTTTTCATACAACAGCATATGTCAAAAGAATAGAGTGACCTATAGTGCACCATTACGTGGTGTTGGTGGCTAGTTTGTCACTGCCTTCCCTCCCTACTTACCTGTATGGATTGAAGATGCACAACCAAATTGTATCTTAAATCTCATGGGGCATCTTTCATCTTTACTGAATTCTGGAGTGTGGGATTATTTTATTTATTTATTTATTTATTTATTTTCTCCAAAATTAGTTGTCTTTTAAACAATATCAATTGTCTATCATTGTATTATTTAATTATTGTTGTATATTCAAAGCAAAAGCACAGACATAA
The DNA here is from genome assembly GCF_019238085.1 of Lagopus leucura. NCBI lineage: Eukaryota > Metazoa > Chordata > Aves > Galliformes > Phasianidae > Lagopus > Lagopus leucura. Next base: position 5,331,368 of record NW_024962253.1, read on the forward strand.
AAGAATATTAATAGGAACATTATTAGATGAGAGCATGCCTTTTTCCATTTTTTATAAAAGCTCTTTGGCAAACTCATTCCCTGCTATTTTCTTGAGGAAAAATTATTCCACCTGGGTCATGTCTTCTCTGAGGAGTAGATAGAATTGAAAAGAAAAAGAATAATAAAAAAATAATCTATCATTTTGACAACAATTTTTTTTAATTACCATCAGGATTAGTGGATTAAAATCCCTCAGTATTTTAATGAAAAAAATAAGGTAACTCATTCTAGTATTGACTCATCTTCATAAAGATTTAATTTTAGACGAACAATGGAAATGGTCAGACTTTTGAAAATGCTTCTACCTCAATATTTTTTGTACTGTGTGTGTAACTTAATGTCATTTGAGTTCCATAGCTTATATGAAAATTATACACCAGACTGCCTTATGAAATAATAAATTTAATTATTTTACCCATTTAGAGAAGTGAGGATAGGATCAGTAATGTCTTGGCCATGGTGTTTCTCCAAGCATGAATTCCCTCTCCACAATAACTGGAGAACATGTGGAAACAGGAACCACCAAAATCACTATTTCCAGAAGGCAATGTAAAATATTAATCATCTCCTTCAGTCCTCAGTCATATTAGAGTCTTCATTTGAAATGTAGTAAGAAGGATTAACAGAGTGTTTTTGTTTTTGTTTTGTAGTGGTTATTTTCAGTGAAATATTTGGAGCTACATGCCTGTGTATGGGTTGAATGTTAGAACACTGTTGCTGGCACTGTCCCTGCCTTCTCACTTGCTCTCAGTTGCTCTGAGCAGCTCTCTCCTTGCCTGTCTTCTCCTTGGTTTTTGGAGCTCTCTCCTGCACAACAATCTCCCACTCCACTGCAGAATGCAGCTGCAATGGTTTAAAGACATTCTTTTGGAAAGAATGTACTAGAAAGAAGCATTAACAAGCTGATTTGTTTTTTACTACCGTGTGTCAGTAAGGGGATATTAAATAATTAATTCCATTTATGCCAGTTTTTTGCACAGAAGGAGATTAAATTTAGCAGACCCAGTGTGCTGGGAGACGCTCCCTTTTCCACTGATGGTGCTTTTAGGCCTAGGAAAACAACAACAGAATATAAAAGATGGGTTTGTTTCCCATAAAAAGCGCACTAAAGCACAGTTTGTTCTATGTCACAGCCCCTGTGTTAGATTAGAAGCACTTTTTACAGCTCCAGATGGAAATGTGAACTCGTAAAAGCCTCTTAGTACACAATATGTTCTCTAACCTCTGATTGTGGAAAATATTAAATAACTAAAAATTAAGTAATTACGTGCAGATCACTGTTTGTCCCTGAAAATACGGATTTTTGAAGGGTTGTACTATTGATTGCTGCATCCCTATACTGTGTTTTCCTTTTTGTCCTGGAGGTGGAATTGAGGTGAATGCTCTACCGTAACAACATCATCAAAGTAAGGGGGCACTTCACCTTGAGGTATTTGAATCAAGACAATAAAGGTAATTGTAACTAAACCAAATTGGCAGAACATATGTGTTTAAATTGTGACAACTCAGTCTGGGTAGATTTACTCATAAATGCACATACAAACACCCATAAAGAAGAGGTCAGAAATATGGGTTGAAAACTACCAGGCACTCTCGAAAAACATGTATCCCCATTTGAAATGTTGGGTACAGAATAGAAATGAGCTAAAAAATTGCCCAAGATTTCTGCATAATGAGTTATTTTTAAAACTTACCTCACAGGGAGATCTAAGTCTAATTTTAATTTCTAATTAGTATTTAACTGTTTGTAGAAGCTAGGAACATTTCATCTGGAAGAGACAAAAACCTTTTCTCCAACACATGTTTGGGAGTTCATACAACACATTGTAAGGTTCAAGGCTTTGTTCTGTGAAAGCCAGAATGGAAAAGTAAAGTAGTTCCCTAATATGGCAGGTGATATTTTGGCTATTAGCTGCTATGAGTAGATTCATGTCTTTCACCCTCATTTTTCACTGAAAATTTAACAGTTCTTGAAACTGTCCTGAGACAGACTAGAGACAAGAAAAAAAAATCATTGGATGGAAAATTCATTTCCACACAATTCTTCCAAATAGTGTTCATTACTGAGTATCACAGAACAGAAAATATTTTAAGTCAAATAAAACATTTTTCTCAAATACTTTCTAATACATTATTTATTTTTATTCATCTTATTAATTTCCACAAATGGAACCCTGAACATAACAGAAATCTTTACCCACAGGGACTGACTTTGTCTTGGTTTATGTCAGAGTAAAGGGAGAAAACAAAACAAAATGCTGCATACTAAACGTAATGTAAACTATAATATATAATAATAATAATAATAAAGACAAAACACTCTGTTTTAAGTTGCATCAAGGTCAATCAACACCAAGTTTGTAATGTAGCTTCAGAATTAGTCTTTTTGTAAGTGGATTGCTTGCTGAAGAGATTATTTCTTTAGATGCTGTATTAACATTTACTGAATGTGAGGTTATGTCCACAGCAGCCACAGGAGTACAAATGTACATTAATAAAGAGCCTCTTTTTACATGGCACTTGATTTTTATGCAGTGTCATTTCCTTCAGCTTTCCTTTTCATTAATATTTAAGGAGAAAGTCACTTACTATGATATTCAGATTTCAGTGAGATCATTCCTAAAATATTTAAAGTAGATAATACATTTATTTCCAGAAATTGTGATAAATGCAGCCTTGGTCTCCTGACCCCTTAATACCTGCAGGTGGGAAAATATACTGGAGGCATTTTAAAGATTCACATGCCAGACTGACCCCATTTTTTATACCAAGAAGGAGACAAACAAGGACAAAGCTATCAGAAGGTTTTCTGATATATTCTCCTGGCCACAGTGAAGGTCTTTACAATCTTTTTCTGAGTGAGAATATACTAAGAATGAAATTCTTGCCATGACAGTGGGCTAGAAAAACAAAACAACCTCTCTAAGCTTTGGTTTTTGTTGGTGATAATTACAAGATCACTACTGGAATTCTTTTTTTTAACTGGGAATGAGGAGAAAATATACTTTTTTATTTTTTTTTTCAGAGGATAACTATTTTGGGTTATCTTCAAAGAAATTCTGATATACTCTTTCTTTCTTTCTTTCTTTCTTTCTTTCTTTCTTTCTTTCTTTCTTTCTTTCTTTCTTTCTTTCTTTCTTCCTTCCTTCCTTCCTTCCTTCCTTCCTTCCTTCCTTCCTTCCTTCCTTCCTTCCTTCCTTCCTTCCT
>NW_024962253.1:5341144-5363138 GCF_019238085.1 Lagopus leucura
CTTTCTTTCTTTCTTTCTTTCTTTCTTTCTTTCTTTCTTTCTTTCTTCTGTTTTTTTTGTTCTTTTCTATTTGTTTGCTTGTTGTATTTTGATCTAGCAAAAAAGAAATTTCAGGAGAATTCTGTACTAATAAATTGCTTTTCTGGAACAGAATTAAGTGCTGGTTGCAGTAGGCTAAATTTATGCTCAAAAATGTTCAGTAAGATTAGCTGCATAAAAAATCATGTTCCAATGCCTGTGAATACCAGATAAATTAAATTTGCCATTAGAGTGAAAGACTAAGTATATAAAATACTTCAAACTCATTCTAACATTTATCTTGCTATTAGCTTGGTTGCTTTTGTCTGTTTTTTATAAGCTTTAATGAAAAAACCAACCAACCAAACAAACAAACAGCAAATGAGTGGAAAACATATGCAAACAGGTATTAGAAGCTCATGAAACTCCCGCAGTCCTGCAACTACCACAGTTCTTCATGGAAACTGCAACTCTGTTTCCTTCCTCACTTTGAAGTCTGCATTTGATGACAGGGAAAACAAAACAAAACAAAACAAAACAAAACTCTCTTCAACGTAGAGAAAAGAAGACTGAGAAGGGATCTTGTAAATGTCTGTAAATGTCTAAAGCAAAGTGGGAGGCAAATGGATGAGGCCAGGCTCTTGGTGGTGCATAGAGACAGCAGCAGTGGCATAAAACTTGAACATAGTAAGTTCCACATTAATATGCAGAAGAGCTTCTGTACAGAAGGGGTGATGGATCATTGGAACAGGTTGCCCAGAGTGGTTGTGGAGTCTCCTTCTATGGAGATATTCAAGATCCATCTGGACACCTACCAGTGCAAACTATTGTAGGGTAGCTGCATTAGTTGGGGGATTGGACTTGATCTCTTCAGTCCCTTCCAAACCCTGCAGTTCTGGAATTCTGTGTGATTAAAACCAGGCGTACTCAGAATATATACTCAATGTGAATGGAGTTTGACAGTCCACATTAAAAAATCCATGTGAATCAGGGATCTTGGCACTTCCTCCACAGTCTAGTGAATCCAGTGTTGGGAATGTGCTATGAGAATGCTTCTAGCAACACTGTCACAATCACCAGGTAGTAGTAGCTGAAAGTATTCCCTAGGGTGGTATAAAGTGAGATAGGATTCAGCAGAGCTAATATTTGATTCAGCTTCATTATGTGATGCCTTAGACACAGATCCCTAGCTGGCATTTAATCAAAGATATTAAACACTTTGGAACCAACAAAATGAAGCCAAACTTTCAGAATTCTAAGAGATCTGATTCCTTGTAATTATTTCTATTACCATCAAGACGAATAAAATATGTAGTAGGATGTTTTTAGTTTACAAAAACGTAGTCTACTTGGGTAAGGTGAAGAAAAAACAGAATATTTTGCTATAACAAATTGTACTCATGCGCAGAATTTTTAAATTGATGCCAATTTTCTACAATAATGTATCAGACGATTTCAAGAACTGCTGCATGGAATGAAATTATAAAACCATTTAGAAAAGATTTATTGCATTACTTGTGGTGTAACTTGTATGCCTTAAGATCATTAGTGGTTTGCCTCCTTGTTCTTGGATCTGACAATGCGTGAGAGCAGATTTAACAGTGAATACTAAACAACTTAGGATTCTAAACCACATAGGTCATTTGTGAAAGGCTGCTTTTCACATTTAAAAATAAATTCGTAAAAAGAAAACAAGCTCATTTCTTCTCAAAATTTCATTGTGTGTTCTCACATGTGAGTGTTTGCCATGGCAGAGGGTGCAGAGAGACATAGAGATGCATAGATAAACAGCATCACATTAAAAAAAAAAAAAAATCCTTAAAAAATCACTAAGACAGCTTACACATTTGTCCCTTTTCACTCCCCAGACAAATACAAATAATAATGACCATATTAAAAATTAAGGAAGTAATGATGTTCAGATAAAAATGAAATCCTATAGTTTGTGCTCAGTATTGACTCAGGCTTTACTCAGAAAAGGAAAAATAACAAGAAAAACCCAAAGACAGAGCTCCTCCAGATGTTTCCACCTTCAGAATGTGTAAATTTAAAACAGGAACTTAACTTAAAAATTATAGGGTGAAGTACAGAAAATGTGATGGATTTTCTGTATAGCAGTCACTGCACATCTACCTGACCTTTACAGGCACAAAGCTGTACATGATATCTGTGTACAGACACAGCTAAACATGACTATCTCACATTACAGAGGGATGAGAAGTCTGTCCAACCATCCAACTTCATATATTTCCTTAGTATCTGAGAAGATATTTTCTCACAGAAAAGAAGAACAAGCAAATATTTCAAGTCTCTCAAAGCTATCTTACACTTCATCCTCTGTCTGTTTGTGGCCAATTTCTGCTTCTTCAAAGACAGATAATGAATGGAAAATAAACCCAAAATACAGCTAGTCAAAGAACACTATGAAGTATGGTTGCATAAAGCACAAGCTTTGATTCCCTTCATAGCGATGTCAGTGGCAAATCGCCTCTTTAGCTTATTGAAAACAGAGTTAAACCACTTATCATACCCAATTTTATGGGAACACAAAATATTTATCCAACATAATCTACTAGCAAGTGCTTGGTTTAGCATGTTGGCTGAGCTGCAAGAAGTATACTAATGAAATTATTGTTATTTGGGAAACAACCCACTCTCTGGAAGCTTGCCTGGATGTTTTGATCTGAATCCAACAGAACTTGGATTTTTCTTTCTTTTTTTTTTTTTTTTTTAAACCTGAAACTCTTATGTTAACTATGTTATCTATGTTAAATATGCTAACTAAGATTATCTTCATAAAACCCTGCTGCTATGATAAGATATCCCAGGCTGTGCAAGAATTTTTATTTTCAAGTCTGTAGGAAGAAGCAACCAGTTTTGGCCGTCTTACCTTGAATTATCATAGTAATAAAAATCCCAGTTTCTCAGCTGAGAATTGAAGTGCAGCTTCTGTGCCCAACAAGATTTAAGCTTTTGTATTACAATGTTTTCGTCTCACAAAATATTTAGAATATCACAAAAACCAGGATCACCTTGGCAGCATTATTTCTACTGTTCCATTGAGATAATACTTTTATATATGTAACTGCATGTACTTCCCATTCTTTTAATTACAGTATGGATCTTATAAAAATCTTATAAACATAAATCTTATAAACATTTATGTAACAAAAGCAGCATACTTAGGAGAAAGTCCTAATTTTCATCAGCAGATCTACTTGCTTACACTGTTTTGTTAGGAGGATGCTCATCTAGAAAATGCATTTGAATCTTTGAATGTGATAGAAATAAAATGCTCCAAAGCAAGACATGAAAAAGGAGGATAGCAGGAAATTTAAGAGATACCTAAATTCATGCACGAAAATCACTACCCAACTCCTTCACTGTTTAAGAGCCCCAAGCCAGCTATGTCTTTGTCCTGGTTTTGTGATTTTTGGTTTTCAGTATACCACATCATAACATCACATGGGGCACTGGGAGTTTAATGGTTAATGCTCAAGTTCTGGGTACCTGCCTGGAAGAGAAGAATGTGGAATTCCACATTGCACAGGGGACTTTGCAGTCACAGAGAGGAGATACAACTCCTGGCAAGGTCACCTGATGGCCTCTTTTTCATCTGCTCTTCTTTGTCAGCTCTCCTCCCATCTCCCTGTGCTCAACTGGACTGTGCATCTCACCTCAGTGTTATAGTGAGGCCTCTCCAACTTTCAGACATTCTCTCATTATATTTGATTTATTAGCTTCAATTCTGATTATATTGTATTATAGTGTGTTATCTTGCATTCTGATACTATGTTTAGTAAATTTGTTTCTCCTCAGATCGTTGCCACTGTTTTTAATTAGTTTGGGGTCCCCTGTTCCCTTTTCTGGAGGTGCAGATTTTGTGAAATTCCTCCGCCCCGCCAGTCACAGAACTGGGCCGAACCAGCCCATAAACTGTTGACAGTTGACAGTCTAAAGAACTTTCTTTATTGTCTTGACATATGCCCAGACTTCAAAAATTCCAGAAGTCTGAGGCCTTTTCAAATACCAAGTTTCCCTCTGCAATGTAGTATTGCTTCCAGAGAAGAGGTGGTAAAGAACAAAGTTCTGCCCAGTGGGATGCATGAAGAAGGACAAGCTTCTCAAACTGCATGCAGCTAGCTGACTTGATTGAAGATTACACTTTTACCTAATTAACAATTGCACTAATTGCTATACATAGGGTGCTCTGAAAATTATGCTGCCTATTTATTTCCAAGGAAATTACAAAACACACAAAAATAGCATAATAACACTATTTGCCAGAGTAAATTCACAGGTAATAAACACTATTTTTCAATATTGTTACCACTATAAGCTATGTATTTTCTTGTGCAGTGAACAAGAGCCTGAATGCCATGCTTGTAAAAATCTGCATGGCCACCCAGAACTTTATTTGTCTTTCACATTGTTATTGCCTCTTCTGAAACACACTACCTATACTTATGGAGCAACTCATCTTGGATGAGATTGCACGGCATGTGCGTGATGTCCAGGGATCAGGACGAGCCAGCATGGGTTCATGAAAGGCAGGTCATTCTTCACCAACCTCATCTCCTTCTATGACTGGGTGACCAGTCTGGTGGATGAGGGAAGGGCTGTTGATGTAGTCTTCCTAGACTTCAGCAAAGCCTTTGACACGGTCCCTCACATACTTCTTCTGAGGAAACTGGCTGCCTGTGTCCTGGACGGGTACTGGGGCCCATCCTGTTTAATATCTTTATTGATGACCTAGATGAGGGGATTGAGTGCACCCTCAGTAAGTTTGCAGATGACACCAAGTTGGGAGGTGGTGTCGATCTGCCTGAGGATAGGGAGGCCCTTCAGAGGGATCTAGATAAGCTGGATCGCTGGGCTGAGGTGAATGGGATGAAGTTTAACAAGGCCAAGTGTCGGGTTCTGCACTTTGGCCACAACAACCCCATGCAGCGTTATAGGCTTGGGATGAATTGTTGGATGACTGTGAAGAGGAAAGGGACCTGGGGGTGTTGGTTGATGCTCAGCTGAACATGAGCCAACAGTGTGCCCAGGTGGCCAAGAGGGCCAACGGCATCCTGGCCTGCATTAGAAATGGTGTGGCCAGGAGGAGCAGGGAGGTGATCATCCCCCTGTACTCAGCACTGGTGAGGCCGCACCTCGAGTACTGTGTTCAGTTTTGGGCCCCTCACTACAAGAAAGACATTGAGGCCCTGGAACGTGTCCAGAGAAGGGCAACGAAACTGGTGAGGGGTCTGGAGCACAAGTCTTATGAGGAGTGGTTGAAGGAGCTGGGATTGTTTAGTCTGGAGAAGAGGAGGCTCAGGGGATACCTCATTGCACTCTACAACCTCCTGAAGGGAGGTTGTGGTGAGGAGGGGTTTGGCCTCTTCTCCCAATCTCCTCTCTCTCTCCTGGGCATTGCCTTGCCCAGGCAATGAGCAGGACAAGGGGTAATGGCTGCAAGTTGTATCAAAGGAGGTTTAGATTGGACATAAGGAAGAACTTTTTCTCTCAGAGAGTGGTCAGGCACTGGAATGGCTGCCCTGGGAGGTGGTGGAGTCGCCGTCCCTGGCAGTGTTCAAGAGGTGTCTGGATGACGTGCTGCGTGATATGGTTTAGTGCTTGTGGTGGCAATGGTGATAAGGAGACGGTTGGACTAGATGATCTTATAGGCCGTTTCCAACCTTGTGATTCTATGATTCTATGATTACCTCACAGTCTTGACATCCATTGTTTGGAGCCCATAAATTTTCAACAAGTGTATATGGGTGAAATTTGTTCATCATGAAGGAATTCAACAGTATACCCTTGATCCATACGCACTCCATATCAGACATCATTTTGTCAGACTGCCTCTCTGCTGCCATCTATCACACAGCAACACAATGTAGTGGAGTATTGGAGAGAATGTTGCACTTCCACTGTCATGCTACCAAAATCTGTGTCTGACATTGCAGGCAAGTATAATAAAATAAGAGGAATTATTTTCAGAGCATTCCTTACAGTATTAATAATTTATGATCTTCACTTACTACTGCAGTCTGCTTTTCCCAGTACTTTAGAAGAATAAATGCTTCTAGGTGCATAAGTACAGAGGAAGACATCATCTGAGTACAATTGCTCAGTTCAGATTTTTAAGTAGGCCACTAAATCATGAAATAAGCAGGATCTCATGCACTCTCCTGGAACATTGTTTTCTGCTGACTAACTCAATTATTTATCATCACTGGCCATTAAATCCCACTGTTTGTCTTTCAGCACTGTACATAGTTAGACTAAAAAAAATTGAAATTCTCTTTGGAAACCTGATTTAGGACACTGGGAGTAAAATCTTCACAAATGAGACCTGGTTTGTTCTTTGGTTTCTGTTTATAGGTTCTGAGCACAGGTCTGGTGAGAGGTGTGCATACATTTTCCAAACTATGTACCTTTGATACCTGTCAGGACTTCTAGAAATTGTATGCACAGTCTTTCAAAACTATGTTTTTTGAGTGAGGATGCATGAGGTATTGTGGAAAGTAATCAGAAATGAAGTACTGAAGCACATATTCTGTAAACATTTTGGGAGGGGGGGGCTGATAGCAAGACATTTCCTAAAATTATATCAAGTCTAGTTTTAAAAGTTTATACCCCAATTTTTTTTTTATTATTATTATTATTTTTTGTAATGCATGTTCTCATTCTCTTTAATATTACATATACATGCAATTAAAGAACTAAAGCAATGTGTTGCTTGAAAAGGACAAAACCACAAAAAATATCATCTGCTGTAAACGGGTGTCTCCTACAGACATTTTCAAGCAAAAAAAGGACAAAATTTATGTGGATATTCTCTTTCTCATAACGTGGAACAAAATATCTTGCTCTTTGAGGCAACATCATGAGACAGGGGAGACATTGTCTGATCAGCTGCAGAAGTGCCTTTCTAGTAGGAAGCCCTCATTAGGACGATAGTAGGAAGTCACATGACTTTTATGTTCTTCTCACTGTGGTTAACTCCAGTCATCCCATTAAAGGTTTTTCCAAGTATCCAGGTTACTCGAATGCCCCCAGTAAATAGCAAAAGACTTAGAACAAATTGTCTGTAATGATAAACACATTCTGGACAACTCCAGTATTATGATTTCTTTTTGCCTTTAATGCATGAAACTGAAAAAGCACCTAGTGCAATGGAAGACCATTATAAATGCCATTAGTTATATTCCAACTGTGATAGCTGAAGGATGCTGATTAATAATAGCGATGATATTCTCCTGGACAAGGGCATGAAACCTAAAATATAACCGATCAAGAATAGAAAAGGATATTCAGAAGTAAGCTTCCACCTTATAATTGTATATTAAGAAGGCCAATGGCATCCTGGCTTGGGTCAGAAACAATCTTGCCATCAGGAACAGGGAAGAAATTGTCCCCCTGTGCTCAGCAAGACATTCTGGCCCTGGAGCGTGTTCAAAGAAGGGCAAGAAAGCTAGCGAGGGGTCTGGAGCACAGGCCTTATGAGAAACGGCTGAAGGAGCTGGGAATGTTCAGTCTGGAGAAGACGAGGCTCAGGGGAGACCATAGTGCTCTCTATAACTACCTGAAGGGAGGTTGTAGTGAGCTGGGGGTTGGCCTCTTTTCTTGCGTAACTGGTGATAGGACTGGAGGGAATGGCTTCAAGCTGCGCCGGGGGAGATTCAAGCTGGATGCTAGGAAATACTACTTCTCTGAAAGAGTGGTCAGGCAGTGGAATGGGCTGCCCAGGGAGGTGGTGGAATCACCGACCTTGGAGAAGTTCAAGGAACATTTGGACTTTGTGTTGAGGGATATTGTTTAGTAAGAGCTATTGGTGATCAGTGGATGGTTGGACGGGGTGATCCTGTGGGTCTTTTCCAACCTTGGTGATTCTGTGATTCTATGATTCTATGATTTTAAGCCAAATTGAAAATAACTTAAGAGAGATAATGGTTTGTAAATAAATAAATAAATAAATAACTTGTGATTACTTCATTTTCTGTATTGTTTAAACAATTTTGACAAGCACAGAATCAGTTGGGGCCTGAGGCTGCATTTGTAAGGCAGTTGAAGGCAATCAATTTAAAAATTCTGCAGCCCTGTCCTCCTCCGTGTGCTGCTGGATTTTGAGTATAAAGCTGGCAGAAAATTTGTCATTTCACTGCTGTTGTTTTGCTACTTGACATTTCTGCTCCACAGGTTTAGCTAACATGGACTAGTTCATGAACAGGGTCATTGAGGATTAGTTCTGGCACAAAACAAAAGGCAGTGTTATTGCCTTAAGCCGACTGTATTATGTAGGAACATGGGGAATGTCACTGCCATAAAAGAAAAAAGACGGCCCAGACAAAGTCCTTACAAAGATGAGGACTGAACCCATTTCTATTTCCAATTAACTGCCAATCATGTTAAAAGAAATAATATAAGGAAAGGAAAAGACATATATATATTAAAAACTTGTATATATTTTTTATGATTTCCAAAAAGTACCCTTTGAAGGAATGAGAATTCTTGAACCAGATCACCTGTAAAACATGAAAAGCATGCTTTTAACAAAACAAACAAACAAACAAACAAACAAATCTTCTGCCAAGAATTTACAGGTTTCTGGTTCCTTTTTTAACTTAATACATAAGTAGCTAGACATGTATAATATTTATACATGAATTGCAGAAAGTATTTATTGTCTCAAATCCATATACTTTTTATGGCTGAAATGATGCACTTTGGGGCTATGTTTAAGTTGAACAAAAGACTCACTGAAGATGACATAGCCAAGGGTGACACCCAGGAAACTGATTTACTTCTCTTAATAATGATTTTAAAATCTGTTTTCTACAAAGATTTCCATAACTGAAATTGTTTTTAAATTATCAAGAGTTGATTAAATTGGTATATTCTAGTTTAGTTCTTGTTTTGTCAAAGAATTTTAGAATTAAATAATAAAAAATAAAAAGTTGTTGCTGTATTATGATATATAATTTGTGCATGTGTTCATGACATTTTCTACTGGGTGGGATGCAAACTGAGGGAGAATAACATAGAGAACCTGTATCAAAATTGCTTGGGATGGATGTTAGTTCTCTAAGAAAAGGAATACTTGAATTTCTTGTTAATTTGTAGCTGACTTGATACAGTTCTAGAGAATACCTGTCAGAGAGCTAATCATATTCTTTGCCCATGCCAGAAAACAAAAAAAAAAACAAACAACATGAATTCCTATTCTTTTCTACATATAATTTTATAAAGCACATAGCATTTTATTTATATGAAAATTATTTATTTTACTTATATAAATAATATTCTCCTTTAAAATCTACTACTTTTTTTTTGCATTCTTATTATTTAATGGTCAGCAATGCTGCAAGTCCCTGTAGATATGTGGAATGTGGAGAAAGAAATGATCTATTAAGCCCAAATAGTTCTTAGTAAGACATGACACAATGCTTTATCTTGCCTAAATATAGGTGACCTGAATTTAAAGGCCTTTACCCATACCCTTGGATGCTGTGTCTCACAGGCTGGAAATTAGTTGAATATTGAACCTCCATTTATATAGATTAATGGATATACCCCAAGTCTTCCAAGAAAACCCCTCTTGGGACACTTTTATTATGTAGATTGGAAAGTGCCAATATTCTGTTCATCTTTACCGTAAATTATTACAAGATAAAGTTGACACAGACATATATTTAATACATCTTTTATGTAAAAACAGGCATATAAAAATTATGCATTTAATTTGAGCTACTTTTTCTGACTTTATATTGTAAGTAAATGTGCAGTAGCTTGTATTCTTTGGAAAATAATAACTGAGAGATACTAAGTGAGGCAGACAGAAAATATGTGCTGTGATTATTAGCAGTAATTATGTAAGTAACATGATCTCTTTCACTCTCTTTTTTTCTCTTATCCCTTTCCTCCTTCCTTATTTTAGGTCAGGTAGTGGCTGTAAGACAGGTGGAGACGGGTGAAATTCTGGGATTGAAAACACTCTGTTTGCATGTCTACATGAGTGTCTGTAATATTATTTAATATGTACAGAGAGAGCATATGTGAGAATCCTTCTTTGGTTTTTTTTTGGCTCAAAGCTTGCTTCCTGAGGTTTTTCTTGTGATAAGACTCTGAGTGACTTGTCAAGGAGGCAACTGATGGGTGCTAACTGTGTGACAATCGATATCGCTTTGGGAACATTTGAAAGCCCCTTCCCCCAGAGCTGCTTGCTCTGTAGAAGAGCCGAAGAGAGTGCTCAGCAGTGTTCACTGGCAGAAGATCTGACCTGTGGCCAAACCGCTCCAGCTTGGTATGGGAGGCTGGGGGATGATACCATTGTATCTTGCAAGGGCAAGATACAAGTTGGTGCCTCCCTGCTTCCTCTTATCTGCTGGCAAGGCCAGAAAGATAAGAACAAAGGAGGTTCCTGCTGAGATCCCAGAGCCAGAAGCTGTCACTGCAAGGAGAACTGACTCAACCACCTTGGGTTTGAGCTGCCACTCAAAGGAGAGCTGATTCGACCACTTTGGATTTGAGCTGTCACTCCAAGGACAGCTGACTCGACCACTTTGAAGCATTGAAAAAGGGCCGTCATCGCCATGGTCGTCACCGTCGTCATCAATAGAACAACTCTGCCCCATGACCCACCACTACTGAAGATCAATGACTGAACTACAAAAGCTGGATCCATGGTGGTGACTATGTCCCTCTTGCTTCCTATAAAGACTCCTTGCTTCTTCTTTTCTATCTTTTCTATCGCCCTCCTTCTCTTCCCCATTACCCTAATTCATAATAGTGTCCATCCTCCCCTTCCCCATTTCCCTGATTAAGATTTGTAATAAACTGGTTGGACCAACATTTGAACCGTTGTTTCTTAATCTCACGCTGGGTATACAGATATTGAAAGAACCTCCTCTCCCTCCTATAAATTGGAGCGAGACAGCATATAAAAACAATTATACTTCCAAAAAGGAAAAAAAAAAAAAAAAAAAGAACCCTTTTTATATAACTTCAGCATTTTGACATTTTTAATGCAGGAAAAATGCTGTCAAGAAGAGCTATCATTCCCTTGATGTTTGATGAACACACCTATTAGACAGCTGTGGAAACACATAGGTCTGTAGATGCCTTTCCAGAGGTAATGGTGTTCTTGTTCTTCCTCACAGCTACCCTAGTGAGAAAGAACCAGCCACAGCCCAAAGCATCAATTTAGCAACCTGCCTCCTGCGATTGATAGATGGAAATGAGCAATTCTTCCTGTATGCTATAGCTGACCTCTATCCCCTACGTGACCATGTACCCAACAACAAGTTTGTAAGGCAGAACCTGAGACTTTTGTCTTCAGCAGTAACACAGTTCTGCTGGTGAACAATATAGCAACAAAAGGGGACCTGAAGTTTCAGTTTACCGAAGGGATCTGGAAGGTGTTGCCCTGTAAGGACAGTTTGCTTCAACAAACAAACTTCAACACAGGATGTTCCACACAAACACGAGGAAAAACTTCTTTATGGTGAGGGTAACTTCTCTACTGCCCAGAATAGCTGTGGAGTCTCTTTCTATGGAGATTCTCAAGATATGTACTTTCCTATGCAACCTACTCTAGGGAACCTACTTTAGCCGGGGTTGGACTAGATGTCCTCTAGAAGTCGATTCCAACCATTATGATTCAGTGATCCTAAGTAATTACTGACATTAATATAATTCCATTTTAAACTGAGGATATTTAACAGTGGTCTTCAGATCTGTTCTTGACTCACAAAATCTGCCACAAGGTGGTCAGTCTGCAAACAAGTTGGATCTCCTATCCATTAAGTGAGGGCCATTTTGTATCACAGTATGTCTTTTCCTCTCCTATATCTCTGAATTACTGTGATTCTTGATAATGATTTTCATCACTGTGGCAAGTGGATTGAAAAGTCTTTGCCAGGTGAAAGAGCTGATACGGTACTGACTGTTCTCAAATTTCTCAGCGCTTCCTGGAGGTCCATCCCAGTTCAGAAGTTTTATCACAGCAATATTTTACAGCTTCTATAACTTAAGTCTTTCTAAAGTTTATTGTTGACAGGTATAGCATATTCTCCCAGGCTTTGTGGTTTCATCTATTTTTCTTCTCTTCTTTCATCCACATCATGATAATCAACTCCACACAGGTCAAAGAATTCTTCAAAGTATTCCTTTGAACTTCTACCTCCTTAAAGACATCCCTGCTGTATTCTCTGATAACTTGGATCTCATCCAGTTTTGCTAGATAAAGACTTAGGAATATTTGGTGAGCACCTTATTAGCTAAACAGGAGAGCAGATACAGGTTCCTACATTTTTCATTAACATCTGGTCTGAGAACAGTGGGAGGGAAGAAGCCAGCAGTGAATGATCTGCATGCACTGGTTGCAAACTGCTATCTGCTCTCCCAGATGAAACCACATATTTGAAGCACCATTTTAAATCTTCAGCAGGGAACTCTCATTTCATCATTTATGTTAGTTATAAGGAATATAAATGAGGCTTTTTTGCCACTATCCTTCCAAAACACAGATAGTCTATTTTTCCCCAAATGTTCAGATGAAACCAGCTGTTTCCAGTCTCTTAAGCATGCATAGTACAGGGGGCCAGCAGAAACCAGAGAGATTTGTTGTCTCAAGTATTGAAAGAAGGAGCAACTTATGGTGCCTGTAGTAAGCTTTCCATTAGAAAGCTTAGGCATATTCCACTGAAGAAAATCCAAACTTCCCATAGACTTTGTGGAGTATTGCTTCTTTCTGATTTATTTCCCTTGTTTTGTACCTTTTTTTTTTGTTGTTGTTGTTGTTTTTGGGTTTTTTTTTTTTTTTTAATTGTATTTTGCTTTATTAAACTGTGTTTCCCAACTGTCTTGTATTTGTACAACAGTAATTTCTTTAACCTCTCCCTTTCACTTGCTAGGCCAACAAAGCTAAAGCTGCAACATCAGTTTCTATTATTCTTAATACAAGCCATCTCCTCTTATTATACTTATCATATGTGCACTTGAATCAGACATCTTCAGCTCTTGCTCTATCTTTTTGTCATCATATCTGCTGCTGTTCCCTTCCTAGAAGGCGTCAAGACTCATCTGGAGTGGAGAATGTTGAGAGACCTTCCCAGTTGTCTAGATTTTCATATGTGTACTCATATTGAGTTTTCCCCTATCTCCTGTCTGTTTTTCCCATCATTATTACTCTGCTTATTTCATCTTCTGTGAATTCTTTTGTACTCTCTGTTATGGCTTTTAAAAGTTTTCAGGGACATAAACCTCATCTTCTTCTGTGTTATTGAAATATATTCATCATCATGAGTGAATGTGTAATTCTCTGCAAGAGTTTGATGTGAATCAATTGTAATTTTTTTTTTCTATTGTCTTCAGAAGTGCTGCCCACTTAGGACGATTGAGTACCTTGAGTGTTCAAGTTAATTCATTCAGTGTCCTATATAAAGAGGCACTTGTGATTATTCAGCAGTGTCTAGCAATGGAGGCAAAGTTAGTATGCAGAAACTCAACTTCTTTCTCAGTAAGCTATGTGGCTTAGAAAAAGTTTGTCTTGAAAAATGTTAGTATGAATATTGAAAATATAGGAAGTTTATATGAGGGGAAAAGATGCAGTATCTTCAGTATGTTAGAAGCACCACCAACCATCTTTTACACTGCTTTGAGTAATCCAACACAGCAACTGAAATCAATGTGAAAAACAGTGAATTTATCTGAATGGAGCTGAAAATGGAGAGGTCAGCCTTCAAGATTTTCTGTTGCTGAGAAACAAATGGAAGAAACTGCCCAGAAGTCTTTGACAGGGCAGGATACTAGAGGGGACTGAATAAAAACAAAAACATCATTTAAAAATATATGTGTATCTTTAATCTACTACCTCTGTTTCAGTTTATTCCTTCCAGAACAAAGAATTGTAATTTATCTTGCTTGTGGAATGCAGCAAAAGCAGGGAAATACTATTTTTTTTTTTTTCCCCACCAAATTTCATTAATGTGAAATTGACTGTCTTCCTCTTCTGTTAATTATACATAAAACATAAGGGTAAAATGATACTGCTTTCTTTTACTCGCACACACAAACACACACACACAAAAAAAAAAGGAGAGAGGAAAAGTGAGAGCAATATATGTATATCTACCTCCAAATATTGTTCTTGGAATTCTGTTCAAACTGCAACCATTTAAAATAATGTTCCTTTTGGTCTTGGTCTTATAGTTGCTAAAGCAGTTGTAAAGATAAAAGCTTTGTAAAAAATATGATGCATGACAAAGTACAAGAATGGAAAATCTCATTGTCGCATTAATTATCTATTGACAGAAGATATACAGTAGGTGATGCAATGGCTTTGGATGTTCTTGTCTTTATTACCTCTTGGGGGAAAAGTTCAGATCATGAAATGAGTTTGGTGCTCTTCAGTGGACATTTGTCCTAATCATAAAATAACCTCATAATTCAGTGCGTTGTAACAAAATTGGAGAGCTCAAATTGAGGAGGCTTAGAAACAGGAGCATCAGGGAGCAATAAATCAGTCTAGAGGTGCAGGACAATGCCACTTAGGGTGACTTTCACAGCATCTATAAGACAATGCCATCCCCATTACAAATCATTTTGCCAGTCAGACATCATAAGGAGGAGCACAGACTTGAAGATCAGGCTAGAAATAATGCTAAAAAAGGTATCAGAAGTGGTCTAAGACACTACTCTGTCCAAATGCCATTTTTAGAGAATAGAGATTTTAATTCTGTATAAAAGTCATATTCTGTAATTTTGCTTTTCTATTTACTTATTTTTAGGGATTTTTCAGAGGTGTAAACAAAAAGCAATGTGTATGATACTCACCTATGTATATAAGATATCTGGAGGGGTGTGTTTAAAGATGTCTGCCACTGTAGGTATTATATTGTAAGAATTATGTTAGCATAAGTGTCTACTCTAGACATCTGTCTTTCCATTACTCATAAAAATTCAAGCAAATTCTCGTATGCTCCTACAGATAATTAAACTTAGTTTAATATGAAATTAACTGCTTGTTTTCAGTTTAACATCTAATGTCATCTGCTCAGTGTTACCTTCTGAGATGGCTGCAATAGGTATCTTTGCTATCTCTACAGAGCCAAGGCCCACATGCAGCTATTTTCCTTATCACAAATGTCACTGTCTGGCCCACAGAGAACATTACGTTCAATCAGGGAGAAATTGACATAGTTCTAGAATGTAAATCATCACTGTGAGACACTAAACTCTGCTGAGGGCCATCGCTCACTTGTTTTCCTGTCATTTGTCATGATACAGGGAGGAATCAAATGTCAAAGAAGGAATCAGAATGGAAAAGTGTAGAAATACAAGTTACGTAGTGGACAGAGGAAGATAATTGCTTTTTGTTCTAGTTTCATGTTCTTATAATTAAGACTTAAAATTTTGTCTTTTCAGTGTAAAAAGTTATCTTAAGTAATTTGTAAAGACATTTTGCTTTTAATATAATGAGTTGATGATGTGAGGAAATACGGGAGGTAACTCTATTTAAGTCCTAAGACCTATACATAGAATATATGAAATAAACAAACTTAAAGCACTGAAGCAGTCCATCTTGACTTACAGCCTTCTTCAGAATTAATTATTCCACAATGAGATACAACCTGTGTTATGCCAAAAGTGAAAAAAAAAAAGCTAATTAACTATCATATATTACATATTTCCAAGAGATGTTATGGGTACATTTTCAAACTTTTATTTATTTATTTTTTAAATTTATTATCTGTCTTTAATTATAAAGCACAGTCTGAGTGGAGTAAATTGTAACTGCTACCTTCATGGGGCTGTAGGTAACATAGTAAAATAAAATATTTTCCTCCTTCAGATTTTCCACACATGTTTAGATGAGAGACTAGTCAGAGCTATGAAAGTACTTAGATGCAGAACAACTGTTTTTTAACTCTGTCATCTAGACCTGCTACCTAAATTCCATCTTCTGTGATGGAATGATAATAATTAATTAGGTAAGGCAGCTGTATCCACCATGTTGTGTAGTTATGACTTATGTTAGCTTCATCGAATATAACCTCCACCAGCTTTGCTCAATTAAATGAGGTTAAGTATTCCTATTTAAAAAATAAATGATAAGCATTTCAGAGACAACATTCAACACTAAGCATTTACAGCACCATTCTTTACCATAGGTCAAGTGTGGACACATTGTTAACGATGGCATTTATCATAACTTTTTCTAGCTACCAGAGAGCTAGGCTTGGATGCAAGCTGGTCTTTGTGGAACAACATATAGGTGCTGTAAAGAGGCAGCCATTTTAGTCAGTGATTCATATCATGCTAATCATCCAAGCTAGACAGGAAAAATCAGCAGAGGAAGCTCTCTGTCACTTAATGACTAAATGCCATACTCAAGTTTTATATGACTAAAAAAGGAGTGAGATTAATTCAGAACTCTCCGCCCAGTACACATTCTGAAGACTGAAATTGCTCATGGAAGATGTAGCAGAAGATTTTCAGAGGGTCTCATTCTTTTTGGAGTGACTAACTTAGTACAAAATATCTTTGATAATCTGCCATGTATGGGTTAGCTATGGCGATACTGAGAACCTGGACATTTCATGGGCTTGGTACGTCCAAAAGTATGGCAGTGAAAGTTATATTACTGCTTGTAATTTGAAAATGTGAAGGGTACTCAAACTATAGTGTTAAAATCTCAGAATGATACTTGGCATGGTTTCAGAAAACAACAACTAGTATTTTCCTAACCAGTTGCAGTGCATAGGGCAGAACCTATCATAGTCCAGGCAGCATTTCCAACAGCAGTTTGCATGTGGTAACCTTGATGTGAAGGCTGACAGTATACTAGTATGGAAAGATATTTTTGTCATGTCACATGAGCTTAACGATAGAAAGAAAGTGTGTTTAATTTATAAATTCTTTTAAAGCTTAGTCTTGAACTGTATCCATGCCTTCTTTATTCAAATCCTTTGTATTCTGAACTGACCAGAGGCAGTCTGTGCCTAAAAATACAAAGCATAGCCAGCATTGATATAGTACATCTCTCATTAGTGCAGTTGAAACAATAACCAGTGCTAAATGTTTTTCAGATGATTCAAAGCTTAGGCATCTGCCTGAGAAATGCTAGTGAGCACCCCTCACGGTTTCTCAGGACAGTAATTTATATGGTCTCTTACATGTTGAATAACTGCTTCATTTCTCCCTTTTGCAGTGTTCAGTATTGGAAGAGTTGCAGATGTTTTCTCCTGTTACTTATAGTCTCATAGCCACCTTCTGTTCACTGCAGCCTCCTGTTGTCTCTTTACCAATACTTAGCTCAGAAACACCTCTGCTCTAGGAAGCTTCTCTAAGATCTTAGTAGTGGTACACATAAAATAATAACAGTAATTACAGTAATGTAAATGCAGGTTTGTGCTTTTGAAGTTAGGAAAAGGAAAATTCACCTTGAATGAGTGTGTTTGTATTCCTCTAAAAAGATTTGTCAGAGGTAGAAATATAGCCACATATAATCTGACTGTACACATTGAAGTGATGCTTTTGAGTGAAAATTTCTGACGAGATAAAATAAATCACTGGATTTTCTTGACTGGAATGGAAAGTAGAGAACAAAATACCAGATTTTAATGAACTGAAATTTTTAATAAAATCACAACTTTTTCATACTTTACACAGCAAAACAAATAAGCTACCCCCAGTTCGAAAATATATATATATTATTCTTCCAAAATATTATTAATTTTTTCAAACGATGAAAAAGAGTCTAAGAAGAAAAGTGAAAAAAAATACAAATTACTAAGGCATACTCATGTTTTTCTAATGATATTAATTGTCAGAGAACAGGCACAAATGACACCGAATACTAACAAAGCTTAATAGAATTCAGGAACTTTATTCTTCAACAAAATGTATGCATGATTTCATTGTAAAATTTATAAATAAATTCAATATGTAAAGAAGTCAAGGAAAAAAAAAATCAATGAGATTATATTCTATTTCATGCCAGATTTAAAAAAGTATATTTAAAAAGCTCTCCCATCTGATCAATCAAATGACTCACTTGGATAGTCAAGGAGTAGCAAGTTGAGGACTGAATCCTATATTGCAGATGTTATAGTGGAACAGATCTGCGCTGCTCTAGGGGAGGCTCTGGGAAGTATCTGACTGGTTTGTTTGTTCAATTATTTATTTATTTATTTATTTGCACTCCTTTGTACTCTGTAGGAGTGTGATCAATTTACTACATGTCTGCAGGAACAGTACCTGTAGTTGCCAGCTGTGATTAGTAATAAGTAGAGGAGGCGGAGCTGTAGTCCTGCAGCCTTCAGGTTGTCTGATGTGGGAGTTATGCTGTGCATGCCAACACTTCCTGCTAAATGGAAAGAACAGTCATGATGGGGTTCTAACAGGGTAAAATTGAGAGCCACCAGAATTCTAGACCCAGCTCATATGCACACATAGGCTGAGCACGATCTAATCCTAAAACCATAAGTGAATGAAAAGCTGAAGGTCAAATCCTAAACTCGTTAACATTCAAAATGTCCACTGAAATAGGTGTTATTAATTCCTGGGGTGATTAAATGATTCATGCAAACAAAGAGAAGATGTGATAGACACAGATATCCCTTGTTCTAGAACTGGTGGTAGCTGGATCTGCAGAGGCTGCTGGTTTAAGTTCTAGCCAGGGACCACAGAGAAAGAAGACCATCCAGGGACCACAGAGATAAAGAATATTATTTTCTCCACTCACATTTGGAGAGAAGGATTGAGAGGCTATGCTAACTAACTTGATCTATAATACAGAGGAGCCACAGGGTGACACAAGTTGGGCTTCAAGAAGCTACTACTTCTGCATGAGTGCTGAAGGGATGGAACTCCAGGATCTGCTCTGGAAGATGGTGTGTTAATGTTGCCTTTTTTGAGTTGTAGGTTGCTGTGGACAGCTCCTGAGGGGAGGCTCATGAGGAATTTCTATCAAGTTGTACTTTCCTGTTTTTTCCTCAGTGAACCTTTCAGCTTGCGCCACAGACTATCCCTCCTCTTCATCTTCTTCTCTGCCATGGTCAGTGAGGACTCTTTCCTTCGAATTTCCCTTACTAGTCCATGAAACACATCATCAATATAGAAGCGAAGAGCTGCTGAGGTCTCAAAAAAGGAGCAAGAATATTCTCTGGCTAAGCTCATTCCTTCTTCAGTTGAAACCTATGTGGGGGAAAAAAAAAAAAAAAAGTAAAACAGGTCCTTAAATATCATCTAATTTAGAGACTGTGAATGAACATGCGCTCATAACTCTGTGTCTTATCCAAATTTTTGGGTACAACTCGAATGTGGCACATCACTAACATGCATTTTAATGGGAATATATTCTAACTGTACCACATAGGTGAGATGAATGTGTGAAATGACCAGACTGAATCTATGGAAAGCCTGAACAGAGCATACTGACAATATTCATATTATTTCGTATGCACCCTTTTTTCCCATATATTTCCTTATATTGTGCAGAATCTTGTGAGATTTGGTAAGCCTGGTTCCTTTGTTCTGTAGGCTAGACTTGATGTCCAAAAAGACTTTAGTGGAACTGTGATCCAAGAAAATCCCTTATCAGCACTCATCCAATCCTGGAGGAAATTTGACTTGAAGCTGAAAACACATCTTTCATGCTTTTTTTTTTTTTTTTTTTTTCTTTTTTTTTTTTTTGTTTTTTTTTTTTTTTTTTTTTTTTTTTTTAACCAAAATGGATTTTAGATCTTTGTACATCTCAGGCATGAGCTGAATTACAAGATAAGATTACAGACTTATCAGGACTGAAATTTTTAAAATCATGCTCTGAAATGTACAAAGATCTAAAATCCATTTTGGTTTTAGATTGTCTTTCCTAAATGGCTTCATATATTCACTCTACTCAGAGTAGATCAAGGAAATGTGTCTTTGTTTTTTTTTTTTTTGCGGAGCTGTAAGAGCAGAGTCACTGTGAATTTAGAAAGAACCAAGACAGCTCTTTTTAATTTGCCCGAATTTTCAGAGATTTAACTTCTGAAATTTCATTATTGGCTAATTCTTGGATCATCTGCCTGCTAATTCCCTAATAAAAGTGTTCTTTGTGATAATTACTCTGTGGTTTAGGTAGTGTTTAGATTTTTATCACAAGGAGTAATTATTGCCTACCACTAACAATATTTTTTCTCTTTTAGGGACTTATATAGTAAAATGCAACAAGTCTGCAGCAGAACAAAGAACAAAGAATAAAATCTATTAGCTAGCTGAATTTTACACTAGCTTAAAAACCAGTATAATGGTCTTTATTTTCAGAGTTTGAACATTAAACTAGATGGATGAAAAGTACAGAGTGTATTAAATTTCTAGATGAGAAAATCCAGACACTTTTTATTTGTGTTCAGATATCATGATTCTTTGTAGTAACTTTCCAACTCTCTGGATAAAAATGACAAGTTAGACAGTTTTGTGAAAGACTACATCCCTGGTTATGAAAAGTATAAATTGCTACTCTCTACCATGACTGAACCAGCTTTATTTCTTTTTTTCTAATTTCACATACCCAAAATGCTATTTTTACTTATTATGGAAATGAACTGTTATGTTTCAAGATATAAACAAATTCCCTTATACCTGCCATGAGGAGAATGCTCTTTTATGATTGGCTTATGACACTACCTTATTGTATTTTTTGCATGTAGCTGTTAAGCAGATGGTTAGAAATAAGATGCTGGATGAAAAGCAACATCAGTTCATTTCAGTCTGAAAGTAAATCTGCACCTAGCACATATTTATATAAAATGGTCACAAAATTTCTGCTTATTACCTTTCCGCTGAGTCACAAAATCTGTAGTATCAGTAGGATCATACCTCTGTATTACAGATTTAATCGTAATTTAATTAAGAATATTTTAAGGGTAAGCAGGGATGTTGTATGCCAACCTGAGTAATACTCACTGACACAATGAAAGATTGTTATTGCTTTCCAACTGCTATAATTGCCAACCTTTAGCAAAAGGAGATGGGTAGCAATATGGCCCTTGTTTTTCTCTGGGCAGCTGTGTAAGCAAAATATGTGATTCAATATGTCTATTGGGCCCCATTGAGAAATTGATTGTCTGGATAGAAGAATATTCTGGTCTATTTCGGACTTTTTAATCATTTTTTCTCTTGCTATTCCTTGAGCTGAAGGAAGATTTTTATTCCTATTTCTCTTTTTAAGATTCTGTAATTCTGAGCAAACCATTATGAACAGTTGTAGTTTCAGTGAATGCTTTATGTATTCATTATCTGAAATGAAAGTAAAAAAATAAAACAAGTCAGAAATATGCTAAAAGAGTAAGTAAGGTTGTAAATATAATTAGAGTGCAAGCAAGATGCTACGCATATTTAAAAAAAAAAAAAAAAAAAAAAAAAAAAAAAAAAAAAAAAAAAAAAGCCTTTACCCTTTCTCCATGACTTTCTAGTCTTTGTTTATTTTATTCCTCTTTTTTTTTTTTTTTTTTTTTTCTTTCCCCCCATGTCTGTCTGTTCTAGGATCTAGGACCAAAACATATATTTTCTTCAGCCAGTAAGGAAGAAAAATTGCAGAGAAGTCATGCTACAATCTGTAATGAAAAAGTGTCTACTAAGAGCTGTGAAAACTGGAGGATACTCAGGAGAAAAAAATTGCATAGAAAATCTTCTTCTGAGCCATGTGGTTGGAGGTTCATAACTTGACCAAATTTGTCAGAATTTCTATTAACAAGCAGACATTTTGTTTTGAACTCCAAAGTATTTTGACAAACTATAGAGACAACATTAATGATATTAATGAAAATAATTAATTTCAAAGCATGGCATTTTTCTTAATCTTGCCCTCAGGAGCTGATTAAGTGCTTTGATGAATTGTTCTGAAGTAATTCAGCACAGGAAGGACACCTGGCACAAAAATAAAATAAAATAAAATAAAATAAAATAAAATAAAATAAAATAAAATAAAATAAAA
>NW_024962253.1:5363148-5422643 GCF_019238085.1 Lagopus leucura
AATAAAATAAAATAAAATAAAATAAAATAAAATAAAATAAAATAAAAATAAAAATAAAAAAATCAGGACATTTAATCTAAGTTTTTTAGCTCCGAGGCCGAAAATAAGCATCTCAGAAATCTAATGCTGTCATAATAACAACTACTGCTTACAGCACCCATAAAAATATCGCTATGTAGCTATAGTAATTTTACTAATCTGTTTGCTGAGGAAACTATACAGAAGGATGTCCAGAGGAAAAGAACACATTCTTTCAGTTCATAACTCTGTCTAGAGGGTAGGTCTCTCTGGAATGAGAAACAAGGGATGAAGCCCTTGATGAGGTCACTGGCATCCACATAATTCCAGGGATTTTCCTTTTTCCCTTATTGCCACGAGAGAAACTATATAGCTGAAATCCAGCCAGATCTGCACAGCTCCGGGACTTGTTGACAAATTGCAGCTTCTGTGGGTCTGTATCAAGAGATGATGTGATCTGTCAGTGTGACACAGATAGGTCAGAGAGCGAGTTTTTACTATTGAACATATATCTGTAGTTTTATATCTCATTTTCAGAGCAACATTCTGTGATTGAATCTGGTGTTGTTTCCCAGAGAATAATTCTGGTTATATTGATTCCACTTTCACTCATTCCTTTACTAGTAAACCTAAGAGAGGAATGAAGAAGAAAGGATGTTACAGTGAAGATAATGAAAGATTAAGTGTTAGAACAAGCTTACCAAATCCAAACTTCATTTGAAAGGTGTGAGTGTGGAGAAGTTGGATCACTACTCAAAAAAGATGAGCATGAAGCTCACCATGTAACTGAAGTGAAAAGTACTCCACAATGACAAATTCATGAAATAGGTAGTGGAGCCCCATGCATGCTTAGGACCCCTGGGAAAACAGTCTTTTCATGGCTTCTCTGTTCTAAGCATCCAGTTAGATTCATGTCATTTTACAGAGAAGATGCACCAGTCATAGCAGAATTTGATCTGTGCACACAAGACTGTAAGCAGAATTTGGGAGTTTTTTTATCTCTGGATATCTCAGGGCCACTTGAAAGGGGCACAGCTTCATCCAGATAGAAATTAGTGGCTACAAGCAGCGTTTTATAGCATTAAAATTCTGTTTGTGACTTTTGCAAGCCTCCATGGAAAATTACAGGTGAGATTAAATGCAACACAGACAGATTGTGAAAGCCATGATGGATGAGCTGCCATCTTCAAGACAGCCAGTTCCCCACTAAGGTTCGCTTCTGTACAACACAAGTCTGCTAGAGATGGACAGTGGGTGGGGAGGCACTAGCAATCACTAGACACCATGTACAAAATATAATATCTGTATCTTAGAAAGTGCAAATAAATCGTATGATCCACCTCTGCTCTTCAGTTGTCATTATCTGGAAAATCTACCCCAGAATCAGACAGTTTTCTGTGTAGCTTTGTCTCTGGTCTTCCACTGGTCAAAGCAGGGAAAGGAGCATCTTAAAGTGGACTCTTTGACAAACATTTTATTATTAGCAGAATTAATAATATCATTTTTGGTGGTCTTCATGCAGGTAAACAATGCATTTCCACTTGAGCAGCTATTCTCTACAATAGCATCACAGAATCACAGAACCACAGGATTGTAGGGGTTGGAAGGGACCTCCAGAGATCATCGAGTTCAACCCCCCTGCCAAAGCTGGTTCCCTACAGCAGGTCGCACAGGTAGGCATCCAGGCAGGTCTTGAACATCTCCAGAGAAGGAGACTCCACGGCCTCCCTGGGCAGCCTGTTCCAGTGCTCCATCACCTCACTGTAAAGAAGTTCTTGCGCACATTGGTGCGGAACTTCCTATGCTGCAGTTTCCAGCTGTTTCCCCTTGCCCTGTTTCCACTCACCACTGAAAAGAGTCCAGCCTCACCATTCTGCCCCCCACACCTTAGATATTTATAGACCTGGATCAGGTCCCCTCTCAGTCTTCCTTTCTCAAGACTGAACAGACCCAGATCACTCAGCCTTTTTTCATAGGAGAGATGCTCCAGGCCCTTCACCATCTTTGTGGCCCTCTGCTGGACTCTTTCCAAGAGATCCCTGTCTTTTTTGTACTGGGGAGCCCAGAACTGGACGCAGTACTCCAGATGAGGTCTTACCAGGGCAGAGTAGAGGGGAAGGATCACCTCCCTCAACCTGCTGGCCACGCTCTTTTTAATGCACCCCAGGATGCCATTGGCCCTCTTGGCCACAAGGGCACACTGCTGGCTCATGGCCAACCTGTCGTACACCAGGACACCCAGGTCCCTCTCTGCAGAGCTCCCCTCCAGCAGATCATCCCCCAACCTGTACCAGTGCATGCAATTATTCCTCCCCATCATCTACTTGAGGTAGTCTGCTGTGTTCTCTTTGTGATTAGGAGGTCCTAACACTCATGGAGAAATGTACACTTAGAATACAAAAGATTACAAAGATTCTCCAAGCCTTTCATTACTGAGACTTTCACTCTGGAAGACCTCATTAAGTTTGCAATGGTAAACAGTTTCATTTTAAAACCAAAAACCTTGGTTCTGAGAAGACTCTTTTCTGGAGATGTGTGTTCTTGGTCATTAATCAGACAGAAGAGGGCACACATTTCTGGACACATTATTCATCCAAGTCCCACTGAGGCTAAGGAGAAGGAATTCAGCGGCTGTTGATTAAGCTCTACAAGGGCAGTATTTTTGACAGGCAGTAATTTATGTGAACTATAAACAAAATATAACCTTTTGAAACCATAGTTAAGGAAGCAGCATCTTGAGCAACTTTGTTTTTACCATACCAGGTAATGAGAGGAGTAGGAAGTCACAAGCATTCTGAATAATGTCTAGGAAAGATCAATATTCCTTCCTTTTATATTTAGGTGTCTTAATCATATTCAATTTTTTTTGGTTGTTGTTCTGTTTTCTAAGAAGCCCTGTTCCAGAAAACAAGAAACCGAATGCCAGATTTTGTATGAGCATCCAGATATCATTTTGGAGGCAGAAAGACAATCTGGAAGAATCCATACAAATGTTCAAATCCCTTCCCATAACTATGCATTCCATAAATATGTTAGAAAAAGAAAAATAAATGTTTGTTGTGGATATAAACCTATGATATGCCATGGGAAAAAGGAGATGCAAAAATAAAATTCTTGCCTAAGACCTGAGTCTGCATTAACATATTTGCCGGGAGAAAAAATTGAAAAATAATCTAATGGATCTATAAAGTGATTGCCATTCCAGAAAACAAAAAAGTTAATTAAAAAAAAAAAAAAAAAAAAAAAAAAGCTATCTGTCTGACATGAATGATAATTTTATTGATCCCAGCTCTGACAACTGAGCTTGTGCCTAAGGCGCTCCAACAAAACAGCTGTGACATGTCTTCTTAATGATGAGCGACGACCAGAACTATTCAATTTTTGCTAGACCAAGTTCATCAATGTGTCTAAGGTACCAGGAAAAAAATAGTTAGTCCCTGACCACCCACCGCAGATGAACATCAGGGACCTGCCCTGTAATCTGGACAGGGACAAATTCTGCATTTTGATAGATGGGACAGAGTCCAATTAAGGTTGTAAATATCTGACCTGATCATTCCTATGTTATCTGTTTCCTTTCCTAAAGACAAAAGCTTTCACTGTAAAGCATTTAATTCCTACTTTAAGAAGTTTACAGGCCAATCCACTAACCTAAAAGCAAATCTATTATACCTAGCTTTTGATTTTCCACAGGCAAGAAGTGTATTAATATCCATGGTGGGAGAGATATTCTAGTGTCTGTTTTAAGGATCTTTTCAAGTGTGATATACTATTTTCAAGTCAAAGATCAAGTACTCACATCTTTAAGCACTGGGTTGGGTTTGAAAATCTGAGCAGAAAATTCAGATTTTTCTGTTTTTTGTTTTTTGTTTTTTGTTTTTTTTTACACAAGTGACACTGTTGCTATTTGTTTACATAGTATTACTATGTAAATAAAAGAAGAAAAACTGTTCCAAGATGTTTTTCACTTCTCTTTCTTCAGATATTTACAATTAAATGCTTTCTTTTATATAATTGCCACAAAAAGTACACCCATGAATGGAGAGGAAAACAGAAAAATCAAATGGAAATAAATTGAGACTGAAAGAAATGTTGAAGACTGAGCTTTATAACAAGGTATTTTTTCCTTTGTGACCAGGTATTTAATATGACTATGTTTCAATTTTGAACAAATGTACAAAAAAAATGAGAAAGTGAAAACATATATGTTTGGTTTTAAATACTCCAATTTCCGTTTCCCTCAATCCAAACACTTTTTTGTTTCTGAATCTTTAACTGAATTCAAGTGAGTTATTGCTTAAAAATATGACTTGGAAACTTTTCCTTTTGTAAATACAAGAATAAAACATAAAATTAAACCTTACAATTATGTTTTAACATTCATGCCGGATCATTCACTGCAGTTACCAGTTTGATTTACCAAGATTAGACCAAAATCCATACTAGTTTCAGCTGATATAAACCAGCATTTTTCACTCAACCTGTTTGGTTGAGTGAAACACCTAAGTTTTTTCCTCAGTCTTTGAGGAAACACCTCTTTTCAGCAAGCTGAACAGTAAATGAGTAACACACTGCAGAAGCGTGACAGGAGAACTAATGTCAAGGCTATTGCTCCTAAATCTACTTAGAATTCTTCAGAAATGATTAGTTGAACAACCATAATTTCCTACTTCATGGCAATGAATTCTGCAGGCTTGGCTTTGCTGGTTTTCTAGATTACAAGCTTAGATGAGATAAAAGCTACTGTATCATTAATTGTAGTGGTGAAGGTGTTGAGGCACATACAGTTTGGTCTCATATCTCCAGTTTTCCATGTTTTAATTAACCATTCTGTAACACTTTTTACTGTTTTCACATTTCAGAATTATTGAACAAATGGCCAAAACAGACCTTGTTGGCAGACTGTGGCTAGGAAAAGATGACATTTTGCTGTCTGAGTTTCCCTGATGGACTGCATGGCACAGAAATACCATGTACTGCATTACTAAGATAATTGATGCCCTCAGCTGATCCCAACTGGTCTGAAAGCACTTGCATTATAGAGCCTGAGATATACTTTTTCTTTTTTTCACTCTTAGCCTGATCTTTGCATTTTGAGAGGAAGAAAAACACAGCTTTAGTAGTGCAGAAAACGATAGTCTATGGTTTCTGTGTTATGATTTGGAGTTTGCTTTCAGATGATGGAGGGTGGAGACTGTAAGAACATAGTACTTATTTTGTACACTTGCACAGAAAACCTTATCATAGTTTCAAGAAAAATAAAATTCCTGGACAGAGTAGAAGACATTAATCTGTCCCAAATTATCCATTTTATGTCTGCTTAATCACTGAGCTGGAATGTGAAGTGCACTCTTAATTTCCTTTTGTAAACCAGGAGAATCATATTTTTATTTCATCCAAATGAAATGCAAATTGTTGAGGAGTAGGAAAGTAATCTGATGAACCACCATTGAATGCTTGTTCTTATGTCCATTGCTATTGACTGCATTTAGATTAGATTAACATTTCTTTTGACCTATTATGGTCACTGCTATGCACTTACACAAAATCTATATGCTATTACTAGCTATTTCATTAAATTCATCTATCTCAGACTTCTGCACGTGAAGAAAAAAAATTCCAATCTTAATGTGAAATTATCATTATTTCTTGAGATTTTTATCACATATTTTGGGAGGGAGATTATAACACCACTGATTTCTGTCAGTTTTCTTTCCCTTTTGGGAGTGATTTTTTTTTTTTTTTTTTTTTTTTAATTTGGAATAAAATTTTTTCTTGTAATTTGGTTTTTTTCAATAAAAAAAATATTTAATTTTTTTTTTTTTTTTTTTGTTTTTTTTTTTTTTTTAATAAATTGAAACATTCTTCATATGGCTGTCTTGGCTGTCTAATCATGAAGTAAGTAAAGCACATGAGGCTCCGAGGTATATTTTTCATAACTTTTGCCAATTTTACCACATTATATCACAGATTAATGCTGAATTATTAAACCTGCCTCTCATTTCAATTAAAAATTACTATGGAACTAGGGTGCTGTCTACAGGTGAGACTATGAAGTTGTTCTCTAGTACAGACTACAATCTTTTGCCTTTACCTTGTCAAAAGCAAGACTGATGAATGAGTTAAGGCATCTTATACCAGGAAATGTTCTCAGAGAGTTGGCCTCAGGATCTGACTGAATTAGATACTCAAAGCCATATGATCTTGCATCAGTCAGCAATAGCTCTGGGTCTAATTTGAAGTGAATCTGGAAGCGTTAAATCCTTAGCATCAGTCTTCAAGATGAACAAGTTCAGGTCAATTGCTCAAAGCATTTTTCAGAGATCTGACAATTTTCTAAATTGTCCATCATCTATAAAGGTACTCTGATTGCAATACTTAGCTGAAGGTATAGTGGTCATAAGATGCAAAAGGGGGATGCTTCTACATTATTTCATAAGAGCAGATCTGTTCCTGATATTTTTATGTGAGGTTTTTCTGTTTTTGGCTTTTTTGTTTGTTTGTTTGTTTTCATGGAAACAATCAGGGAATTAATTACATTTTTCAATTCACAAGAAAGGAAAATTATTCCACATTCTTTTAAGCAACAACAAAAATTTTCAATTATCTCTTAGCAACAGATGGTTAACAAAAATACAGTCAAAGAATCTGTAAATGTTGCTTTTTGTACTTTATAGATTTTTTTTTTTAGATAATTTTAAACCAGAAGTTTAGAAAGTTAGTAGTGTCAGTTCTTATTTCAAGACTGAAAGCAATTTCTATTGCACTGTGAGCATAAGTTAACTATGAATCCAGTGCAACCAACCCATACATTATTTATGTATATACTGATGTACACCATTGTCATTTCTGTTTTAGACATTTAGAATTCACTAGTCGTTTTATTTCAGCTTTTTATTACATCTCAGGCACTAAGTAGATGAGTACTGGAAAATCTACATAAAAACTGGTAAACCATGGAAACATCTTTGTCATCATAATATGAAAATGATTTCAGGCAGACAATGAACATCATGCTAAGTTCCCAGCTACAATAGGAAAAACACATCAAATCTCTCCATCTCCATGCAATTGTCATCTTCTGTCATTTGCAGAGCCTGTCCAGGTTGCTATAATGGGTATTACTGAAAAGAAGCAAAGATAATTTTTAATGCTTTTACAGAGATTTGGACAATGACGGAATAAAACAAACAAATGCGTATATATATGAATATACATGTGAATATACAAACAAAAATATATGTATTTATTTTCTCAGGCATCACAAATGCTTGAGTCATTAAAGTGCCTTAGGAACAACTGATAGAAAATGTTTTATTTTCCAACCTCTACTTGCCTTGCTTTTCAAAGTAAAAGGTATATTAAACAATAAGGGGAGATATTATACTGGGGAATGGGGATGATGTTTTGCTATTCATTTTTCTGG
The DNA here is from genome assembly GCF_019238085.1 of Lagopus leucura. NCBI lineage: Eukaryota > Metazoa > Chordata > Aves > Galliformes > Phasianidae > Lagopus > Lagopus leucura. The sequence goes on from NW_024962253.1 coordinate 5,370,593, forward strand.
AACTTAAAAATAATTTTGAAAGCTTAACAATTTTGAAGTTTATTGGGAAGATTTGTCAGACCATCTCATTAATGCATTATGATGGTGCACAATATCTTTATCAAATGAGAGACAATGATCTTCCCCATCTAAATATTGATTCAGGCAAAGTATTACACTTTTGCAGAATATGAATTAACTGAAAGAAAATCCACTGAAGCTTTATTGGAGTGTTCCTTTTCAGCTTCCTTCTTATATAATGAAAGACAGCTCCTGGATAAACAAAGTGCCTTTTCTTGGTCACAGAAATAGTGAGAATCCCATGACATAGGAGCCTTAAAATGGAAATGACAGCTATATAAAGAGCAGCTACTTTACTCCATCATGTGACATGGTATGCCAGCATGGAGAATGCAGAATAAAACACTGAGTCTGAAGAACTGTGTATAAAAGGTGTAACAGTGAGAAGGGAGTAATCTGAGGGAGGAAACTGAAAAATTTTAAATGGCCAGTGGGAAGGAAGAGCTATGAGAATGCATTTAGCTAATTAGACATAACAAGCTCTCTTACTGTCTGCTAACCTAATTCAAATTACCTCATTTTTGCTGCAGGCTAAAAGCATACACTTGTACAGTTTCTGTGGTAACTTGTTTGCGTATCTCGTGCAGTTGGAAATCTTCCTATTTGCCAGATAAGTTCCTTTGGATAACCCTTTTATGTTTGTTGCCTCTGGGTTTTGATTTTTCTCATAAGACCAAGCACCTTGAAGGAGATTAGCAGCTAACAGCTGGCAGAATCTTAACTTTGTTGAATATAGCTTTTTGATTATAATTTTTTGAGTACATCCCCAAGACATCACAGAGACTTTAAAAACTTTAGAAACTTGGAGACTGATTAGAAACTTAAGGAACAGTGATTCTCTGTCATTAATCAGTTTTTGTTTGTTTGTTTGCTTGTTTTTTAACTTTTTTTCTCTTTTTTTTTTTCCTCCCTAGTATACAATGAAATGACAGCATCGGTGGACAAAGGAAAGGCCAATGTCATTTACCTGGACTTGAGCAAGGCCTTTGACATGGTCCCCTACCACATCCTTATCTCCAAATTGAAGGGATGTGGATTTGATGGGTGGATCACTCGATGGATAAGAAACTGGTTGAAAGGCCGCAGACAGAGGGTGGTCATCATTGGCTCTGTGTCCAGGTGCAGGCCGGTAAGGAGCAGCGTCCCCCAGGGCTCTGTCTTGGGACCAGTGCTCTTTGACATCTTTATCAATGACATTGATGACAGAATCGAGTGCAACCTCAGCAAGTTTGCTGATGACACCAAGCTGAGTGGTGCGGTTGACACAGTGGAAGGAAGGGATGACAGTCAGAGGGACCTCAGCAGGCTGGAAAGGTGAGCTCACGTGAACCTAAGGAGATTCAACACAGCACAGTGCAAGGTTTTGCACTGGGGCTGGAGGAATCCCAGGCATATATACAGACTGGAAGGAGCAGTCCTTGAGAGCAGCCCTGTGGAGAGGGACCAGGGGGACTTGATAGATTGAAAAACTTAACATGAGCCAACAGTGTGTCCTTGCGGCTTGGAAGGCAAATGGCATCCTGGGCTCCATCAAAAGAGGGGTGGCCAGCAGGGACAGGGAGGTGATTGTCCCCCTCTACTCTGCTCTAGTGAGGCCTCATCGAGAGTACTGCGTCCAGGTTTGTAGCACCCAGTACAAGAAAGACAGGGAGATGTTGGAGAGGGTCCAGAGGAGAGCTAAGAAGATGATCAGGGAACTGGAGCACCTCCCCTGTGAGGACAGGCTGAGGGAGCTGGGCTTGTTCATCCTGGAGAAAAGAAGGCTGCGGGGTGACCTCTTTGCAGCCTTTCAATACCTAAAGGAAACCTATAAACAGGAGGGAAATCAACTCTTTGAAAGGCTTGATAACTGCAGGACAAGGGGAAATGGTTTTAAGTTGAAGGAGGGGAGATTTAGGTTGGATGTCGGGGGAAATTCTTTACGGAGAGAGTGGTGAGGTGCTGGAACAGGCTGTACAGAGAGGTTGTGTATGCCCTGTCCCTAGAAGTGTTCAAGGCCAGGTTGGATGGGGCCCTGGGCAGCCTGGTCTAGTATTGAATGTGGAGGTTGGTGGCCCTGCATGTGGCAGGGGGGTTGGAGATTCATGATCCTTGAGGTCCCTTCTAACCCTGGCCATTCTGTGATTCTGTGATATTAATTTTTTACTGAGGAGACAATTGAATTATCTGGATTGCTAATGCAAGCGGATTGCTGTTTACTATATGTTTATTACCACATAGAAAAGGAAATAGAGAAAGAAGAGAGAAACAGAAGAGTCGAGGCAGAATGAAAGAGGAGAGGAGGAACACAGATTACATTTTTATTATTCTAGCTTAGGGGTAGAATAAAAAATCAGACTCCTAACAAACAGAATGGCTGAAACTCCTTGCTATAAGCATCATTTTAACCTCTTCTGTGGTATATACATCCAATTACACAGATACTCTTCTGATTGTCACGGTTTTGTGATTTTTTTTTTTTTCAGTATTTCACGTCATAGCATCATATAGTGCACTGGGAGTTGAAGTGTTCCAATTCTGGGCACCTGTCCCTTACGTTGCAGAAGTCATGGGATCTGGCCCCTCCTGGTTAGGCAGTCTCTTACTGCCTTGCAGTGGGTGCTGGAGGGTGCTTTCCTAGCTATATCAAGCTTTTCAGGTTTGACACTGTCTCAGGAACTCTCTTTCCTACTTTATTTGATTTAATAATCTCAATTTCAATTAGATTGTATTAAATTGTGTTATATTTAAAGGAACCTTTAAATGTCATCTAATCCAACTCCTGTGCAATGAACAAGGACATCTATAGCTTGGTCAGGTTACTCAAAATCAGTTCCAGCCTGATCTTACATGTCTCAAGGGGCAAGGCTTCCACTATCTCCCTCAGCAATCTCTTCCAGCAGGTTTGGATTTATTTGGATTTATTGAACCTCATGAGGCTCACCCAGGCCTCTGCTCAAGTCTGTCTAGATCTCTCCAGATCGCGTCCCATCCCTTGGGCATGCAGACCTATACACACACCTTCATGTTGTCCGCAAGCTTGCTGAAGTTCACTTGATCCCACTTTTGATGTAATTGATGAAGATGTTAAAGAGTGACAGTCCCAGTGCTGACCCTTGAGGGATACCAGCTGTTACTGATTTCCATCCAGACTAAGCCATTGATCATCACACTGGTACAATCTTGCAACTAGCTCCTTGTCTATTGAACGGTCTACCCATCAAATGCAGAGAAGGATGTTATGAGAGATCGTGTCAAAGGTCGTATTAAAGTCCAGATAGATGACATCAGTGTCTCTTCCCTTGTTCAGTGATCCAGTTATGCCCCCACAGAAGACCACTAGCTTGGTCAGGTAGGTTTTGTTCCTGGTGAATCCATGCTGATTATCCCATGTCACTTCCCTCTCTTCCATATGCCTTAGTGTAGATTCCAGGAGGATCTGCTCCATGATCTTCCCTCCCTCAGAGGTAAGGCTAACAGGTAGTTAGTTTCCTGGGTCATCTTTTCTACCTTTCTTAAAAATGGATGTGATATTGCCTTTTTTCCAGTCACCAGGGATTTCACTTCACTGCCGTGACTTTCCAAATATCATCAAGAATGGCTCAGCAACTACATCAGCAAATTCCCTCAAGATTCTGAGATGCACCTCATCATCCTCACTTACGGACATTCAGGTAGCCCAGGTGGTTGTAAACCTGATTTTCACTTACAGTGGGAGATACATCGCTCCCCCAGTTTCTACCTTCTGAGCCATCTGCTGAGCTATGTGTGTAGAACAGCTACTAGTGAAAACTTAGGCAAAAAAGTTGTTGAATACATCAGTCTTCTCCTTTTCCATTGTTACTATTCCATTATTATAGCCTGCCTGTCTTGCTCACTAGAGTGGATATGCTCTCAGATTTTCCTTTTCTGGTCAGTGTCCCTGTAGAAGCCTTTCTTATCCTTCCTTGCTCCACTTGCTAAGTCCAGTTCTAGTTGAGCCTTGGCCTTCCTGGTGCTATCCCTGCACAGCCTAGTAGCATCTTATTCCAGGTTGCTTGCTTCTGTTTCCACTGCATGTGCATTTTCTTTTTTTTCTACTGTTTGACCACCAGGTCCTGTTTCAGTCATGCTGATCTTTTGGCATGTACTTGGGAATGGAGAGTTCTTGTGCCCTGAGGAAAGCTTCCTTACAAATTTGTCAGCTCTACTGGCTTTACAACAACAGTTGGATGTGGATGCCAACAAAACAATGCTCTGAAAAGTCCCTTTGGTACAAGGAGGCTTTCAGCACTAGGCACTCGATTGAGTGTACCTGTTTTCTGACATTTATTTATTTCACATCAGGTAGCTAACTCAAACCTGCAGTCTGGCCAGAGCCAGGAAAAGGAACTAAAAGCTAAAGAGACAGTGTGTGTATTGTGGATGCCATAAACTAGGCTGCCCTTCTGCCTCCTGTAAAGGTTGTTCAGAAAATGAGAGAGATAAAATGGTGGGTTGTAATCTAGAGTAAAACAAGCCACGTGAACCATTGCTTCTGTGTCTTTCTGTGCAGAGGAGATTGAAAGTGTAAGAAATCAGATAGCAGATACTTTAATATAAAAATATCAAGAATTTTATGGGGAAAATAGTTTTAAGGGTTGTGGGGAATAAATGTAAAGCTTTTCAGAAGTAGCCTATTCTGGCTGATAAAATGTTAGCAGTATTTTATCACTGATAATCACGTTGGCTAGTAGGTAAATCTGAAATTGGTGTAGATTGCCATGCATGCCTGAATGAGCAACACCATAGTTCAGAACACAAAATGAACGGGCAAAATTTTTCCCAAGCCACACAGACATAGCAGTGGCAAAATATGTTCAGTATCTCATTTCTTTTCTCTCTGTTCAGAATTTTGTAATGGCTCTCCTTTTTTTTTCTTTTATCTTTTTTCTTTTCTTTTTTTCTTTTTTCTTTTCTTTTTTTCTTTTTTAATTTTTCTTATACACATAAATAAGTCTGGGTTTGAGGAAGTGAAATTCCTGGTACTAAAAACAACAGCTGGTGAAAAACAGTAAGTGCTTGAAGCCTTAACTGTTGCTGTCAATAGCAATTCAGGACATGTTATCACCCCATTATTTTTTTGCCCTTAGAAATAAAATGAGTGTTACTAAATGGTTTAGAAAATGACAACAGCCTGTGGTAAAGTTTTGTTACACTCAATGGAAGGAGTATTAATAAGAGGATAGTATGGTACCTGTGAGTCAAGTTGGGGTTGAAAAAGAACACGGATCTTATTTAGAAGTGTAGTCTCATAGAAAATCATGAGTTTGAGTGGACTCACAAACATCACCTCATCCAATGCCTGGATGTATGAAGGACCATTCAAGATTCAAACTAAGAACACTGCCCAAATATTTCTTGAATTGCATTAGGATTGTTGCTGTGACCACTGCTCTGGGGATCCTGCTACAGTGCCTGACCTCTCTCAGTGAAGAAGCATTTCCTGATATCCAACCTGACCTTTCCCTGACACTGATCCATGCCATTCCTTCACTTTCTTCAGAGAAAAGAGACCTTCTCTGTGACTGACACCAACAATTCAAGCTGGTATTAAATATATACTGTGTAATAGTGAACAGAACTCAGATCATTATTTAAGTTAGAAGAGATCTTTTGTAGGTCATCTAGATCAAACTCCTGCTCTAAGAGCTCTACTGCTCTACTGAGCAATCATGTTGAGTCACTGATAGCCAGGATTTCTAGGTTGTTATGTGAAAAGCTGTTTTCTCCTCAGTATTGCTCACCTGGTAGTGCTGTATGATGTCCATTCTAGGTACAGCTAGGATGTAATGTAGCTAATTTGTTTTCTTGAACGTCATGATTGTTGGATCTTCGTGATGCTGAATCATATTCGTGAACTTCATGATGATCAGACTATCCCAGTTATTTATACAAACCGTGGGAAGAGCCCTTGAGAGCAGCCCTGCAGAGAAGGACTTGAGAATCCTGGTGGATGAGAAGCTGGACATGAGCCAGTAGCGTGTGCTTGCAGCCCAGAAAGCCAACTGTGTTCTGGATTACATTAAAAAAGGAGAGGCCAGCAGGGAGAGGGAGGTGATTGCCCCCCTCTATTGGCTCTTGTGAGGCCCCATCTGCAGTACTACATACAGGTCTGGGCCCTCAGTACAGGACGGACGTGGAGCTCTTGGAACGAGTCCAGAGGAGGGCACTAAGATGATCGGAGAGTGGGAGCACTTCTCCTTTGAGGAAATGTTGAGGGAACTGGGCTTATTTAACTTGGAGTAGAGAAGGCTCCACGGAGACCTCATTGTGGCCTTCCAATACCTGAAAGGAGCTCATAAACAGGAGGGAGAACAGCTGTTTATGATGTTGGATAGTGATAGGACAAGGGGGAATGATCTTAAACTGAGACAGGGGAGGTTTAGGTTAGATATTAGGAGGAAGTTTTTTATTCAAAGAGTGGTGACACACTAGAACAGATTGTCCAAGGAGATTGTGGGTGCCACATGAATGTGGAGGCATTCAAGGCCAGGCTGGATGTGTCTCTAGTCTGGTGGTTGATGACCCTGCACATAGCAGGGGGTTGAAACTAGATGATCTTTGAGATCCTTTTCAACCCAGGCCATTCTATGATTCTGTGATTCTATGATTTTAAGATTCTACGATTGACCTCTGAAGAGTTCTGCCAATACTTTGCTGTCAACTAGACTTCATCCGGCTCATCAGAAGCCCTTGATCCTGGTGGTCCAATTTTTTTTTCCATCACCCTGTGTTCCTGCTACCTGAACCCTATTTCACCTGTTTGATGATATTATGAAAGACTACACTGGCAGTCTTGTTAGAGTTAATTTAAATATAATTGACATCTCTCGTCCACAGCCAATCATCAGAGGGTGATCACAGCCTTTCAAGAATGATTTGCACTTAATAAATCCACACTAGCTGTTCCCAAGCACTTTCTTGTTTTTCATGTGCCTGTACTTGCCTTTTGGGAGGATCTGCTTCAGAAATGTAACACTCATTTTCTTTCCAAGGCAACTGAGACTTTAAAAATATTTAGATACACTTCATAGAACTTTATCTCAGGTACTGTTATCTGAAAACACAGGCATCAGAACAATCTATTCATCATCTAGGAACCAAGTGTGCACTTACAGACTGAGATCCTGGCTACTTCAACACTACTGAACCATCTTCAAAGGTTGTCCAAGGAATGTACAGAAAGCTAAGCGGACATAAATATAATGATGTAGCCTTGCCCCATTATTTTGGGTTACAACATGAATTTTTCTGCCTGGTGGGTTTCTGCTTTTTTATTTTTTTATTTATTTACTTGCATTTATGTTATTACAGCCTGATTAGAGCCTTCTGATCTTTTATTTTTTTCTTTCTTTTTTTTTTTTTTAATTGTTATTATACTTTACTTAATAATCTTCCAAAAAGACTGTATATGGCTTAAAATGATCTAAAAACATATTTGTTTTTTAATTTGGAATGAATGCATCCTTTTATATAATGCTCTAGGCACTGGGATGTATCTGTGAAAAAGTTGGTTTGCTACTGCTTTCCAGTGTTGATTTGGCATTTACAACAATGATTTCATCTCTGCAATATGTCTTGTGAAAAAAATAAACTGTCTTTATTTATATCCACTGTACAATATTCCTTTTATTCCCTAATACGTTTAACTTTGCATTTCATAGTCTGATGATGGGGTACACTGTAGGCTGTAGAAAATCTTCACCTATGGAATGAGTAAATATATTAAATAAAAAAATTACTCTAGAGCTTCTCTGCAATAGGATTTAACAATTTTAAATATCTTTTGTTTTCTTGGTATTAAGCATTTTATGTTGTTCACTTTCATTTCTTTTAATGCTGTTCTGAGTGTTTTTAAATCACGTAACCCTGTGAAATCAACATGGACACTTTTAGAAAATAAAAATCTTTAGCTCTTCTCATTAGTTCTAATAATCTCATTTGTCCTGGGTAAGGATCTCTGTTGTTTCAACTTTCCTGGGTACAACCACAATAATAAGAAAATTCTGAGCTGGGTGTCAGCAGATTGAATGTTGATTAACAAATCTATAGATATATCGCAGTGGCATTTCATCTGTCTAGGACACATGGCTCTTGTATCAGAAAATGGATAGAATCATAGAATCATTGTATGGCATGGGTTGAAAAGGAACACAATGATCTTCTAGTTTCAACCCCCTGCAATGTGCAGGGCCACCAACCACCAGACCAGGCTGCCCAGAGCCACATCCAGCCTAGCCTTGAATGCCTCCAGGGATGGGGCATCCACAACCTCTCTGGGCAACCTGTTCCAGTGCGTCACCACCCTATGAGTGAAAAATTTCCTCCTAATATCTCCCCTGTTTTAGTTGCAACTGGAGTGGAATGGAGCAATGACTGAAACATTAAAGCTCCAGACAGTATAGCTATTTTTGATTCCAAGTGCAAGGAATCAAGCAAAATATTTGGAGGGAATCATTCCAAGTGCAAGGAATCAAATATATATTTCATATGTATTTATATTTCATTTCATTGCTATGTATAGTCATCTCATCCTAACTTCCTCAATTAAAAGTTTGTAACTTCCTAGCTCTATACATACTTTTTTGTATTTTTTCCTTTCATAGAATCATAGAATCATAAAATCATAGAATGGCCTGGGTTGAAAAGGACCTAGAAGACAAAGAATAAGACAAATAAAGAAACATATATATATATATATATATATATATATATATATATATATATAAAGGAATAAAACAACTGTTTAAAGGTAATCTCATTATAGATATATATATATCTTTCTGTACTGGGAGTGGTGGTCATGGGTGTATGAAAAGCTGTGTTTAGAGCACTATTTTAACACTCAGTAGTACAAATAGAATTGTCACAGTTTATCTGTCAAAATAACTGATATTACTGGAAAAAGATTGCACAGACAAGCTTGAGGTTAAACAATATATTTTTCAGGTCTAAATCAAGAGCTGCAAACTTCAATTTAAAGATGACTAGGAACGATTGCTCTGATTTAAAATTAATGAAATTATTATTCACATGTTATAGAGAAATTGACACCCTTGTACCAGGGGAAGGCACTCTGAAAAATTGTGGAGTTTCTTGTGATTATTTCTTTCCATTGGTGTTTCTGACAAGGACAGTACATAGCTAGTACAGTAGACAGTACATAACCAAAAACAGAAGAGAGGCATATGCCCTATCTCTTTCCTACTGAATGGCTGAGATGAGATGAGTAACCATCACCTAGCTATTAGGGAAAAGATTTCCTTTCCAGAAAATACTCATTTCAAGTCATCCAGTCATTTTTCAATAAAACAGTTCTTCCTCACAATTCTCCACATCTCTGTTTAGCAGTGTATGCACAGTTTAACAGCTCTCTACTTTCATTTATCTAGGAGAAAGAAATTAAACTCTATTAAATTTCATCAGATAGAATCGGTCTGATACACACTTTCTGCACCTGTTCTAATTTGAGTTTGCCACCATTGTCCATACATAAATGCAATTAATCTTAGTGGATATTTCACTTGTATATTCTGTAATATATTTGATATTTCCATGTCTCTGCTGCTGGTATCACTCAAAACATCTCTTGAAGTAAGACCTATTTTTTGCACAATTGCATGAGGTTTGTGGTTTATATCATCCTGTAAATGGTTGATACATACAAGACTTTCCCCGCTGCCTTTCAGCAGGTATGTTATAACAAAGACTGTTTCTATTAGTTCTTAAGGGTCTTGCACATTTTACAATAATATTTAATTCCACTTCTATCACTCCTCTGGGTCACACAGCTTTTCCTCTACAATAATCCTGTCTCTGACAGATAGAAAATGTTCCTACTTATCAGCAAATTTTGTTAGTATACTCCTGCATTTTCATGCCTACACGATAAGTGAAAATATTAAAGTTCAGCAAATTTAATAATAACACCTAATATTCTTAGAGGGTAGATTCATTTCTAACTGTCAGGGTCATAACTAAACTTTTCCTTTCATAAGTCTTACTTAAATTTAAGCATGTATTTGTGGATAAGCCTGCAATCCAACAGTCATAATTTTTTTGCCAGTAAATCACGCATTTATGTTGGCCCATCTAGACTAACCCATCTGTTGCAGTTATGCAGAATATAATGCAGAAAGGAATAATTTTTGAAATGCTGAATGGTTGTCCCTATTTTTATTAATGTGTGATTGTGAGTTCTTAGATACATCACTTTCCATTCGAAAATGCCAAGTTGACAAACACTAAATGCTCCATGGAAAGGAGACATGGAGTTGCACTGTTCCAGATACCTCACTCTGTGAATCACTTTTCCTGCATCTCCCAGCACATAAAGGCTCTGGTTCACAACCTATGCTGATAGGCAGTAGGGTTATAAGTCCAACAATCCAATGCCTTGGGGTTTCTATATGAATTAACTGCACACGATTGCTTCTAAATGTCTTTTTGGAGACCAGCATAGAGCAGATGGGGATTTGTACAGGCCAAACTGACGGAAGCTTGAGATAAGGAGGAAAATAAAAAAAAAAAAGAAAACTGTGAAAGAGAACCCCTTTGTTTGTGTGCTTTGCTTTGCCACCTGCCAACCTCAGGGCTTATGATCTCCTCTCAGTGAACCATAGAGGCAGCAGTTGGAAAGATCAGATATATGCTCTTGGCAATCTGTCAGAAACTACTTTGTCACATTCCCAAGCACTAAAACCTGTGGAAATAAAATATCTGTGTTTAAAACTGTAACTGAACCTTATATGAGAGAACTTTTCACACATACACACACACTCTGTTGAACATGGCTTCTGCTATTTTTTTTACACATCACTAAAATATTAGTATTTATTTTTTAACTCCCTTAAGCATCTGTACCTTGTTTGTTTGCCTGTGGCAACACAGTTGTAATGTCATTCTCAAGAGAATATTCTGGGTTCCATTATACAACATATGAAATAAAAAATGGCTGAATGAAAAAAACAGATAAAGCAAACAGCTACTCTTTAAGTGATTTAAAGATGCAATTAGTCTATTTTTTTGTCATAGTATCAGCTGTAATTGGACCACAACTTGACTACATTTTTTTCTAAGAGATAATAAATGTGAATGGTGATACTGTTTCATCTCATTTGTTTTCTTTCTAAATTAAGCTTTGAAATGAAAAGTTAAATAAATAGATAAATAAATAAATAAATAAATAAATGTATATTGAGAGGATATTTCACTGTTTTGTTTTATATTTTTTCTTCTTACTATATAGGATATGTAGATTATCTCCTATTAAGCTCAGAGCACTCTGCAGTTATTCAATTACAGTTTTATATCATCCTGTTTTACAGAATAATCTTATAATTCTTTAAATCCAGTGATAACTATATAAAGTATACAGGCTTAATGAGGAATAGGTATATTTTCATCCGTACCATCAACATAGTAAGTGTTATTAAATTGAATATTCCAGTCATAATTATAAACACAGAAGGAAAACAGGACATTGTCACACCTGTCTACCTATACAGTTAAGAATTGATTCCCCATTTATTTGTTTCCCATTTATTTATTTAGCTGATGATTGGATCCTACCTACCTACCCTATCACACACTAAATGGTGTTTATTTTGCACAGGTCACAAACATAAATAATCCTGGCATCTCCTGTCTGTACCATGAAACCATCCTCTACTGACAGAATTTGGCAGACGTGGATTCTAGAAAGAATGTATGAAGAGTGTAAGAATTAGTGTATGCTCAGGACTGAATTGCACTGGCAAAACAGTATGCTAGGAAGTTTTCACAATATTTCTCCAAATTGCTCTTGAATTTCAGTGAATTTTGTTATTTTCATGGAACATAAATGTACTCACATCTTTAGCACATCTTTAGAAAGATAAGTTTAAACAAGATAAATTCATTACTTGGGCAATATAATCTCTTTGTCAGTCCTCACTCTATGACACTTTTCTATATGGTGTAGAGATTCATAACTGTCCTGTCTGACCAATCTGCCTACTGTTGTCTCAGTAATACAATTTATCTCATTTTGTGCTAAGAACAAACAGACTGATAAAATTAATAGGTCTAACTATCCTTCAGAATACTAGAGCCTCTGAATAATGTAGCTCAAAATTATGCAGTGTGAATTCAGCCCTGTGACAGTATCATCATAATATTCATTAATTACTGAAGTAGAATTTAACATGCATCTTGAGTATATTATCTTTCGTCTCCATGCCTAGCTGATACTAACAAAACTATTGCTATGGTCTGAAAAAAAAAAAAATTGGAAAATCACTGACAAGTACTACAAGTTGTTATTTTTATTCTTATTCTTATTTTTATTCTTATTTCTTATTTACTTTTGAATAAGAAATGTCCTCTAAATATTTACCATGAATCTCCAACATCTACTGTACCTATTTTTTTTTCTTCTTACATTTACTCATCAGTGACTTGACTCTTCTACCACTAGAATCGTATTACTGACCTGTGATACTTGGAGTTAGGCCAGTAAGAGGTACTTTTGAAAATCAAGCTGCATATCACACATACATCATCATTAGAGGCACTTTAAAATCAGTGACAGTCATCAGTCACTGAAAGAAAATCTAATCAGCCAAACAGAGGTCAAAAAGACATTCACTCATATCTGCCCTGTTCCATGTGGGGTCATAGGTCATACATGAAAGGGGGAAAGGGGGAAAGGGGGAAAGGGGAGGGAAGGGCAAACAGGATGAGATCTTTAAGCGTCTCCCAGTAATGTTTGTCTTTCTCTGGGATGATAGGTATTTTATATAATAATGAAAAATACACATATCTATATTTACCCTAATAGAAATACTGAATCCATTCTAGTAAAAAAATAGGGAAATAGAAACTCTGGTAAATCGGAACTGAAAATAATAATCATAGCAGCAGTGGCAATGATTTATTCCCCTCCTTCACCATGGCCAGAGCCTTCTTTGCTCCAGAAGACATCTGATATTAGAAAATGATCAAGAAAGTTATGGTGATCTGGCCGGCTACGTTAAACTAAATATCACTACTTGAGGTGTGGTCTCACCAGAGCTGAGCAGAGAGATATGCTACTGCCAACAACACTATTTCTGATAAAATCCATGGTGCCACTGGCCTTCTTGGCCATCTGGACACACTGCTGGCCCATGTTCAGCTGACTGTAGACTATCACCCCCATGTCCATTTCAGATACACAGTGTTCCAGCCGCTCTGCCCCAGGCCTGTAGCGTTGCCTGGAATTGTTTTGGCCAAAGTGCAGGATCCAACATGCGGTCTTGTTGAACTTTGTACCACTGACCTCAGTCCAACTATCCAGCCTATCCAGATATCTCTCTAGTGCTTTCCACCCCCCCATACGGATCAATGCTTTCTGCCGACTTGGTGTCATCTGCAAACTTAGTGAGAGTGCACTTCATTCATGGTATTTGTGATTACTATGCAGTCTAATTTTGAGTCTACAGATTTTTTCTCACCTCTCTGACACACCAAGTCAACCGTTTTATCCTAATGATACAGCCTTTTTGCAATGCACTTTTGTCTTGTACCCACTAAAAAAAAAAAAAGAAGGTGCTGAAGGCTTAAGGACTCATATTTTACAGCTATACTGTGTCTGATGGTTTCTCTGAGAGATTTATTTAACATATGAGCCTGAGCAATTCTAGTAACAGCCAGTATCCAATAAAGCTGATAGAACTACTATTTGTGGCACTTTTACTATGGGAGAATGTTTCACAATGCATGATATGCTCTGATTCATATCCTGTCATTTATCAAGAGACATCTTATTAGACTTTGTTAACAGAAAATAAACTCATTTTTTTCACTATATGAGGATTAAAATATGGTAAATAATAATGGGGAAAATAACTGTCAAACAATTTACAAATGATATGCTGTGAAAATATGGCACCTTGATGTTTTCATACGCTTCAGTAATACCACAATCCAAAAGGTGTTTTGCTTTTTAAGGGCTAAAATGTATGGGCAAATATAGGCTTTAAGCTGCAATTCAAATTGAATGAGTTTAATATCAAATGTGGCACTAGAATCCGAAGTGAGTAAGAAGCATTAGGCAAGGATAAGACAGGAGATGGTTGTTAGCATTCTGCTGAATAAACCAGGCACTTTCGCAATATGAAGACTTCCTAATGCTTTAATTTGTGAAAGCCTTCCCAGACCACCTCCTGTGTTAGCAAACTTTTGCTGGATACACAATGTTCAGGGGTTTAGGCACCAATATTAAAACTTATCCTCTAAATCAGGAAAAAAGGCACTTCCCTCTCCCCAGATGGCTGACATTTTAATTTTTCCATCCTTACTTTTAAGTCTTTTGGTCTGTCTAAAAGATATAATTAGTCAGAGTGAGAACTTTATTCTGGACAGCTAATCAATTTATATATCATTTTTGTTAGCTAAATAACAAGGGAAAATAAGTGGAAAAGAATGAAATACATGAAGAAATAAAGGATGACAAAATATTCAGTTATGTTTTTGATTATTTGACCTATGTATGATTAAGGTATTGAAAGTGTTAGGTATTTCTTTGAAGATTGATTTTTGGAGAGAAAGTAGAGGAAAAGAGAATATAATAATAATAATAATAATAAAAACAAACTGGAAAGCAAGGTAATGAAAAAGAAGAATTTGTAAAACATAATCAATCTGGAAAAAAAAAAAAAAATGGAACTCTAGTGTATATCTGTTGATCAGTTCCATATTATCCAAGTAGAATATGAAAAATAGTTTTCTTTTTTAGGGAGAATTTTCAGACCAAACTGAAGATAATTTCAGCCTTCCAGAGCACGAGATGATCCTGACAATTTACCCTTATAGAAAATATCTATCATCTAAAAGTGCAACAGTGGAAATATTTTAGACTGGGAATCAGTTTGGATTGTAATACTACGGTATCTTTTTTTTCTTTTTTTTTTTCTTCTGCATAACATGTGAGCCAAAAAAGTATGATCTGTGATCTTCAAGACTGAAGTAAAACAGAAGGAATGAAAAATCAGCAAAAATGTATAGCTTTTTTCTTTTTTTCAGAAGAAAAAGCCCAACCCAACCAGTCATGTGTTCTGAATCCTCAACCTAGTAATTGTTTTAGCTTTAGTTGGCCTAATTACTTTGTTTTTCTATGTGTGTTTTTGTTTGTTTGTTTGCTTGTTTTTTCCTGAAAATCAAGTTTTCATTTTATGTTTGAATTTAGGTACTTTCGCATGTGAAAATTTTTTTGTGTGCTTTCATTTGGCCATGAATTGAATCTCACATATCTTTTGAGATATGAAATATTCAGATTAAAACTCAGCTCTCATCCAATATTCAGAACACTTTTTGTTCAGCATATATACTGAATAAAAACTTCTGATTTCATTCCATGAACTTTAAACACTTAAGATGTCAAGGTCATGATCATTTCCTGTTCCTTGTACAGTTAGCAAGAAGTAATGGTCAGTTCAACTAATGTCTAAGTTGCTCTTTGGAAGACCTAAGATTCCCCTCTAACAATGAGGAAGCTTCAAGGACTTCATCCGTAACTACATATAATTTTTCACAGTGATCTTATCAACACTGAAGATAGAGGACTTCTTATCTTTATTTATACCTTTATGAATACTCATGAAAATAACTACTGTCATGGGATTATATTATGAAATTTGAACCCACGTCGTATTCATCCTTTGAATTGTTACCATAAATTGCAAATATCAGATGAAATATATTGATGCTTGTGTGCTTTCTGGAAAATGAGTAATGATATACTTAAGGAGGTTTCAGATGAATTTCTTTATCTTCATTTATACTAAAATATCACCTTTTTAAATGTGACTAATCTTGTTATAAACTTGCTGTAAGTTTTGTGAATAGGTATTTGTATTTCATTTACAAGCTATGTATATGGCAGTGAGAAATAGGAAGGTTGAGTAAAAATTACATGGCTGAGATCAAATGTCTACTTTTACATCATAAGTAATTGGCTATGCATCTAAATCATTAGTGAGAAATGAAATTCTCAGGCTTCCAGTTGAGTTTGGAAAACACATAAGATTAATGAGGGAGAGGAGTAAAGAAATTCTACAGGAAAGGAGATACTAAAGGAAAGAAGGGGGCAGATTTTTTAGCAACATCTAAAAATGATGATAGAACAAGGGGAAATGGCTTCAACCTCAAAGAGGGTAGATTTATTTTGCTGGAGCAGGTGCAAAGAATGGCAACAAGGCTTGTGAAGGAGAATATGCCCTAAGAGGTGAGACTGAAGGAACTGGGGATGTTCAGTCTCGGGAAGAGGAGGCTGAGGGGAGACATTATTGCTCTCTTCAATTACCTCAAAGGTGAATTCAGTGAAAGTTGGGTTGGTTTCTTCTCACTGGTGACAGGTGACAGGATGAGGGGAAATGGACTGGGATAAGCTCCCCAGGGAGCTGGTTGAGTCACCATCCCAGAATATGCTTAAAAACTGTTTGGATGTGGTGCTCAGGGACATAATTTAGTGGAGGGTTGTTAGGATAGTATGGTTAGGTTGTGGTTGGACTCGATGATCTTTAAGGTCTTTTATAACTTGAGCAATTCTATGATTCTATGACTCTATAAGGAAAAGGTCTTTTACACTGCCGATGGTGAGGCACAGGAACAGGCTGCACAGAGATGTGGTTGATGTCATATCCCTGGAGAGTTTCAAGACAAGGCTGCATCAAGCCTTGGGCAACCTGATTTAGCTGTGGTGTCCCTGTTTATTGCAGGGAAGCTGGACAAGATAATCTTTGAAGGTCCTTTCCCACTCAAAGGATTCTACAAATTCGTACTGTGACCTAAGTAAGGCTTAATAGTGATAATAATAAAACATGTACAAAATAATATAATAGCCTCCAAGCCTTCTCCAGTATAAACAATCCCAGTTCACTCCTCCGTTCCTCTTAAGACTTCTGCCCCAGATCCTTTGGGATTGTTGCCCTTCTTTGGTTGCACTTCACAGCCGTGACATCTTTCTTGTAGTGGTAGATCAAAAACAGACATTAATATTGAAGGTGCATCCTCACCAGTGTTGAGTACAGAGGGACAATCACCTCCTTAGTCGTGCTGACTATGCTGTTTCTGATATAAATCAGGATGCTACTGGCCTTCACGGCCACATGGACACACTGCTGGCTTGTATTCAGATAACAGGTAAACTAACACCCCCACATCCTTTTTTTCCACCCAGCTTTCCAGCCACTCTACCCCAGGGCTGTAGAACTGCGTGGGAGTGTTGTGACCAAAATGCAGCAATTGGCTCATACATTTTCATCAGCTCTTTGATCCACACTATCAAGAACCCTCTGTAGAGCCTTCCTACCCTCAGGCAGATTGACACTTACCCCCAGTTTGGTGTCATCTTAAAACTTACTGAGGATGTACTCACAGCCTTTTTTCAGACCATCAATAAAAATATTAAAAAGGGTCCACTCCAATACTTACTTCTGAGGAGCACCAGCAGCAATCAGTGACCAGTCAGATTTAACTGAGTTCACAACCACTCTCTAGGCCCAGACATCTGGCCAGTTTTACAATCAGTACACTTTACACATATCACAGTTTCCCTTGTTGAACTACACAAGGTTTCTTTCTGCCCAACTCTTCAGCCTATCCAAGTCTCATTGAATAGAAATACAACCTCTGGTGTGTCAACCACTTCTCTCAGCTCTGTATCATCAGCAAAGTTACTCGGTCCATCTTCCAGGTCAGTGATGCAGATACTGAACAAAACTACACTCAGTACCTAGGAAATATTACTATCTTCAGGCCTCCAACTAGATTATGTGTCACTGATCACAACCCCCTAGCCTCTGCCAGTCAGCTAGTTCTCAATCCACCTCTCTATGCACTCATCTGTGCCACACTTCCTAAGCTTATCCCTGAGGATGCTAGATGAGACAGTGTGATGACAAAGTCAAGGTAGGACATTTCCACTGTTTTCCCCTCATATAAATAGGCAGTCATGGTGTCATAAAAGGTTAACATACTGGTCAAGCATAACTTCACATTGGTGAACCCATGTTTACTGCTTCTGATAACTTTCTTATTTTTTACTTGCTTGAAGATCACATCTAGAAGAAGCTGTTCCATCACCTTCCGGGGAGCAGAGATGAAGCTGACTGACCTGCAGTTTTTCAACTACTCCTTGCTCGCTTTAAAAACTGATGTGACATTGATTATCCTCCAGTGTCCAGTCACCTCTAACTTTCTCCATGACCTGTCAAAGATGATACAGAGTGGTTCAGCAGTCACCTCTGCCAGCTCCCTCAGAACTCATGGGTGCATCCCTTCAGAGCCTAAGAATTTGTGCACTGAGTTTGTTTAGATGATGTCTGACCAAATCCCCCTTACCCAAGGGGAAGTCCTCCTCTCACCAAACTTTCCTTCTTATCTCCAGAGGCTGGGATTCCTGAAGGCGATTCATAGCGGTAAGGTATGAAACAAAGGTATTCAGTATCCCTGCCTTCTCAGTGTTCTTTATTACCAGGGCTCTCACCTCATTCAGCAGCAAAACCACACTTAAAGAAGCTTATTTATTTTTTTTTTTTTTACTTGTCCTTCCTTGACAGACTTGATTTCAAGCAAGACTGCATGCTATTAAAATGCTCCTATATTTATACTTGTCTCGCTCCAATTTATAGGAGGGAGATGAGGTTCTTTAATATCTGTATACCCGGTGTGAGATTAAGAAACAACGGTTCATATGTTGTTGCATCCAGTTTATTACTAAGACCTAATCAGGGAGACGGGGAAGGGAAGGAGTGCGATAGAAAAGATGGAAAAGAAGCAGGAGTTGTGTAAAGCGGGGATAGTCACCAGCAGGATCCAGCAGCGGTCCCGTTGCACGGTGTTTGAAGGTCCCGGGCAGAACGCAGCAGAAGACGGGGAGCAGCAGCGTGGCCGGCCTTGAGCAGCAGGCAGGTAGACGAGGAAGTCGAGGAGCCAATTCTTGAAGCAGCAACAGCGGTCAGGCAGCAAGCTCAGGAGAGTTCAACAGTATGCAGGAATCCCTCTATCTTCCGGAATTCCTCTCTCCGTCTTCAGGAGGAATCTGCTGCCAGAAATCCTGCGTTCGTCATGAGGAATCTGTTGTCAGAAACCTCGCGTTCGTCATGAGGAATCTGTTGTCAGAAACCCTAACCTCATGGTTTTCAGTTCCTCTTTTATCCTCCTTGTTCTCCTGCCTACGTGACAAGGATGGGCCTTGAGCAAGAGTCATTGAGTACCTCCTGAGATGGCCATCATCCGGAGATAAGTCCACACAAAGGAGCACTTCACAGCTATTTAGCTGCAGTTCATCTCGCTCTCGTCGCCTCTGGCCTTGCCCATCTGCGTTTCCCCAGACAAAGGATTTCACAACCTTTGCCTAGGGCTTGCCTGGACTTGTCCATATGTCTCTTTAAGACAAAGGTTTTCACCGTCCTTGCTCGGGACTTGTCTGGACTTGAACAAGTCCATTGGTGTCCCCAGCAAACTTTGAGACACAGACGTTGACAGAATAATATCTTACAGAGTAATATCTTACAATACTACATTCCATTAACTTTCCTCTTCCTTTTGAGTTTTTTCATGAACTTTTTGATACCACCTGTTTCATTAAGGTATCTTCACTACAGGAACCTTCTGGACTGCGTGTGTGGCAGTGTTGCTTTTCCAGCAAATTATCAGGATGACTAAAATTCCCCATGAAAACCAATGCCTGAGATTGTGAGGCTGCTGCCAGCTGTTTGTGGAAGGTTTCATCAACTTAATTCGGTAGCAGATACCCACAATGATGTCACACATATTAACTTTTTCCTTCATTCTCATCCCTGAGTGGAACCCAATACATAACATTTACTATTTCAGGAAAAAAGCTACTTTACCACCTCACCTTTGTAACTTGTCTTTTCTAAAAACTGCATAGTATTCCAGTCATGCAAGCTGTCCTATCACATCTCTGATTGAGATCATGATCTTATGCTCACACACAGATTTCTCGTTCTTTCTGTTTACTCCTCATGCTGCATGCCTTTCTAAATAAAATATGCAACGATCTTGACCTTGTTCAAAATAAAATACATTTGTTTATTAAGTTTATTATGGCTGTGTTTTTTTTTTTTTTTTTTTCTCAATTATACTGGAGATTCATTTTGTACATGATGTAGATACTAAACTGCATTCCAGTTTCCAAGTCTGATCTACTAATGATCATGAGGTGAGCTTTTGTAGTTGTAAATAGTTGTTAATAGTAGTGGTTGAGCTCTATATCCTGATTTTCAGCAAAACTCATGCAGCATCTCAGAGAAAATCCTAGTGACCTCACTACAACAATAATAACAATAATAACAATAACAATCATGTTCCAAAAAAATGTTATCTCTGAAATAAAAAGCTTTCAGGTTCAAAGTTGTTTTATGGCTGTGATTATTATGAAAACGCATATAACAAAAAAGTTAACAGCAATATTCTATTTCACAATTTGCTAGATTTTTCTACTTTATGCCATTGTAAACGCAGTGTAAAAGAATAGCTCATTCCCTATGAAACTTGATGAAGTGGTATCACAGAATGAAGGAGAAAACAAATACATGAAATTACAAAAAATGATGTACTTATGTAGTTCATCTCCAAGAACTACTGCGTCAGTTTTCCTGGTTTTTTTATTGATATTCTTAAATTGAAAAATGCTGAGGTGAACACAGAAAGCATATTAAATAAGAATATATTCATTATTGCTTTTCTCTTACATAATCCATTTCCCTGTGTGCATCGTGTGAGTAATGCCACAATTTATCCTTCTCAAGTCAATTTTGAAAACTATTTTCTCTAATGTATGACTTTTGATTTCACTCACTAAATCTTTCTCCATTCTTTATTTTGATAAACAAGTCACTTAGATTATCTCAGCAGTCTGCAGCTGTTTGTTAGTAACATCACTTATCATTCTATCTTTTCTTCATATGACGCAAAGCAAAAATTTTGGTGTATTATAAAAATTGTTCCACGTCATTGTTTAACATTTTTAATTACTTATAAAGATTAAATTACTTATACATTAAAATTAAAATTTAATTATTTATAAATAGCACTGATCAGTCTTGCACCACGGCAACATTTTAAGCTGTGTACTCCTGAGATGTTAGATGATGAAGGCTACAAATAAATAATATGGTTCAGAAAGTGAATTTCAAATCTGAAGTTTCACACTTGCATTTGCTGATATCACATCCAACAAATAGGTCCAATAGGACTCAGATACTTGCTCCTATGCTATTTCATTGATCCTCATTTTCATACAGTTCCCCAGATAGCTTCTCATTGTCAGACATTTTCTATCAGTCAGCTGGTGTCTTGCCTACTGCCCTTTTTGTACTTCTGTGACCAATTACAATTTTTCTGTCTGCACACAAACTCCTAAACACTACAGCCCTTGTTTTATTTTTCATTTTCTGCAAGATCACTAATTAGTTTTTCCAGTGTTTTCTACTTTCTACTGACTACAGTCTGTCACATTATTCAATGTAATTGAAGTGTTTGATGCATGTAGCCCTTCTTCTAGTTTTCTGTTTGTAAACACATCCCAAGCAGACTTGTCATTTGTCTTTGTATACCTGCAATCTGCAGCCACCAATTTGCAATGTAAGGTTTGCTCCTGAATTGTTTATCTCAGCAATTACACACTTTAAATTCAGAGAGTGTAATTTCCAACCCTCAGGAAACAAACTGAGTTCCAGAAAGAAAAAAATTGGGGCCCTCAGACTAAGAATCTGGTTCTCAGGTGTCTTTGTGGAGTTCAGGGAGTTTTTGCTTTTTGTTGTTGTTGGTGGTGGTGGTGGTTCTCCTTAGTTGAAACAGCTTGTCTGAACTATCAATTTTAACACTGAATATTTTCTGAGACAAAGTAAGAATATTTTTTATTTTTAGCAGTCCCAAGATACCTATTTGTATAAGTTTCAATTGACTAGCATCTGTGAAAATACAAAATTAATACATTATAATTTTTAAAATTCCCACTCCTTACTTTTTTCCCCTTCTTTTTGACATTACAAGCTTAGCCACTATTAGCAATTAGGTCTTGGGAAAAAAGCAAAAAAAAAAGCAAAAAAAAAAAAGCCTGAAACTGGAATTTAATTTCTTGAAACAGGATTGAAATATCCAGGAGCTCAGACTGACATTTAAGGTGAGCAGGAACGGGATTGAAACAATCTTAAATTCTGATCACACTGTTATTAAGTGATTTGCTGTAAGGAAAAGCCATTTGAGAAACCAATAGCTGTAATAAAGAAATACCTACTTTCAATTAATAACACACACTTTCTGTCTTCTGTTTTCTCTTCATTTTTGTAGGACAGATTGTGAGAGAAAAACACATACTAAATCAGTTAAATAATAGATGGCCTGGAAAAAAAAAAAATAGAATCTTAACAAAATGATTGAAATTGCTTTTAAATTTGATCTCTTTGGAACAATTCACAGATTATTTTTGTTGTCTGACCTATCTAAAATGTGTTTTAATGCCCTATAAAGGAAATTATTGTGTCATAACCCAATTTAACTTTGTTACCATGGAAATTTTTGAATTGTTTGTGGTGAGATTAAATATTAATCTCTCTAATGGAGAACTCAACATCAGAACAAGACCTCTAATACACCTTGTCATCTATTAAAAGGGAGAAATTTTCCATTTCAGGATGCATTTAATCCCATCATAAAATAAATGTCTAAAACAGTAAGAAAATTATGTGCACTAATGCCAGTAAACTTGAGTTTACTTGCTCAGAAGAAGTTCATTCATTGATCTCCACTAAACAAAACAACCTACATTACAAGTGTGATTTACTTCCATATGAACTGTGGTGAAAATAAATATATTGATGCAGAGATTTGGGTCAGACTGGAAAATGAAGCAAAACTATTCTTTTTTTTTTTTTTTTTTTCCCTTTGTATCATAATAGAATGCACACAAACCAACTTATATTTCTATTTTTCAGTTCTCAATTACTCAAGTAGAAAGTATTTAGTAGAAAAATTAGATGTGTCTTGACAGGGGAAAGCACAGACTTTAGTTTCAAAATATTATCAGTTTTCTCTGATGAACTTCTAAAGTAATCTAGGAAAGACACGTTCATTAGAATCTCATTACTTGGCTGGGTAATTGCTGTTCGTATCAGAAACACAAATCACAAGAAAAGCTTATTAAAACAACCTATTAAAAATCTCAGACTGCACCACAGTATCTGTCAGTGAATCATGTAAAGAGTACCAAGGAAATTACAAAATTGAAAAGCCTTGTTAGAATTATTTTTTCTTTGTGCTTGTAAGAACAAGATATTTTTCCTACTACTGTCTGCTTATGAACGCCTTATCCTGTATAGAATTCAGTGAGTCAAAAAATAGAATATCCGCTATTTCCCACAGCAGAAAATTTCATATATTAATATACTTTTGTGCTGGAAGCATCTATCTTGTTCTTGAGTCTTTATTTTCTCCCTTAACTCTTTTTATCCTTATCCAGTTACCTGCTTAAAGATAATCATTGACACAGCTGACCATTGCCTATCACCTGTCCTGCTGACCTAATACATCCTCCTTCCTAATCTTAATAATAAGTCATAGCTAACAGCTACAGTTCTGATTCAGCAAATCACTGCTCAAGTTGAAGAAGGCAATCCTTGTATTCTTTAGTATTGAAAGTAAGAACCGTGATATTTGGTTTACTATTAAGGAGCTATTTCTGTCTGTTCCTCTTCATTTCAGTACTAATTCAAGTATCAGTAATGAGATAATTAATCCAATCCTCCAATCTAGTATTCCTCAGCACAAAGTCAGTATGGGTGGACAGGAAATCTTGCACTTGTGAAATAAAATATAATTCAGCAACCAGAATACCTGTTCAGAAAATATTGGGGAGACCTTGCCTCCTTTTGTTCCTGCATAGCAATGGTTTAGTGCATGGTAGCAGCATGATTTAATGATTTTGGAGTCAAACTTAAAATATACCTGTTGACAGGATTTTAATGTTGCATCAGTCACATACTAAGATGATGTGGAAGGACACATTTGGTAAATATTTAATGAATGTCATAAAGACAATGGCAGAATCACATTTCCAAGAAATTCAAAATTATTAAAAGATAGTTGCAGGGTTTTTTTTTTTTTTTTTTTTTTTTTGTTTTGTTTTGTTTTGTTTTTTGTTTTTTGTTTTTTTCTCATTTCCTTAAAGGTCCCTAGGTACTCTAGGGAATGTAAACAAAGTTAGAAATAACTAATTCATGCTGTTATTTTTGGATGGAAAACATGGTGATTTTATTGTCACTAGACATTTTAATGCAATCTAAAGCCACAGAGGAAATATGTACTCTTCATAATTTCAAGATAAAAGGTTTGTATGGCATGTTTATCATCAGGCTAGAGGCAGAATTTTACCAATATACTTTTACCGTTCTGATAAGAATAGTAAAACTCCAAAATGTAGGATTTTTTTTTTATCATTTAAAATGAATATTTTTCCTCTACAGTAAACAAAGTAAGGTCCTGATATTTATTTTACTAAATATAACCTACATATTTTTAAAAATGTTTAAATATAAACATTTTCATTTGCTAATAACAGCCATCAGTGAAAATGTCTTCTCTGATCCACAATTAGCAGTAAGCTTCTGCAAAATGCAGTTCGTATCATGCAGCCTCGTGCCATCATTCATACAGGTGAAGTTTATTAGTTTTCTTTGTATTCTCATCTAGAAACAGCAACACTAGGCACAAATAATCAATCAACTACAACTCACTATAACTCCACAACTTGGAGACACTGTCTAGTGAGCACAGTGGTGATGAATTGACATTTGGACTGGATGACTTTACAAGACTTTCCAAGCTCAATGATTCTATGATTCTGTGATAATCCGTAGACAAAAAAAACCTAAAATGCTTGTTTCTCATATATTTAATTACATACATAACTACATACTTCATATCATATCATATTATACTATTTCTATAATCTTAAACCTGCTCATCACTTTTGGAGTCCATCCACAAAAATCAAAAGTATTTTCTTAGATATATCTCCTGAAGATTTATGAACCATACTTGACTTCCTTTTAGTATTGTCTATGTCTATACTGTTATACGATCTTCTTCTACATCCCCACAACTTACAGAGAAGCACAGAACACATTTCTCCTGCTGGCATTCAAGAAAAACAGTCTCTGTCATTCCTACTCTTTTCTTCTAGCTTTGTTCATAGATAGAAAAGAGAACAGCCACTAAAAAGAACTCTTACTTTGCATGAAGAAAGCAACATGCCCAGGAAAATTTCACTGCATTCATTTTGTTTTGTTTTGCTTGATTTCTCTCAACAGTAAGCAGGCTGAGAAAGAGAATGTGCTCCAGAAGTTCAACAGTGCCATTGACAGAGGTTTGGTTTTGTCTTTTTGAGAAGAAGGAGGTTGGTAACACATACCCAGGCTGTGGAAAGATAAGCTATTAGAGGGAGGCATATATTTATATATTTCTATTGATGAGGAGATAAAACAACAGCAGCAAACTTCTCCTCCTCAATATCAAGCTCGTATGAGGATATTTGCCTTGCTGGTTGGGCCCATGACTGATATGAAAATGCACATGAAAGATATAACTGAAAAAGAATGGCAAAGCATTAAGAAGAAGAAGTGCTTTGTATCTGGATGCCAACAAAAGAAAAAAAAAAAATCTGCAAATTGTTGTTCATTAGGCAGACATTAAATTTCACGACAAATGGTATTTTGCAATAATTATTTGAATAACTTGAGCAGTTACTGTATATAGCGCCCAGGGTTAAAATTAAAAAGAGACAAATTGAAATGAAAAGCTGACTCTTAGCCAAAACTGAAGGGATGCTGCTGATACCATCTGCTACTATAGCCCACAGGAACCAGAAAACCACAGAATTAGCTTTATGTGAGGAATTATGTTTCATCTGCTTTTTAGGGAAGATTAACAGGAGCCTGTAGTCCAATTGTAATATTAATACCCATTCACTATTGTTTCTGATTTTGCTAGGAGTGGTTTTAAATCTCTGTTGAGAAGTGTAAATGCTTTACCCAAATGACACAAGTTTTGTTGCTTTGTCGCACTAGATGGTCATAGTCATAACCAGTTTTCTTGTGTGTTTTTCAGATGTGTTACTAGTGATCCAGTACATGATATCGAGAACCATTTAGAAATTTTAAGTTTTTCATTATAAATGCTGCTTTTGCTGCATTTATAATGCAACATCCTTATTTATGGAGAAGCCTTGCATATTTTGAAGATTCATGCATGTGAGAATAAAAGAGCAGAAGGTTATGAATTTTTTGTCCTAATCCAAATAATCTTTTTTACATATATATATATATACATATTACTATGCTGAAATATTTAAAAGAAGAATTGAACATTTTTTAATATACAGTAGTGAAATAAGACACAAACCCAAAGCACTTTCAGTATCTGCTGCTTTCTGTTGTACAAGAAAGTGCCACTACTCTGATAACTAGGGATTCATGTTTAGCACCTCATGCCTTCTGGAGAATGATATTCTTGATGGGAAAAAGAAAACATTCTCCAGTGATCTTGGAGCCCAGAAAAACATAAATAGAGGTTCTGATAAGAAATAGAATAGATCTGGCTTTATCTGTGAAATGAGTAGAAGAAATGTTGGAGGAGAGTTTTTAATTTTCATTGCCAAAGACATAGAATGTATTGTGCTTGAGCAGATTTCTTTCAACTAAATACCTGACATTGAGCCTGAACCTCAAATCAGGGAATTCTCTGCATGACGCCTCAGTGATCTTTTAAAGTGAAGCTTGAGTTAGAAGTAAAGCTAATTATTGTTCTTGTCTCTATCAGCTACAGAAAAGTGTCCGTTTTTTTGACTCAGGAGATGCTTAGGGATAGGTTTACAACATCCAACACTGACATTTATATTCTATGAACTTTGTTAATATCATATGGTTACACGAAAAAAAAAAAAAAAAAAAAAAAAAAGTAACTGGCATAAGGTAAAGTGAGACCTAGGCTTTTTATATCAGCCATTGCCAATTGCCAGTTGCTGGCTTCTCAGCTAAATGTGAGCTCCTGCCAGCTCTGCAGCTGATTTTACTAACTACAATAGCTGAATAGATGCTCTTTATTTACAGAGATAAATCCTGAGGCTCAGTTTGTTATTCTCTGTATTCTTTGCATTTTACTATTTCATCAAAATCCCTAATTAAGAAAACATGTCTTCTTTCAATGTATGTGGGTTTGAAAAGTGTTTGTTTGTTTGTTTTATCACTATTGCTTTGTTTTGTTTTGTTTTGTTTTCTCTCTCTCTTAAAACAGAGGATGACCTGAGTCTTCACGGAGTACGGAGTAGATATGCCACATTCCCTCTACACTACTCACCTTGAACTGGACGTAGAAACCCTAGTGGTGTTGGAGTAAGGAAAAATAGCTTTCCATAAAAAACACAGTCATGATTTCTGCTTATTTAATGATTGCACATAGAAATCCCGTCAGGAATAAATGCATTTTTTTGCAGATGTACTGCCTTCACAGTACACCCTACTTCAGAGCAAAGCAGGACAGGTATCAAATATTTTACTTAAAGAAAATGAGATTTAAAGGACAGGGTTATGTCAAGAACAGGATAAATTCACAAGTCCAGTGAAATCAATTGCCAAATTTTGTAAATCATAAATTAACCAGCACAGCAGAGCATTTTCTGCTCATTCCTAGTGTCAGAGCAATAAGTGGCAGGTTCCTGATGCTTGTGCTGCATGAAGAGGATTACATCTCAAGTAATTACTAACCCCATAATCCATCACTAACAAAAAGTATGCATTACCAGTTATTTTATTCTCAATGCCTAGGATCAGGTCAAGAGTTTATTTGTTATCTACAAAGCATTTCTTATTTGATGTGCAACCTCTGGGATTAATACATTTGCACTCTCTTATAGACAATGGTCTGCTTTCAGTTTATTTATTAATAGAATTTACAGACAATGACTAAGACTCCTGCTGAAAAAAAAAGTCTTTGCATTCTAAATTATTTCTGATGTATCCATTTCCTGAGTTTCCATTAAACAAGAAATATCTCTTGTAAGTGAAACTATTTACCATGCCAATTACTAACACTATGATATCTTATTTCAGATTATGTTAATCAGAGAATATGTAACCCTGAGTTCTTCTCCAGGCTGAAAATCTAATTGTAATGGTAGTCAGAAAATTCTTCTTTCTCTTCCTTCCAAACCTACTTATGCAAAAGCTGTATAAAATTATGCAATAATCTGAGCATTAAACAGGGAGATAATAACCAATATTTCAGATCTACTAATACATAGTAATAAATCAGATAAATTTATCTCTCAGAAGATTTATTGATGTGGAAAAAAAAAAATTGAAGCAGTTGGATTCTAATAATGATATTCATGTTAGATTACTTTCTGAGGTTAACCTCTTACTAATTCTACTCTAAATCTTTTTTTTTTTATATTTTTGTATGTGAGACAGGGAAAGGTTTTTTTTTTTTTTTTTTAATCCTTATGTATGTCACACAACTAAAATCTTGCTATTTTTAAGAATAAGGTACACCCTTGTTTTGCTAGGCTTTCTGTATTATTTTAAGCTCACAAAATATTTGGAACATAGACTTCCCATCACACGGTGCAAATGCCAGGCATGAAATATAGGTTCAGTTTTAGCCAGTGGGACACTTTTCATTGACTTCAGTGGGGCTAGGATTTCTCCTCATGAATTTCACTTTCACTATGTTGTTTTCACTTCATACACAGCCAAAAGCAAGAGGTGATATATGAGTAGCACTTAGCCGGGAGTAGCCTTAGGAAGAAACATAACACATCTAAATCATAACGCCTTCCCTGTTTCTTCTTTGTTTCCAGGGGTTGTAATATGCTGTTGATCTAAAACAATATTAAATGGCTTTACCTTTCCAATATACACTCTTAGAAACTAAAGTTGTCTATATTACATAGGTTGGTTACAGACTAGTTTGAAAATTATTTCCAGCCTATTCCTCATATAAGACATTTTGCTAGGAATAATTGAGCTCTACTTCTCTTTTGCTACAAAAACATACCAGAAATTCCTACTCCTTCTTACTTACTCCTACTACCTTCTTACTTATTTCATGAGGAGATATGTGGCCTGATCAGTGTACTCGAACTGTACTAGAAGTAAGAATTATTTTTTGCCATCGAAAAAGCATTATGAATTACTTATTAATATTATTATTATTACTATTATTAATGATTTGCAAAAACTAGTGAGTATTTCACCCAATCTCATTTTTATCCCCATTTTTTTTTTTTTCCATATATTTTACAGGAATGGGAAGAGGTGGGAGGTAAGTTTTTCTAATCAAACTTCGGGTTTAAAGGGTTATACTAAATTACTAAGTTAGTGTTTTATTTTAAAGTTTATTTTGGAAAGGAGCCAGATTAACAGTCCTAGAACAGAAATTACAGGATCAGTGTGTGTTTCTTGGCCAAATGTTCTATAATATATAGATATTGATTTAAAAGATTCACTTGCCTAAGGAACCCTGAACTTGGTAAAAACACATGCAGAAAAAATGCAAAGTTTTCGAAATCAAATAAAGGAAGGGGTTAAAATATTCAAGGATCATTTTTTTCTTTATCCTACTGTGGAAAAGAAAAAAAAAAATCCAGAATATCTGAAAGAAATGTTTTCTTAACAGTTTAACTACCTCAATGACATTTCTTAGAAGAAAAGAAACAAAATTAATCTTTCATTACAGCACTACAGTAAGTCTTGCTTTCATGGCAAATTAACAAAAAAAGCTTTATGTGATATGGAAACTGGTTCAAAACAGAGTTGATTCATCTCTCTCACTCTCAGTCTCTAAAAGATTTCTTTTTTTCTTCCCTGCCAGTGTACTGTCTGAGTTGCAAAATTTTCATTTTCACTGTATCAGATTTCTATTTTAGTGTCTGAATCTAAGGCAAGACATTAAGATCAACAATACCTATCAAACATATGCTAATGTCTTCCCTATTTTAATTCTTTTGCATCTGAAGCCTCTTCAGTCTTGAGGACTCCTACAGACAGTGACAGTGGATAACAGACATAAAATCTATGTTCCTGTGTTCAGTTCAATATTGTACAGTCATATCCATATTGAAGAATTTAGCTTCAGAAATTTCAAAGAGATATAGCTTATTTTAATTTTATATTTGCTGAACACGGTGACTTACAGAGATAAGTAGCAAAGGAAGAATTCAAAGTCAGTGCTGAAATTATTCAACTTACATTCAACAAGGAAAAACTAGTTAGAAGTGCTGACAATACTGGAGAACGATGTGATGGATAGGGAAGCCTCAGAGACGCTGCTCTGCAAACTGACCTAGTATTCCTCAGCCTGTTTTCAATGGTGCAGATTTATTACATTTTGTTACTTTGGACTACACTGACAATAAATTTCTCCAGTGTTCTATAAAACACCTGTGTAACTAAAAACGAATAAACTTCTTTCTCTTCTTTTCTTGTGTATATTTGTTTTCTGGGTGATTCTTTTCTTGTGGATAAGTACAGAGGGCCTTTCTCAGAGTGAACCAAGAAGCTGACATATTTTTAAAAATAGGCATATTTTTAAAAATAGAGTTAAGCTTGCAAATTAACTTTTAGATACTTGCATATACCTATCAGGATTTGAAAAGCATCCTGCTAGGGCTCTGAATCTTGTTGCATGACATTTTTGTTTTTACAAATTTTATACTTAGGTCATATCAGTTTTCTTGCAGCTATTAAATCTGCACAAACAAGTCACTGCAGCTGAAGCATAACACCTCAATGGAATAAAACTTTGGACTTCACAGCAATAACCATGTCATTATAGAAGCCATATGAGAGTTATCTTATAAATGGCCACTCATTCTTTTAATGATACACTAAAAGATTTCATTAATCTTCATCTCTTTCCTATTTGTATAGGAGCAAAAATAATATGGGTCAAACATTATCAAACCATAAAATAAAGTCACAATAAGAGATGCTGA
This sequence comes from Lagopus leucura, assembly GCF_019238085.1. Classification (NCBI taxonomy): domain Eukaryota; kingdom Metazoa; phylum Chordata; class Aves; order Galliformes; family Phasianidae; genus Lagopus; species Lagopus leucura. The sequence continues at coordinate 5,401,692 of NW_024962253.1, forward strand.
ATATTGAAAGAAGCTGTCAAGAAAATTCACTTTATGCATTGGATGTTGCCATATTTTTGTTTCTACTGGATTTCCATTGTAGAAATTCCTCTGGTTTGATATATATGTTCAATACTTTGACCACTTAGATATGAGCTTGTGTATTGAACAACAACTAACAGATGCCATAGTGGATGTTGTACATTTGAAAAAACACCTTTGACATGTTTGACATAAATTAGTCATATAAAAGGCATCATTGCTAAACTGCCTGAACATGAAACAAAGTTCACTTAATATTGCTGAATGAGCTGATCAGGTAAGAGTCCTCTAGCTGTCCTTATTTCATCAGTAAATGCTATAGAAAAAGAACTATAGGGAGACACCAAGCAAAATGCAGAGGTTTGTCAGCTGAGCAAAACTTATGGGCTCCGTTGCAGTCTGACCCTTCATTTTTTAATAAATCCTTAAAATCAATGATAGTTTTGGTCAAGAGGCAATGACCAGACTCTCTAGCCTTTGACCATATGGATTTCTCATCTAAGACTGAATAGATTATTTTCTAAACAAAATCCAAAGCTTTGAAAGGCCGCATGCATTAGCCTCTAGGCCTCAAGTTGCACCAAGCTGCAAAGGCCTGCTACAAAGAGACTTCATTTTTAACAATCTCTAAAAAATTCTAATCGAAAACAAGCTGCTGTATGTTCTAAAATTCTGTAATTAACTAAAGATTTACTGCACTTACCAGGTGCATGTTTTCCTAATCTAAGGAAAGCTACCCTTCCCCTCTCCTTGTTTTCCAAGAAAAGCTCCTTTGAAGGAAAAAGTTACCACATCTGCTGCTAGAGCTAGGTACAAATGATGAGAGACCATGTGGAGTGCGCTTTTCTTTTGTTTTCACTGTATCTTTGAATAGATCAGATCTTCTTTATAGAGATTAGAAACAGCCAATTGTTGCATCTTTTCTTCTAAAGAAGGCTTGTTTTCTTCCAGGAAAAAAAAAAAAATTCTTTTTGTTTGGGCATGTGGAAAGAATAAGTTGCCAGCATGCTCCTGTATCAGCCACATGTGGCTGATGCTAGGACTAACTGTAAACATTTGGGAACTATAACCATTGCAGAATTTTTATTTAGGTAATAAAGAACAATATTTTAAAGTCTACTGAGAGGTGTCTAGAAAATAAAATGGTTATCTTTGAAAGTATGCAGGTGCACCACAAAAAGCACGTATCTTAGGTACGGAAAAATTTCATTGGAAGGACCTTAGTTTTGACACCATGTTGTTATAATATCATATGACAAAAGACTTTTATGTAGGCTTTCTTTAACCTGAATACATTTTTCTCAGACAAAGATGAAATATCTATAATTTCTTCAAGTGGAATTTAATGTTTAAACACCATCTCTCCTTTGGTCTGCAAACACTGAAGTTTTATGCTCCCAGGTTCCAAAGCAGAAACTCTTGCTGCTGAAGGACTATCCTGTGTGAAAACAGTGTTACTGGCCTATAACTACATATGCATTCAACAGCCGTGTTGGAAAAACTTTAATTAACTTTTATGTTTTTGCATTAAAAGGTTAATACCCACTTTGGGACTACTATAGGTCTTGTTGCATTTGAATGAACTAGTATGACCAACTTTAAGAATTTCACCAGTAAGAACTCTTATGGCTAGCTTATAGAAGAATATTCTTTATTTATATTTACTAGTGCAATGTGTTTGACATTGTCCATGACATCCTGATCACCAAATTGGAGAAAAAATTGATTTGATGGAAGAACCATTCACTGGATAAGGAATTGGCTGAATGGCCGCACTCAGAGTTGAGGGCAATGGCTTAGTGTCCAAGTGGACGCTGGCAACGTGTGGTGTTCCTCAGAGATCAATTCTGGGACCAGAGCTATTTAACATCTTAGTAGGCAGCAAAGACAGCGGGAGTTAGTTCACCCTCAGCAATTTCACAGATGACACCAACTGCTGAGTATTGCAGTTGACATTTAGAGGGAAGGGATGCCATCCAGAGGGACCTGGAATGGCTTGAGAGGTAGGTCCATGCCAACCCCATGAAGTTGAACAAGGCCAGGTGTAAGATCCTGCATCTGGGCCGGGCCAATTCAAAGCACAGGTACAGGTTGGTCAAAGAATGGCTTGAGAGCAGTCCTGAGGAGAAGGATTTGGTAGTGCTTGTTGATACAAGACAGTAATGTATGCTTGCTGCCCAGAAGGCCAACTGTATCCTGGGTTGCATCAAGAGAAGCGCGATCAGCAGGTTGAGGGGAGATGATTCTGCCCCTCTGCTCTTGTGAGACTCTGAGAACTGGAGTGCTGTATCTCAGTTCTGAGAGCCCCGATGTGTGAAAGATGTGGAGCTGTTGGAGCGGGTTGAGAGCAGGGCCACAAAGATGAGCAGAAGGCTAAAGCATATCCCCTGTGATGACAGGCTTTTCAGCCTGGAGAAGAGAAGACTCTGAGGAGACCTTATAGCAGCCTTCCAGTACTGAAAGGGGGCTACAGGAAAGCTGGGGAGGGATTTTTTGTAAGGGCAGATGTTGGTGCTCAGTCGAGTTAGGGAGCTCTCTCAGTTTCTTGTAGCATCAGACTAGTTCTACTTTATTGTGTTTAGCATACATCTTATACACCATCCACTTACGAACAAGAAGTTCCTGTTCCTCTGACAGTTCCTCCAATCAGTTAATTGGCCCCAACTTCTCCCAAGCAACAGTGATAAAGGACGAAAAGTTTCTCAATTGTGACTGGATTAGCAGCGCATACTAAAGAACTCCTGTTTATCCTTAGACTCTGTTTGCTCTTTGTCTTATATTCCAGCCTCCCAAGGCTTCACAGTGATAAGTTCTATCAAGCTCTTTGGTTACTCCTTACAGTTACATCTTCCCCCACAGGCAGATAGCAAGAGTTTGAAGGTAAATGGCTTAAAAATGGAATAAAGTAGATTTTGACTAGATAGAAGGAAGAAATTCTTTACTGTGAGGGTGGTGAGACATTGGAACAGGTTGCCCAGTGAGGCTGTGAATGCCCCCTCCCTGGAGGCATTCAAGGCCAGGCTGGATGGGGCTTTGAGCAACCTGGTCTAGAGAGAGGAGCCCCAGCCTATGGGTGTGTGTGTGTTGGAACTAGATAATCTTAAAGATCCTTTCCAACCCAAACCATTCTATTCTATGATTCTACTTTGAATTTCTACTTTTAGATTACTTAAATTTCTCTCTTAAATTTCAGTAATTTTATTACAGAAAGTGTCTGAAAAAGAAAAAAAAAATCTGCTTGTTCAACTCGTTTTAAACTTCAGAAGTACAGTGGGATGAATCCTACTTTAAGAATTTTATAATTGCTTTCTTGGTATGACAGAAGTATAAAGAAGTTTAAGTGATAAAGGAAAATGCAGTGAAAGTGCACTTTGAAAATGTACAGAGAGCTGGCCACTTTTGTAGGCTGATTTTTTCTAAACCACTTAAAAACACTGAGACATACTCGACTTTACAGCTTAGCCCTAATCCTAAGAGAAGTTAATAATTGCTGATCTCAGCCACATTTACTAATTCTCAGCTTCATTCAAAAACTGTTACAGCTGTCAGCTGATATTGTATATAACTGGAAGACATTTTCAGTATAAAAAGAATCTGATTATTTTTAGGTAACTTTTTATTCTTTTGAGTTACTCCCCGTACCGTGAATTTATTCATCAAATCCATGTTGTTATCTATTCTACATGTTGAAATTTCTGCCTTTTAAAAATTATTATTTTTATTTTTATCTTCCTAAGGACAAGTATTACTACTTTATTACAGTTCATCAAGCCCTGAAAGCAAACTCAGTAATTACCAACAACTGACTTCTGAGTAAAATAGAAAAGCTCAGAATAGAAAATAGAAAATGTCACTGAACAATGTGCTACATCTGGCCATTTATTAAAAATAAAAAACAATTTGTTGTCTGCAAAATATCCCTGAGAACTGTGTGGTTTATCTTATTTGTTTGTTTGTTTGTTTTCTATGTGTATATGTGTAATACTCATACATGCACATACGAGTATTATATGACAACAGGTAAGATATATTCAGATAGCTAATGAATCATATACTAACTCTTCTTTAAGATAACAAGACTAACTTCAGCTATGGTCTGGAAAAAAATTAAAGAAACAAAAAAAATAAAAAATAATAAAAAGCCATTCGTTAAACCAATACTACTGCTATGAGCCATTCGGAAAAGAAAGCACTTAGAATTTCATTTGCTTTATAAGTTAAGTGAACATATTTGTAGCACATTATTAGAGAAAAGATAATGCAGAGATAAAAAGGGCATAAATTATATATAAAAAAATAAAGATAAAAGAGCAGTCTGAAGTGAATCAATTAATTTGGGGCTATTTTTCTAATATGTATGTGTCATAAAATACAAATTTCTTTTGTACATATAGCCATGAAAAGTAACTTAAAGTCAGTAAAAAGCAAAACATTAGTTAATAAGATATGCTCCATTCCAGATTGCCTTCTTGAATGTGTTCTTTGCAATGTGATGCCTGAGAAAACTGTATTACCGTTCATCATAACTCCTGTGGCTACGTCATAGCAAAGACAAACTCAGGGAGTATCAAGCCTGTGCTGTGCTAGAGTCTGTAAAAGTGGATTGGAAGATAGGACCTCATCCTGGACAAATTCAGCTGTGAGTTTGCTGCACAGACATGTAAAAAGAAAAAAAAAATAAACTCATCTCCCAGTTTCATCTCAGATTATTTGCTAATAGAACGTAATGATTCACACTTGAATAGTAAATTATTACTCCCGCTCCCTGTGTTGTCTCAGCTGCTGTGACTGTAAGGTCAGAATTAGGGTTCTGACCAATGTTCTCCAATATTTATGTCCTGCTCATTCTCCAGTATGAGAAAACAAACTCACTACGCATTCTGAGGAGATGCAAAGAAAGTTGCAGTCTATCAGTGTCCCAAAGGGAAATAAATAAAAACCATATCTCTGAGGATGTTGTGTGTTTTTTTGTTTGTTTGTTTGTTTTACACTAATTATTTCAACTTTAGATTTTACTGGAAAAAATGTATATCATATTCTTGCAGACTAGCATATAATTAGAGAGGAAATAAATTTTCTTTAGACAACTGATGAAGTGAAAGGTTCTTCGCAGCTTGGAAACAACTTTAGTATTGCATGGCATGTAAAAAGATGCCAAAAGGGAAATCAATTCAAAAACTGAAAATGGGAAAAACAAAATCCCAATAAGCTAAATTAACAAAAATCAAGAAGGGCAAGTTTGTAACAGTGACCTTAGCTGACCTCCATTAGTGGGTAATTACTGCACAATCAATAGTCCTTATGCATAACTATGGACACAAATGGTCAACTGAAAGTGGTAAAAGAACAGTGATCAATAAACATTACAGTCTGGGGCACAACTGTCTAAGAAGTGGGCAAAAAAATTTAACTTTGGAAAACCAATTCAAGAAGCATCAAGATTTCAAATTTGAATGATTTCCATGGTGCACTAGATCATTATTTGGTTTAAATCCTTTTCTGTGTAACTAAGTTACCAACCTGGTTACAACATGATTGCCTAACAATCAAAATTAGTTTGATTCCATTTTGTGAGATGTGGATAGCCACATTGCTAAGTAATACCTATAAACCATGAATATGTGAAAATGGAGATGCTCCACTTTGTTGTTTGATATGCAAATCAAATCAAAGCATTGGCTTTTTTTTGCCACAGTAACAGAAAAGAGAAAGACCCTTGCTGAGACACTATCCCTTCTATTGTTGCCAGATATAGTGTTTTTACTAAACCAAAGCCCAATGAATTATCAGAAGAAAGTAAAAGAAACATTTATTGAACTCAAGCAAACTTTTATCTTGTCCTTGATGAAGACCAAGGTGTAAAAAAAATAATTTAGTATTATTCCATGGCTGCTGCTCAGTCATCAGCAGTCCTTAAGAACTGAACTTGTAAATTCAGAAAATGTTTCTGTTCTTTTTCATTGTCATTATTATTATTATTATTATTATTATTATTAAATTTACACTTATCACTATGAGACAGAGGTCAGTCAGTTATAGAATTTAAAACATGTTTACCAGAACTTAATACATATACAACCCCTCTTCCCATATTCAGAGAAAATTGAGGAAAATTATCTCAGGAACGTGGTTTCTACAGATGAATTTTTATTCAAGAAATCACATAAACACAGAATGATTTAGAGTAGAGGCAGATACCTGTGAGAATCCTTCTTTGTTTTTTGGCTCAAAGCTTGCTTCCTGAGGTTTTTTTTGTGATAAGACTCCGAGTGATTTGTCAAGGAGGCAATTGATGGGTGCTAACCGTGTGACAATGGATATCACTTTGGGAACATTTGAAAGCCCCTTCCTCCAGAGCTGCTTGCTCTGTAGAAGAGCCGAAGAGAGTGCTCAGGAGTGTTTACTGGCAGAAGATCTGGCCTGTGACTAAACAGCTCCAGCTAGGTATGGGAAAATTGGGGAATTATACCATCATGTTCTGTGAAAAACAGGATGCAGATGGGCATCCTTGCTTCCTCTTATCTGCTGGCAAGGCCAGAAAGATAAGAACAAAGGAATTTCCTGCTGAGATCCCAGAGCCAGAAGCTGCCACTCCAAGAAGAGCTGACTCAACCACTTTGGATTTGAGCTGTCACTCCAAAGACAGCTGACTTGACCACTTTGAAGTATTGAAAAGGGGCCATCATCGCCATGGTCGTCTTTGTCATCGTCAATAGAACAACTATGCCCGATGACCCACCACTACTGAGGATCAAAGACTGAACTACAAACCACTCTGGATCCATGGTGGTGACTATGTCCCTCTTGCTGCCTATAAAGACTCCTTGCTTCTTTTTTCCTATCTTTTCTATTGCCCTCCTTCCCTTCCCCATTACCTTAATTCATAATAGTGTCTGTCCTCCCCTTTCCCATTTCCCTGATTAAGATTTGTAATAAACTGGTCGGACCAATATTTGAACCATTGTTTCTTAATCTCACACTGGGTATACAGATATTAAAAGAACCTCCTCTCCCTCCTTTAAATTGGAGTTAGACATTTATTTAATGGCGTAGTCGGCAGGATATCCACCGTGAGAGTGTTGTCCTTCCAGATCTAGTCTGAAACTTTCTTTGTGTGTACTTCCTGGAGTTGCATGGAGCGATATTTTTGAAAGTTTAGACATGAGTCCTTCTCCAGGAAGACCGCTCCACATTCTGAAACTTTACAGTTTATGTGTATACCTCTCGGGGACGTATGAATTAATTTTGATTATGTGTGTGCCTCCTCGGGAAGACCTCTCTGCATTTTGTGATTTAAGTATCTTGTAACATAAGTGTGAAATTTGGACCTTTTTGTGTGCTCCCCTCAGAGAAAGGCAAGAGTGCTTTGAGCATTTGCATTTGAAAAGTGTCTGTTTCCCTGAGGAGATAAGGAGTCACTTGAGCTTTTGAATACGTGCACCTCCACCTCCCTTACTGTAGGTCTTTCATTGTATTGAAAAATGAGTGACAGCATTGCCACCATGAAAACTGAAGATGTATTATTGGATCTTTTAGAAAAACATGGTGCTCGACCCTCTTTATCAGGTATGGATTGGGCACGACAGAACTGGTATAACTTGCAGAGTATTTTGGACCGTATTAGTGTTCTGCAAAAGAATACTCGTACCTGAGCTGGAAAAGGAAGTCGTTTATTTGTGCCGTACTCGGGGCTACTTTAAAAGCAGCCGTGGAGTTCCAAGATGAAAAGCATTCGGCAGAAACCCAAACTATACAAGCACTGCAGGAATCGGTTAAAGTAACACAAGAATTGGTAAAAATTCTGCAAAATCAAATAGTGAACCTTGAGGAACAATTAGAAAGAGAGAAACATATTTCAACTTTGTTGCAAATGGCTTTTAAGGAACTGTTAATGTGTAAGCATGCCAGCGATACCGTCACCCATAGTTTGCCTCGAGAAAAAACTTTTCCTCAGAAGGAACTACCAGGAATGAAGGAAAGGCTAGATAAATTAGAAACTCCAATAGCCCCATTACGTCCTTTTATAAAAACTGAATATACATTCGATAACAGCGAGGATCTAGATCCTCAAATGAATGTTAAGGAAATTCCCTTCTCAGCCACTGAACTAGCAAAATTGAAGAAAGATTTTAGCCACTCTCCAAGGGAATCAGAGACAGAATATGTATGGAGGGTGAGTCTCACTGGTGGTGACCAGATTCGGTTAATAGAAAAGGAAGCAGAAGGTTACTGGGGACCAGAAGTATTTTTAACCACTTGCAACAGTCGTGTTCCCTGGTCCTTAACACAGAGGGCTGCCTGTTGGGCAGGTGGTCTCAACCCTTTAGAAAGGGGAGACCCCCTTGCCATTACTGGAACAATTGACCAGTTAATAGAGAGTGTTCAAAAGGCTGCTTGTCTCCAAATGATGTATGATAGAAAGCTGCAGCCACACCATGAATCACCTATGATGATGCCTGTTGATTCTGAGAGAATGACTGCTTTAATTAGGGGGCTTCCAGAGTCATTAAAACCTATAGGTATTCAACTGCAAGGAAAAAAACAGGCAATGCCTCAGGAAGAGAGAGCCCGGCCAGTCTTAGAAGGAACTGTAACCCCCAACCATCTGCAGTCAGGAAACAAAGTATGGATGTGGGGGGAGGTTGCCCAAGAGTTAATTAACTATGGAAGAAAATATGGGCTGGTGATTTCCTCCTCCACTTAATTTGAGCCAAAGGAAGTAAGACTTGCAGCAGTCAGCCTTGCCCCCAGGCCTCCTAGCCCAAAGTTCAGTGGGACTGGAAGGGTCCCATTGTCAGTAAAAACAGGTAGGCGAAATATTGATCATAAACGTAATTGTCTTTGGATACTGGGCTGGCAAAAGGGTGTTCCACGAGATCTTATGAATGGATTACCCACTGTCTGGTTAGAGAAATTAGTTAACTAGTGTCCAGAACAAAAGCTCCAGAATCTTGGGGAAAGCAAAACCCCAGGTCCTAGGGTCTCTCCCAAGGAACCTGAACGGCTATCCAAGCCATTAGAAAACTGATGTCTTCACCCCTCCCAAGTGAGCGGGGTGGGGACAGTGAACGGTGGATGCATTAGATGCTCACAACAAAGGGAAACAAAATCCTCGATTTAACACCTTCTGTCCAAAGGCCTCACTCACTCCTGTGAGTCACGATCCAGTGGCTGATAAGACAGGGAAATACCTCCCTGGCCAGACTGTCGATTGATTCAGCTAACCTGAGGCCAGTTTCCCTAACCTTAATGGAATCCCTTAACAAATATGCTTGGAAGGCTAAAGACACCCTGAAAAAGGAATATGAAATCAACACTTGCTGGATTGTTCCTTCATTTTTTAACCATATTAACAAAGCCCAAAAAGAGCAAGTCAATGTCTTGTTTTATTTAACAGAAGATTCCCGTGGGACCTTGACAGAACACAAAAAGGCTAATAGCTGATTTTAACTATTTGTATTTTGTGACAGAAATACTGAAGATTTGATCATGCTAGAATACTGAATGTATCTCTTGATTACATACTTTGGTTGCAGTAGTATTATGTTTTGTGTTGTTGTGGGTGGTGATTGGTATCAGTCCTTGGATCTGTTAAACTTCACAACTGGGTTCAGGGTTTTTACACGTCATCCTGGCTTACTGGTACTCCCTGCACAGTGATACCATTTCTTTTGACCCCTTCTTTCACCCCTTTTTACCAAACTGATTATGATTTGCATGTACCTCCTCCTCAGTGTTTCCAAATTCCTAACAAACTGGGAAATGAATCAAGGGACCCATCTAATATCTGTTAGATGTGGTCACAAAATAAATCTATCAGAAAGCCTTTTGCACCGATGCTTTTCAGTGTCACACCAGTCCACGAGTTTCATCCAAAAAATGTCGTTGTTGGAAAGTGCCTAAGTTTTAATAAGAGATGTGTATGTTTCTGGGATTACCCCTCTTTGATGCTTTGTACTGTGGGGGTATCCTGCACACAGGATAAAAGAACCTCCTCTCCCTCCTATAAATTGGAGCGAGACAGTACCTCTGGAGAAATGTTCAAATATTCCTTGTGATCCTGACCAGAATTCACTCAGAATTCAGAACTCAGAATTGGTCAGAATAAAAAAACAGAATCCAAAGGGATTCATGTAAAAGAAGCAAAATTTTGTTAATTTAAAATTGGATTAGGAATACTCTCCCAGCAGAGAGAAAGACAAGAAACTTACTATTGTAGAATTATGGCAATCCATCTGACATATCTTCCTAAGGACCAGTTCACACACACTGCCTTGAGCAGAGTTTAGATGATTTCAAATTAGACATATTGTTTTAAATCAAGAAATTATTGAAGTTCTCCATCCCATCAAAATACAATATTAGAATAATATGATGGATCTATTACTAAACACAGACAATTCTACTGCTTAATACTGCTTTGAATCCTCATCCCTCAGTTGAGCATACTACCCTGAATTTTTAGCAATACATTTCTAGGGCCAATAAAATATCCCTTGCTGAATTCTATGAGGACACTTTACCGTGGTTTTCTCCCCACCCTTTTGCCTTGCTATGATTAATTAGGTATTACATATGGACATGACACGTGAAGCTCAGAATGACACCCATCTCATTGTGATATTGTCTGTTTCACCATTATTCACATTATCTAAATTTCTTCTCCGTGTTTATGATCAACTAATGGATTATCTTCTAAGGAAAAATGTTTTGACTACACATCAATCTGTTTTAGACCTTCTTGTTGATGATTCCATGATTCTATAATAAATGTGTTAATAGCCTTTGCAAATTATCAGTTTATATTTCCATGAAGATTACAATTAGTAGGGAGTATCATGGGGGACTGATAGTATCTTTAAAACTTTAGAATTAGGTGATTGTGGCTTTTGACTAAAAAACATTAAACTTCTTATGTATGCCATTCTTTTGCTTGGATTGATTTAAGAGATTATAATCTACTTTCTTGTGTAGGACTATATGATTAATTACTGGAGGTTCTCCTTGGAAAAAAAAAAAAAAAAAGGTTTTATAACACTCATTGTCTGCACTTTGTCTACCCCAATTTTGTGATTATTTCCTTGTGAAACAGATCTTAGTCAACATACTAGACTCAATGCTTCCCATTGTTATATGGAAATGTGTTTTTACACATTCAGGTTAAAACATGCTTTTGGGTAAATGTATCAATATCCCATCTCTACTTAAAAGCCTGACAGAGGTCTGTGTGAGAACAACATAGGGATTTGACATCATTTATCATATCAGCAGGGTAAAAAACAAAATATGGGGATCGTTAAGATGTTACATCTGATATTTGCTGTTCCTCTTTCCTAATTACTGTAATGGGATAATGTTCTAGGAAGTGTCTTGTAGCAATAGGAAAGAAGATGATGGTATTTTTGGCATATAACCTTATCAGAAAATCATGAAACAAAAGCATTCCTCCTGAGAAGTGACACTCCTTGTACTAGCTAACATTTAACACAGCAGAAAAGCACCAAAAACATCACAGACAAAACAAAACAAAACAAACAAACAAAAAACTGGATGTAATAACTCAGGTAAAATAAAAGCAATGGCTTCTGTAGGGCAAACTTTTTAAAATATGCTTTTAAAGTATTTTTTAAATCACAGCTTGCTGCATTGGTTTCCTTTTTATTTTTATTTTTATTTTACTTTTGCAAGACTGCTACAAACAAATAATAAATAATACTCTGTGATTATGACGTACGTTTCAATGTGATGCAACTTTTTCTTCCCCGTGTTGAAGAGTCATCTTTCACTTTGCACAGAAGTAATGCACAAATTCCTGTATATCACCTTCCATGCTCAGGAACACTCAATCAGTCAAGGCACACAATATTGAAAGAGGTTAAATGTCCTCTGCACACTGTCATAATTCACCAAATATATCAGGCAATAAAATCCCGTGATAACTCACTTTTCATGACAAATCTTGTAATGAGAAGTGAAAATGGGACAAATTCATCTACTCACTTGACATAGATTGTAACTAGAAGGAGAAAAACTATCCCAGAATTAACCCATTCTTGTAATGATTACACAGCTGAAAAGTGATGTTACTCTTTGCCTATATTCCTGAATGGTGTTTCTCAGTTGTATTTGCTTTTTTTTTTCTTTTCCAAAATACCTTTCTATCAGCATTAAAAAAGAGCAGTAACTGCAAGGGAATTAAAGAAATGAAAGATTTAGAAGTATCTAGCTACCTAATGACTATTTTGATGGAATAGAACAACAATGCAGATATCTGTTGAAGTTAATTATATAGTTGAAACTCTAGTGTCTGATAGGTATTCCTCCTTAAAAGAACACTTCCTTTTGGTTTTAGAGTATTTAACTTACTAAATTCTCATGCTCTTGAGTCCCCAAACCAGATATTTATTCTCCTTTTTATGGAAACACTATGGATACAGAGCACACAGTACACTTAAAGATGAACTGAAAGATAAGAAAATGAAAGGAGATTATTAGCTCAGATTTAAAAAAGATGGTCTCATGATATAGAAGTTTATTGCCATATCCTAAGATTAATATGGTTTTACTACTTGGACTGATGGTTGGGATAAAAAAAAAAATCAAGAAAGCAACAGATGAGCAAAGTAAATTCTTCGTCTATTTGCAAGAAGTCACTAAAGGTACTGTACAAATAAAACTGATTGTGAAAACTGTCATATCCTGTACTCAAGCACTCCTATGAAGGGTCTTAAATGAATACAGGGCTTTCTTCACCTTGAGCACTAATAATATGACACCAATATCCCACAGTTATATCTTAAAATAATTGACTGTAACCGTATACGATGTAGCACCAAAGTATGGGAACAAGAAAGTGGTTAAATTACAGAAAATTATAAGAAAGCAAAGGTTTAAAAATATTTAGACTGTGACGTTGCTGACACATTCTGAAAAACTACATCATGTAGTATTAAAGTGACCTCTGCCCACCCTGTCACACCACATCAGCTTGTCTTTTGTTACTATGTCATTTGACAGCACGTTATGTGATGAAGCATGACATAATATGGAGGACAATCTAAAATGAAAAGGTAACCTTTTGTGACATGTATTGCATTAAAGCACCAATAATATGAGTAACTGATAACATTTTGATCTGTTCAGAGGATTAGAATGAATTTTTTCTATCTTTACATGGGCACTTGTGTTTACAGATTGGGGTTAAAATGAGCTTTATAGTAAATGGACCAGAGACATGTTATTTTGATCAAGAAAGATCTTCCTACACTGAGTATAATTTTCAATCACAATATACATCATTTTCTTCCCCTGAATGGTGTTAACAGCAAGATCTATTCTCCTATGAGTCTTTGTAATAAGAGAATGGAAGTAATTTGGTATCTGATATGCAGTGTATAAGAAACTTCTGAAGGAAAACCAGAGTAAAAGTCTTCCACTCTCCTGAGTGGGAGCTCTCCAGGCAGTAGAGCAATCCCCTCTACCTTCCATCATACAGCTTAAAAGTCATTAGCTGGGAAGAAGAATGGACATAAGAAAAGAGGCAATTGGGCAAAAATAATTAATATAGAGATAATTTGTAAGTCAAAAGTGTTTTAGTTTATTCTGAAAGACACCGTTCACAGCACTTAGTCTTACTTAGAATCATGTTCATACAGTCATACTAGCCAACCTCTAAGACCTAGCAGATAGTGAAGGAAGAAACATCAGGAAAAGACAAATAGCAAAGCAGGAAGAATGATAAAAGAGAAAGATGGAAGATTTACTGATGAACATTGTAAAGAATATGGAACAAATCTTAAATGGAAATGGGAAACAATGGAAAAATGTGCTTTAAAGTAATTTTTTCAAATAAAAGAAGATATATATACTTTTGAAAGCACCAATGGAAGCAAAATAAGCTGGAAAAAAAAATACTGTGGCGGTTTGCAGTGTTGAGAGAGGCCCTCTGTTAATATTTCAGTCATTACTTATACTTAATCAAGTCTTTGTTACATTAGGAGCAATTGATGCATTATTTTTAGATTCTGTGTTTTCTTTATTTGTTTTTGTTTTTGTTATTGTTTCTTTTGAGTATGAAACAGAGCACTGGGAAAGAGCATTTAGTCATGAAATGTTACAGTTATTTTCAATTTCCTTCTAGATTTTCCTGTCACAGTTTACCAATAAGTGCTTATTTCGTTTTGCTTTTCTTTTTCTTATATACAGTAGTTCTTCCAAATATAGTTAAATACGTTTTATTTCTGATTTTATCTGGATAGGTTGAGATCACCAGTAGCACCCTGTCTCTACCCTAGCTATGCTTTCCAAACTTTGTCTTATTATCCTCTTCCCATTACAAATCTAAGTTAAAGCCCTGCCAGTAAGTCCCTGCCAGTAAGTCCTGCATAGTCCACAATGATCCTCTTTCCCCTTTGAGAAATGTGAACCCCACCTGATGCCTGCAAGCCCAGAGTAAGTAGGTCACTCTGTTGTCAAAAATATCCAAAACTGTGGTGGCAGCACCAGCCAGGAATTGTTCATAGATTGGATCCTTCCACTTTTTTGCAGTGTCCTTACCTCCTGCAAAAAAGAATTCTACCTATGCCCTCAAATCCTTCAGCAGAAATCTCAAGGCTCTGAAGTCTCCATTGATGGCCTTTGAACTATGTATAACTGCTTTGTCACCTCCCGCGTGAAAAAACAGTAGCAGACTACGATCTGTTGGCCATAAGAGTCTGGGCAGTCTCCTGGTGATATCCTTTACCCAAGCCCTAGGAAGCCAAGAGACCACATTGAGAAAATGGTCTTCCTGACATATTAGGCAGACACTTCCCTGTGGGGAAGAGTGACCTACAGTTAGTATCTGCCTCTGCTTTGTGGACGTAGCTTTGGCGCTGAAGGAAGGATTCTGTGGTTTTGGATTTGTTGGTTCTTCTAATATAAGAAGGCATTCCACATCCGGATCCTTGTACCTACAGTATAGAGGCATCCGGGGTGTGGAGTGGGCATGGAGTCATTTTGCTTGCAGTCCAGAGCATAAACTTGTGTCCATCCATTACCTTCCTTTGAGTGGTTTTTACACTCAGCATAAATATATATATATATATATATTTCATACTTTTTTTAAAATTATTTTCCTTCTTTTTTTACATGGAGCATTCATTTGTAGCAGTCAAATTTTTTTAGCACTCTGGCTGAGATACTGAGTCAATGGCTCCTTATAAATTGTGTCATATTAAGGTTCAGTTTTAACTGATAAATTTATATATGCGATATTTCTTCTTTGTTTAAAGAATTTTAATTAATTAATTAATTAGCATTTAATAATTAATATGAACTAGGCAAGCGTGAACTAAAAGTCACCGCTCCTTTAATTAAGAAATTAGTTGGGATTTATGCACTTATACTCTTTGGTTTTTTAATTCTTAATAAAGGAGATAAAATTCTTAATAATGGAAACAAAAACATTCCGTTAAATCTTAATAACCATGGCATTGTCAGTTCGCAAACTGTTAACTGTAGGTTTTTTTGTTGTTTCTTTTTTTTTTTTTTTTTTCTTTTTTCTTTTTTTTGGTGAATCTTCTGTAGCTGAAGAGGAATTTGAAGTAAAAAAAGTATAAATATCAACAACTGAAAAATATTTATCATTGTGAAGTAGAACACATTCTTTTTTTGGCATATGGTGAGAGCAATACTCCCTTATTTTGCATTTCAAAGCAAGATGATATGGGCTCTTATACAACATGCTCCAAAGGTAGTGCTTCTTGTTTTCTTAAGTTGGGCCACAGTGTCAGAGGTGGATGTTGGTATGATGAATGGCAGTACAGGTTGAACTTTCTCACCAATTTTTAATTAATTTTTGTTTCCACATGACAGATGGCAGCAGAGGGGCAATCTGGAACACGGCATCTGACATGAAAGTGTATGAAGCAAATGTATGGAATTGAATTCCTGCATGTGGAAAAGATTACATCTGTTGACATCCATCGATGCTCATTAAGCATTTAAGAATAAACAGTGGATGAAAGCACAGTGAGGTTGTGAGTGGTGCATTTCAGCAGTGGTAATAGCAGTGTGAAATGTAAACCACATTCTAGATGACCACAACTTTCACGTCAAAAAATGAAGAGTGACTGGATGAGTACATCTGCATGAATCAGCTAATGATGGTGACAATGTTGAAAAATTGTACAGGTGCTAGTTTGCTCTATCAAATAGTGTTACTGTGCTCCTGCTATCTTTTGAAGTTTCCATTGAAGCAATACAGTGGAAGGAAGAAATGCCATTCAGAGGGACCTCAACAGGCTTGAAAGCTGGGCCCAGATGAATCTGATAAGGTTCAACACAGCACAGTATAAGGTTTTGCACTTGGGCTGGCGGAATTCCAGGCATTTACACAGACTGGGAGGAGCAATCCTCAAGAGTAGCCCTGCAGAGAAGGACCTGGTGGTCCTGGTGGGTGAAAAAACTGAATATGAGCCAGAAGTGTGCTCTTGCAGCTTGCAAAGCAAATGGTATCCTGGGCTCCATCACAAGAGGGGTGGCCAGCAGGGACCACCTGAGAGGGAAGTGATTGTTTCTCTCTACTCCACTCTTGTGAGGCTACACCTGAAGTACTGCGTCCAGGTCTGGAGCCCCCAGTACAGGAAAGACAGATAGCTGTTGGAGAGGGTCCAGAGGAGGGCCACAAAGATGATCAGAGTGCTGGAGTACCTCCCCTACGAAGATAGTTCCTGCTAAGAAGTCCCTACTGAGGGAGCTGGGCTTGTTCAGCCTGTAGAAAAGAAGGCCAAAGGTGGCCTCATTGCAGCCCTTCAGTACCTAAAGGGAGCCGACAAAGAGGAGGGGAATCAACTCTTTGAAAGGATAGATATCGGCAGGATAAGGAAAATGGGAAGACTTAAGTTGGATATCAGGGGGAAGTTCTTTACAGAGAGAGTGGTGAGGTGCTGGAACAGGCTGCCCAGAGAGGCTGTGGATGCCCTGTCCCCGGAGGTGTTAAAAGCCAGGTTGGATGTGCCCTGTGCAGCCTGGTCTGGTATTAAATGGGAAGATTGGTGGTCCTGCCTGTATCAGGAGGAGTGGAGCTTGATGATCCTCGAGGTCCCTTCCAACCTAGGCCATTCTATGATTCTGTGATTCTGTGAATATTTTAACAGTACTGTTATCTAATTCCGTATTGGTTGATGAAGCATTCACAAATTCTTTTCCATGGAAGTACATATTCCAGTGATCTCTGAATATCCCATTATATATTTATTTATTTATTTATTAATGAACTAGTATGTAATTTACAATACACCTATTACATTATATAGAACTATCAGTATGCCAAAATACTTGAAATCCCATCTGATGCCCACTGTATGCAGTGGAAACTTATCCAGATACTGCAGAAGTTGAAGCAAGAATATGTTGATTAAAAAACCCTACACACATTAAAATCCCTTTAAAGAACCACATAGAATTCATTGTAAGCCTGAGATGGTAGAACAAGCAGCTAATCAAAATAAGTTTCATAATTGTCTAGACAATGAAATAGCAAATATAAACAAACTGTCATAACATACTTGTGCTCAAATATGAGCTGATTCCTACCAGATTCTGGAAATGATGAAATTCAGTGGAAGTTTTTAATTTGACAAATTTTCCATTTAACTCATATTATTTACAATTGAAATTCTGAATTCTGTCATGAATGCAGCCGATCACAATATATGGTTTTGTTTCTAAACAAATTAAAAGCAATGTTTTCTGGTAAAAACTGACCATGGAAAATCCAACTTACTGGGGTATTGTAAGTGGAATTATTTTCACTTTTTGATGTAAAGTTTATAAACCTCAGTATTATGAAAAAAAATGTGTACTTTAAAAATATTTAGTTGGAACCTCGATTAATGTTCAAAAAACAATAATCTCAAGTAGAAATATTAAACATACTTACTTGTTACAGTATGCATCAAGCTATCAAATAAGCATATTGGCAAGACTAATTCCCAGATGAACTATTAACAGCCAAGGGAACGTCTGTTACAGAGTTAGCTTTAAAGTGATCTGTGACTTTTCACCGATTCACTGGCCTGTATCACAGGAATAAACACTGCTTCTTCCCAACCCAATAGTTTTCTTCTGGCAATCTTTCTCTGTAGATGTTTTTTGTCTTAAAATGTCTGCAGTGGCAAAGGGATCCAGACATGAGTCTGCGTAGGTGCATGACAGGCAGAAGAGGTTAATGAGATTTTCAATTTGCTTTTCAATTTTCCCATTTTCCACACTATAAATCTAAATAATTGAAAAAATTTTGTGGATTTCAAATCTCATTGAAACCCCTGTACATAATAATCATTTAATTATTCAAGTCTTTCTAATTTATCTTTGATACAGTACTTGGAATTTCTTTTGCACTCTGTATGCTTGTTATATTCCTAAGAGAAGAGAAATCTCTTTATTTAACATTTCTTTATTTTATTTTTCATCATTATTTTTTCTTTTTTCTTTTTTCGAATGTCAGAATAGGTAAATCTTCTTGAATTTTTTAGAACATCACTATCCAGAAGGCTGTATCTCCTGATCATTCACTTGAAGAACAGCTATGTATTCAGAAATGTGGCAGAGGAAAGATTCTACTTTTTACTTTCTGGGGATCAGGGAATGCAAACTCACTTTTTATCCATCTATTTGTCTATCTACATATCTATCTTTATCTATCTATCTATCTACGTATCTATCTATCTATCTATCTATCTATCTATTTACGTATCTATCTATCTTTCTAACCATCTACATATTGATTTATTTTCAGTATCGTCTTTATTTTCCAGTAGTTCTCTACTTGTTGTAAAGACTGAGAGTGAGCCAGAGATCATTCTCTCTATCAGAGGACCGAAGATTGTTAATAAATTCTGATACTTGACAGGAGGGTGTACTTTCTCTTAGAATTATAAAATTATGGAATCCCTAGAGTTAGAAGGGACTTTTGAAGGCCACCTGGTCTAACTCCCCTGCAGTGAACAGGAACATCAATAGATAGATCATGTTGCCTGGGGCCTTATCTAGCCTCACCCTGAAAGTGTCCAGGGCATGAACCACAACACTAGGTAACCTGTTCCAGTGCCTTACCACTCTTACTGTAAAAGACTTTTTTCTTATATCTAACCTAAATCTACCTTCTCTGTGCTTGAAGCCATTTCTGCTTTTTCTATCTCTTTCAAAAAACACATTCCCCTTTACACTTTACTCCACTACATAGGGCTAGAACGTAAAAAATATCTGCATACAAAAAAAAGCTCAAATAGAACTTTCACACTGTGTACAAGGTTGTTCTATAAAATGCTGGAAGCATAACACACCATTGAGTTTCCTAAACTGGAATCTTAATGAATTATTTGTATTTATGTAAAGAAACTTCAGTTAATGCTTGAACCCTGTAACACAGTGATCAATAAAGTAAAAGTTAATTATAAAATAGGCAAGACATAGAAAAGTATATGTACCAGACAGAGAAGACAATATGCCCATTTGGTTATTGTAACACGATAATGATACCAACACTGATTGTTAATGAAAAAAAAAACATGGAAGCATCTACTCCATGCAATAGATAGATACAAAAATATTCTTACCAGTTTATCACAAAACCAAGAAAAAATAGAGTAATATGGTCACCTTATTCATTGTTAACCAAGTAACATGCCCTCAAAACCCGAGCAGCTCAACCTTGTGCACATTGTCCAGGATTATATCCAGGCAGTTTTGAATACTTCCAGAGAACTGGAACAGACTACTGCAAAAACTGTTCCAGGACTCAGTCATCTTCACAGAGACATGAAGAAATGAAATGAATTCTTTCATGAGAAATATTTACTAGCTGAAGGGGAAAAAAACCGACAAAAACACAAAAGCTTTAAAATGAAACCTTATCTGTATATTTGACTGAGAATCAGTGAAATAATATTTGACATTGCACAGAGAGCAAACGAGGGCTGAAAATATTAAAAACATTTAAAGAATCATGACATCCTATTCATTTTTGAAAACTGAAAACTCAATGCAAGAATAAGAGATCACTTCTACAGAACGACATGATATACCCTTGATCTCCCAATGGTCTGCTGGAACCCCCTTTCCTTTGCCGTACATGTGTACACACATGAACACACAAAGGATAATTTATGTCATAAAATGTGAAGTATGCTGTAACACAGACTGGATACAGATACAGTCTCTTTCTTTTTTGAATGCTTATTTGTAACTCCAAACAATTTCTGTTTCTGTAGATTTTTCCAAATTCTCTATTTTTGTGGTCTTGAGCACAGTTGATTCAAGTTTATGAGACTTCACTAACTCTCATAAATCTATGTAAAAATTGATAATAATTATTAAGTTGTAAGTGAATCTGAAATAAAAATTTCCTGTTTTCCACACCCTGGCCCACTCAATGTTTTATATGAAAGATGATAAATTGAAGATGATAAAATAATTGCTGCCTGTATAGAATCATAGAATCATAGAATCATAGAATCACCAAGGTTGGAAAAGACCTTCAAGATCATCCAGTCCAACCGTTCACCTATTCCCAGTAGCTCCCACTAAACCATGTCCCTCAACACAACATCCAGCCTTTCCTTGAACACCCCCAGGCTCGGTGACTCCACCACCTCCCTGGGCAGTCCATTCCAGTGCCTGACCACCCTTTCTGAAAAGTAATACTTCCTCATGTCCAGCCTGAATCTCCCCTGCCGTAGCTTGAAGCCATTCCCTCTGGTCCTATCACTAATGACACGAGAGAAGAGGCTGACCCCCAGCTCACTACAACCTCCCTTCAGGAAGTTATAGAGAGCAATGAGGTCTCCCCTGAGCCTCCTCTTCTCCAGGCTGAACATTCCCAGCTCCTTCAGCCTCTCCTCATATGGCCTGTGTTCCAGACCCATCACCAGCTTTGTTGCCCTCCTT
>NW_024962253.1:5422653-5460534 GCF_019238085.1 Lagopus leucura
TTTCCTCTACGCAGTCCTCCAGCCACACCGCCCCAAGCCTGTAGCGTTGCCTGGGGTTGTTGTGGCCGAAGTGCAGGACCCGGCATTTGGCCTTGTTGAAACTCATCCCATTAACTCCATCCCATACGGATATATCTTAGCTTTTAAAATAGTTCAGATGGAGGAGAGTTCAGCTGCCACAAACCAAAATGATTTAACATCTGATGTACTCCATTTCCCCTAAAACGGCATAATCAGTATATTAATATACAGATCATTCTAGCATACCTTTTAGTAATCCACTCTTCTAGATTGATAGTGTACCTGCACCAATGGATGAGGGAAGAGCCACTGACATAATTTGTGTGGATTTCAGTATGGCTTTTACCACAATACTCCACATCATCCTTCTCTCCAAATTGAAAATACATTAATTTGATGGGTGGACTGTTCAGAGGATGCAGGATTGAATCCAGAGTGTGACATTGAGTAGCTCAGTGTCTGGATGGAGTGTTGTCCATCATGAGTCAATGCTGTAACCAATACTCTTTAATGTCTTCATCAGTGACATCAAAAAGTGAAGTCGAGTGCATCCTCAGCAAGTTTGCTGAAGACAACAAGACTATTTGGTTGACACACCAGAGGTACATAATATCATCTGGAGAGACCTGAAGAAGTTCTGGCATCTGGGTCTAGGCAGTGTTCACTACTAATGCAAGCTGGGACATGAAACAACTGAACACAAACCTGCCAAAAAAGATGTGAGGGTACTAATGGACAAGAAGCTGGACATGGGCCAGCAGTGTGCACTAACAAACTAGACGGCCAACTATATCCTAGGCTGCATTAAAAGAGGAGTGGCCAGTAGGGAGAGGGAGGTGATTGTCCCCCTCTAATCAGCTCTTCTGAGGTCCCATCTGGAGTACTGCATCCAGGCCTGTGCCCCCAGTACAGGAAGGATGTGGAGCTCTTGGACTGGGTCTAAAGGAGGGCCATTAAGATGATCAGAGGGCTGGAGCACCTCTCCTACAAGGAAAGGTTGATGGAACTGTGCTTGTTTAGCTT
This sequence comes from Lagopus leucura, assembly GCF_019238085.1. Lineage (NCBI taxonomy): Eukaryota > Metazoa > Chordata > Aves > Galliformes > Phasianidae > Lagopus > Lagopus leucura. The sequence goes on from NW_024962253.1 coordinate 5,423,698, forward strand.
GGAGTAGAGAAGGCTCTGTGGAGACCTCATTGTGGCCTTCCAATACCTGAAAGGAATATATAAACAGGAGGGGGAACGGCTGTTTATGAGTGTGGATAGTGATAGGACAGAGGGAATGGTTTTAAATGGAGACAGGGGAGGTTTAGTTTAGATATTAGGAGGATGTTTTTCACTCAGACAGTGGTGACACACTGGAAGAGGTTGCCCAAGGATGTTGTGGATGCCCCATCCTTGGAGGCATTCAAGGCCAGGCTGGATGTGGCTCTGGGCAGCCTGGTCTGGTGGTTGGCGACCTTGCTCATGGCAGGGGGGTTGAAACTAGATGATTTTTGAGGTCCTTTGTCATGGTTTTGTGATTTTTTTGTTGTTGGTATTCCATATCATAACACCATATAAAGCACTGGGAGTTAAAGAGTTAATGTTCTGATTCTGTGAAGCAGGATGTGGGTGCTTGGTTCTCAGAGGGGGAGGGGAGGAGCTGCATTCCCCGGATGACTTTGTGCCCAGAGGAAGAGAGGTGGAGCTTCTGGCAGGTCAGGAGCCTCTGTCTTTGTTGGCTACCGAGAAGCACATGGTGCCTTGCCACTTTTTGCCTGAAGCTTTAGAGGAGGCCTTTGGTGTGGACACACTCTATCTCATTTTGTATGATTTGTTGGCCTCGATTCCAGTTGTACTGTGTTATCCTCAATATCATATTTAGCAAATTAACATTCCTCCTCAGATTATTGCCACTGCTCTGTTTTTAGACCCATCTACTTTTTCCCTACCCATCCGCCTTTTCCCCTCTCCTGGGGCATGGGTTCATGGGTCTCCTGCCTCATTAGTCATGGAACTAGGCCAGACAAGCCCCTAAACCAATGACACCTTATTTTCTTTCTCTCTCATTACTTCAGACAAGGGCTGACATGGCAGACATCCTGGTGGGCATCTGTTTCTGTTATAGCCTGCTGAATCAGGATGGGGAGACAGATGAGGTTTTCTATGAGCAGCTGGCAGAAGCTGTGCTATTGCCAGCCCTTGTCCTCATGGAGGACTGCAACTTCCTTGACATATGGTGGGAATACTACACAGCGCTAAAGAAACAGTCTAGGAGGTTTCTGGAGTGTATGCAGGGTAACTTTCTGATGCAGCTGGTTAGAGAGCCTACAAGAGGAGCTGTCCTGCTAGACCTGCTGTTCACAAACAGAGAAAAAGGTGGGAAATGTGGAGGTCAGGGGCTGTCTTGGACAGAGTAACCTTTAAATGGTAGAGTTCTTGATTCTTGATGTAGCCAGGAAGGGGTGCAGCAAAACTTCTACCTTGGACTCCCAGAGAATGGACTTTGAAGTGTTCAGGAGACTACTAGGGGGAGTCAGAGAATCCCCTGGGACTCAGAGAGTAAGATGGCTGGTCACTCTTTAAGAAGTCTTAAAGGCATAAGAGCAAGGTGACCCCAGAGCCACAAAATGAGCCAGCAGGGAAGACCAGTGTGGATGAATAGGGAGCTATTCTTGAGGCTCCAGGAGAAAAAGAGAATTTACCTCCTCTGGAAGAAGGGACAGACAACTTAGGAAAAATACAGAAATGTTGTTAAGATATGCAGAGAGAAAAGCAGAAAGGCAAAAGCCCAGTTTGAACTCAACCTGGCCGCTGGGGTAAAAAGGAACAAGAAACTCTTTTACAAATATATCAACAATAAGAGGAGGACTAAGGAGAATGTCCATTCTTTACTGGATGAGGCTGGGAATGCGACCACTGAGGATAAGAAAAAGGCAGAGGTTCTGAACGCCTTCTTTACATCTATCTTTAAAGGTCAGACCAGTCATCCTCGTGGTACTCCACTCTCTGATCTGGTAGTCTTGACTGGGGAGCAGACTAAACCCCCCATGATTCAGGAGGACACAGTCAGAGACCTAGTACTCCAGCTGGACTGCTGTAAGTCCTTGGGACTGGATGGGATTCACCCGAGAGTGCTTGAGGGAACTGGCTGAGATGATAGCTGAGCTGCTTGCCATTATCTATCAGTGCTCCTTGTTGACTGGTGAAGTCTCAGAAGACTGGAGGCTTGCCAGTGTGACTCCCATCTACAGGAAGGGTCATAAGGAGGAGCCAGGGAACTACAGGACTATTAGCCTGACCTCGGTGCCAAGGAAGGTTATGGAGCAGATTGTCTTGAGGGAGATCATGTGGTATGTGTGGGACAACTGGGGGAATCAGGCCTAGCGAGCATGGGTTCATGAAGGGCAGGCCTTGCTTGACCAATCTGATCTCCTTCTATGATCTAGTGACCTGTCTGGAGGATGAGGGGAAGGCTGTTGATGTAGTCTACTTAGACTGCAGCAAAGCCTTTGACAGTCTCCTACAGTATTCTCCTGCAGAAGCTGGCAGCCTGTGATTTGGACAGGTAAACTGTTGGCTGGGAACTGGCTGGAGGGCTGGGTCCAGAGAGTGGTAGTGAATGGAGTTAAATCCATCCAGACACTGGTCATGAGTGTTGTTCCCCAGGGGTCAGTGCTGGGGCTTGTCCTCTTCAATATCTTTACTGATGACCTCAATGAGGGCATTGAGTGCACCCTCAGTAAGTTTGCAGATGTCACCAGGTTGGCTGTCAAACTGCCTGAGGAGTAGCAAGGCCCTGCAGAGGGATCTGCAAAGGCTGGGTAGCTGGGCTGAAGCCAATAGGATGAGGTTCAGCAAGTCCAAATGCTCGGTCTTGCACTTTGGCCACAACAACCCCAGGTAATGCTTGGGGCAGAGTGGCTGGAAGACTGTGTAGAGGAAATGGACCTAGGGGTTTTGATTGATGCTCAGCTGAACACGAGCTAGCAATGCGTCCAGATGACCAAGAAGGCCAATGGCATCCTGGCTTGCATCAGAAACAGTGTTGCCAGCAGGAACAGGGAAGTAATTTTTCCCATGTACTCAGGTCTGGTGAGGCCGCACCTTGACTGCTGTGTCCAGTTTTGGGCCCCTCTCTGCAAGTAAGAGATTGGGGCCCAGGCGAGTGTTCAAAGGAAGGCAACAAAGCTTGTGAGGGGTTTGGAGCACAGGCCTTATGAGGAGTGGATAAGGGAGGTGGGAATGTTCAGTCTGGAGAAGACGAGGCTCGGAGGAAATACTAGGAGAAGGATCATCTCCCTCAACCTGCTGTCCACATCAATAATCATAGAATCATAGAATGGCCTGGGTTGAAAAGGAGGTCATGGAATCATCTTTAGATGTGTCTGTGTCTGTGACAAGGGAACAGCAGGCCACATGCCCCTGGCCTAGAAAAGAATCACAGTCACCAAAGTTGGAAAAGACCTACAAGATCATTCAGTTCAACCATCCACAAGTCACCAGTAGTTCTCATTAAACCCTGTCCCTCAACATAAAATCCAAATGTTCCTTGAACACCTCCAGGATCAGTGACTCCACTACCTCCCTGGGCAGCCCATTTCAGTGCCTAACCACTCTTTCAGAGAAGTAACATTTCCTAATGTCCAGCCTGAATATTCCCTGGTGCAGTTTGAAGCCATTCCCTCCAGTCCTATCACCAGTTACGCAAGAAAAGAGGCTGACCCCCAGCTCACTACAACCTCCCTTCAGGAAGTTATAGAGAGCAATAAGAGAATAGAGAGCACTAAGGTCTCCCCTGAGCCTCCTCTTCTCTAGACAGAACCAGCTCCTTCAGCTGGTCATGGAGAAATAAACAAGGGGTAGAACCAGAAACTCATGAGTGATTCAAACCATTAAGCATCGTGAATTGCAAATTATGATGAGCTGGTATTCTTTATCTTGGAGCAAAATGAACAGTGCTCTAAAATAAACTGTGTTCCTAGCTGTATAGAGATTTGTATGTCTCTAAGGAGATTAATTCAAGGAAAACTTGTTTGACCATAAATCACAACAAGAAAGAGGGCTAAATTTGCTCAAAGTTGCACTGTTGATCAAAACTGCTCAAGAACATTAAAGTTATGCAGGAAACAAACTTACATACTAAGTCAAAACAACAATTAAACTACAAAGACCATCTCTATCAGCTTCTACAGAAGGTGGGAAAAGGATCTCATCAGAATGGTCACTTTAGTGATCACTTTTGCGGGACACGTAGTCATAATGATTTGGTTCCTAAATATATATGACTCTTAGAGTACACAGTGTTTTCAAATATCAGACCCTCTCCACAGCAAACATTCCCTAGAATATATTTGTAAACCGTACTCTTGTTTAATTATATGTTATTTAAATTCCTATGATATTTTATTGCCTATGACTGTTCTATTCCAAAAATTTAAAAACTGGTAATAGAACTAAATTTGTTATACTTTGAAGCCCAAGTACCCAATGCCTGAATACCAAATGTAGAGTACTAAAACTATAAGTAAGCCAGATTTTCCCATCTAAACAACATTATGAATGAGGCTTCCCACTAACTCTTTTTTGGCATAAGAAAGTGATGAACCAAATATCTGACTTCTAGACCTCCTTTCAAGCATATGATATTCCTTTCAGGTAGATGGATTATGCAAAATGTCTAAAAGCTTGGAAGAGTGAACCAGTTGTGCAGGTTTTATAATGATCAGGAACAAGAAATCATTTTCTGGTATTTACACATGACATGGAAAGAGAGTTGAACAGGACAGATGATTATCTGATTGGATAAGATAATTTATCCTCTAGAACAACAAAGTAGTGGGTGACCGGATTAGATGTGCAAAACTGAGCTAAAGCTAATCCAGGTAAGTGAGATGAAGAAATTTCCCTTCCCCCCCCCCCCCTACCCCCCCCGGCTCCCGTTGTAAGGTTTTGCATCTGACGTTGTTTACAGTGGTGGGGATGTACTAATGTAATAAACTCCAAGTCTTCTGCCACTTCTCTCTGGTGGGAATTTTTTCTGAACTTCCCAGCTGAGAACTATGTTGCATTAAGAAATCTCTTGAATGAAGAACATTTGCATTCAAGACTGATATCCATTTTGTGCTCAGAATACAACTATAGCCATCCAATGCTTCTCTCTGGTAATAGTTTCATGGGAAGATACATATATACACACACCATATGTATGTATGTATGTATGTATAAATATAATATATGTATGTGTATATATATATATATATAAGACGTATATATATAGAATATATATATATATATATATGTTTTTTTGTTTGGTTGGTTGGCTGGTGGTTTTTTTTTTTTGCCAAGTTTTTGTGTTATAACAGGCGTGAAATACAAATGTTCTAAACCTTACAACATAAAGCCTAAAATAAATGCAGGGATTTTGCATCATTGTTTCTTAGAACCTAGAAAGCTTTTTCATCTCAATGAAACAAGAACTGTTTGTTGTTCTTGTTGTTTTGGTTGGCTTTTTTTGGGGCGGGAGGGGAAGAATAGTATTTTAATGAAAAATAAAGCACCATTACAATACAGCAGCTAATATTCATTTATACAAAAGGAGTACAGCCCACGTAATTATATTTTCAACCAATTGTCTCTGTACTATTAGCCACAGAATAATTAGAATACAACCAATCTTAGTGTTATAATTACTTGCAGCTGAATTCTCACATTGACCTGGTATTGCACACCACTATGGCTCATTACACTTGTTTTGTTAATGCAGTGTACAAAAATTATGTTAACATTCTTTCTAGCTACAGAACAATCTTCTGGTTCATTCACACACAAAATAGCCTCCATTAAAGGTGAAATAATAATAATAAAATATGACGATAAAACTTAAATGCTTAGTTAGCCTCTGCTTTCCAAGAATAACAACAATTTATATAATTGTTCAGATATTTTTCACTGCATGTCCCTAACTAGTTTAGTGTAGGAAATTGTATATGCTTCTGCAGTATTCAACAATACTTTATTGTATGGCAGCAGAAACTGACATAAAATTAGTTCATGAAATCAGTGATGCTAACATATTAGTAGTTTGTTCTCAATATCTTGCTATAATGATTATCAAAAGTGCATTAATCTTTCTTATTAAAGTCTATTTATATATTCCTGATTATCATTAAAATGTTATTTTGTCTTCAGCACAACAAATCAATCTTCTTCCCATTAAAAAGAAATCATATGATTCTTTTTCCAGGCTTTCCCTGTTAATGATGTGTCTGTGAAGCAAACACAAAAGAAAGCTCAACAAAAGCGAACTAAAAAGAAAAATGAAAGGAAGAGCTAGAAACCTGTTAAAAGAAATTGGAGACAAGGTTTATCAGTTTACATATTAATGACCTATTCCTGCTTTTTTAAGTGTACCTTTTAAACTGAATTAGACACAGTTATTTCCTAAATCTCAATAATATATATTAGCGTGCAGGTCAGAAACTCAGATCTGTGGCTCCATCATGGAAAAAACACATTATTCACCTTGCTAAGTAAAACAGTATTTGGGAAGAAGCTAATCAGCAAACTCCCAGTTAAGCAATCTAAATGAACATATTTTAGTTATTACTGATATCTTTTAATAGTTTTCAGCCTATCATTTAGGCATGAAATAAAAAGCCAAAATCCAGAAAACACTCCCGGAAAGCCTTGTCTAACTGGGAGTAATAATACTTATTACTTGGAGGAAACATTTTCTAGAGTTGCAAGAATGGCATATCTACAGTTTTTTGCTTAACTTCCTTGTACATCTGAGTACATCCAGATGCACATCCAGAACATGTGCAACTTGAAGAAAGAAAAAAAGTGTTAATCTGTCATAGAAGCCAAAACATTGGCTTGTATCAGAAATAGTGTTGTCAGCTGGAGCAGCCAGGTGATCATCCCTCTATACTCAGCTCTGGTGAAAGCACATCTTGAGTATTGTGTTCAGTTTTGGGCCTCTCACTATGACAATGATGTTGAGGCACTCGAGCATGCCCAGAGAAGGGCAACAAAGCTGGTGAGGGGTCTGGAGTACAAGGAGTGACTGAGGGAACTGGTATTGTTAGTTTGGAGAACAGGAAGCTCATGGGAGATTATTGCTCTGCAGCTGCTTGAAAGGAGGTTGTGACAAGGTGGGTTTTGTCTTCTCACATGTAACCAGTGATAGGGAAAGGGAGATTGGCCTCAAGCTGCACCAGCAGAGGTTCATTAGAAACATTAGAAACCTTAGAAACATTAGAATCATTAGAAATGTCAGAAAAAATTTCTTCTCAGGAAGAGTGGTCAGGCACTGGAACTGGTTGCCCAGGGAGGTGGTGGAGTCACCTCCCTGCAGATGTTCAAGAAACATTTAAATTAAATTTAAATTTTATGGAGCAAATCATCTTGGATGAGATTGCATGGCATGTGCGTGGTGTTCTGGGGCTCAGGCCCAGCCAGTGGGTTCATGAAAGGCAGGTTGTGTTTGACCAACCTCATCCTCTTCAATGACTGGGTGACAAGTCTGGTACATGAGGGAAGGGCTGTTGATGTAGTCTACTTCAGCAAAGCCTTTGACACAGTCCCTCACACACTTCTTTTGGGGAAACTGGCTGCCCGTGGTCTGGACAGGTATACACTTCTTTGGTAAGGAACTGGCTACGGGGCCATGCCCAGCGGGTAGTGGTGAATGGAGTTAACTCCAGCTGGCAACCCATTTCAAGTGGTGTATACCAGGGGTCGGTACTGGGGCCCATCTTGTTTAATATCTTTATTGATGACCTAGATGAGGGGATTGAGTGCACCCTCACTAAGTTTGCAGATGACACCAAGCTGGGAGGTGGTGTTGATTTGCCTGAGGGTAGGGTGGCCCTTCAGAGGGATTTAGATAAGCTGGATCACTGGGCTGAGGTGAATGGGATGATGTTCAACAAGGCCAAGTGTCTGGTCCTGCAGTTTGGGCACAACCCCATGCAGTGTTATAGGCTTGGGGATGAGTAGCTGGATGAGTGTGAAGAAGAGAGGGACCTGGGGGTGTTGGTTGATGCTCGGTTGAACATGAGCCGACAGTGTGCCCAGGTGGCCAAGAGGGCCAACGGCATCCTGGCCTGCATTAGAAATGGTGTGGCCAGGAGGAGCAGGGAGGTGATCATCCTCCTCTACTCAGCACTGGTGAGACCGCACCTCAAGTACTGTGTTCAGTTTTGGGCTCCTCACTACAGGAAAGATGTTGAGGTCCTGGAGCGTGTGCAGAGAAGGGCAATGAAGCTGGTGAGGGGTCTGGAGGACAAGTCTTATGAGCGGCTGAGGGAGCTGGGATTGTTCAGTCTGGGGAAGAGGAGGCTCGGGGGAGACCTCATTGCACTCTACAACTTCCTGAAGGGAGGTTGTGGTGAGGAGGTATTTAGCCTCTTCTCCCAGGCAACGAGCAGGACCCGGGGAAATGGCCACAAGTTGTACCAGACGAGGTTTAGATTAGACATAAGGAAGAACTTCTTCTCTCAGAGAGTGGTCAGGCACTGGAATGGCTGCCCTGGGAGGTGGTGGAGTTGCCGTCCCTGGCAGTGTTCAAGAAGCGTCTGGATGATGTGCTGTGTGATATGGTTTAGTGCTTGTGATGGCAATGGTGATGAGGAGACAGTTGGACTGGATGATCTTATAGGCCGTTTCCAACCTTGTGATTCTATGATTCTATGAAATGTTGTACTGAGGGACATGGTTTAGTGGGAAATACTGGTGATAGGTGGATGGTTGGACTGGATGGTCTTAGAGTGTTTTCCAACCTTGCAATTCTATGATTATACATTAGTGCATTCAAAGGAAACCAGTTCACTCTTTGAAATATCAAGAAGAAAGGGCAACATTTCAGAACAGTTATCAACCAGAACTTCATTCAGTTACAGATACTACAAAAAGCAAGAGCATCTTATGTAAAAGTACACAGACATAGAAACAACATTCAATTCACAGCCATTAAAATTCAAGGCTACAAGACTAGATTTAATTTTTAGGCCCAAGTCGTGTATCTGAATCCAAATTTCCAGCCTTTAGTTCAAGAAAGGCTTAAGCAAAAAAATAGTGAGATATGAGAGATTATAGATATGAACAGCACATTTTGTGAATATCTCCAGTTATTTAATATGACTAACTTCAGAAGTTAGTATTGGATTGCAGTAAGCTAATAGATGCAATATATATCTGGAGATTACATAACAAAAAGTACACATGATGGTAAATATTAGAAAATGATGAAACAGGTAGTCAGAAAAGAATGAGAACCTCAACTTTGTCTAGAATACCAATGTTTCTTCAGTAAAGGCTGTCTGTCTTTAATAATTCAACATTTCCCTTGTGATTAAATGATTGAGCTCAGGTAGACTTCTGAACAATCCAATGTATTAGTATTGTTTGAGATGGCAAATAACAACTGTTTTTACTGTGCATCTGTCGTCAACAGTGCAGCTCAAAAGTCAATAAAACATTTCAATCTTTTAATTTTTCAACTGAATGGATCCCAGCTATGCAATATGATTCTGAAAATTCACTTCCTCTAACCTCTGCTAATTTTGATTTTATTCTGCAACGTATGACCGAAGAAGCATCTGTGTTTCTCATTGTGAGTTGTGTAGGTTCCATCTTTAAAATCTTTTTTTTTTTTTTTTTTTTAAATTCCCCTATCAGTGAAACTCTATGCACATACTGTTTTCCCCACATAGCTGTAATTTTCTCAGTTCTGTGCTATTCTTTTAACATTTCCCTGTATTAGCCCTTGGATTGATTTTTTTTTTTTTTTTCCTTTGCTATCTTAAAAATAGGGGTCACATAGATCCTTTTCCTTCTATTTGAGTAGTCTTAATTATTTATTTTCTGTCATTCAGGTTTATGACTATGCAATAAAAGGAAGGTTTAATGGTCCAGTAGTCCAGTATGGGAAATCATCCAGCTAGCAAAGCATTGAAGACATCAAATTAGTAGCACTGATGATCTGTTTTTTCCCCAGCTTGACATCTGCTTGCAAACACTCATAGCCAAAATTGTTTTGAAAGGGAATGTCAGCCTTAGGCTTTGGAGCTTGTCTCTTCAGATGCATCAGTGAATTTCTCCACCCCTTACTACTTGCTATTTTCTGCTGTGAAATGACACAAGATATAATCATACACCAGGGGGACACCATTATCTGGTGTTCTGATCTGATGATTAGAAGTCAGCATTTGTGGCCTCCTTCTCTTGTACCATTCCTGATTCTCTTGTGACTTCTGCCTTAAGTGCATACTTAATATGCAAATTAAATTAGATACCACAACTACACACTTAAAAAAGGTTTTTGAATACCTTTTTTTGAATCAAATTAGCTGTCAGCATGTTATTGTTTTATTTTTCTTTCCAAAAACTACATTAGCAAATATAACTATTATGAAGACTTGACCTGAAATTATAGAGAAAACAAAATTTTAAAAATAAGGATAAGTTGTTGTAATGAACGGCCATTCTTCTGGAAAGCTTTATAGCACAGACTGAAAAACACTTATCTGCTGTTTTCTTTAAGCTAACATTTCCTTGGAAAATGTAGTACATCAGAATGCAGAATAAGAAACAAGAAGAATTTCCATTGGAAATCAAGTGCTAAACATCTTTAGCAATAATTATAATAGGAATGATTAAATAAAAATATATATTCATGATATAAGTACAGTTATTATTCTATATTAACACTATGAATAGTCTTAATGTGTAATACATTTTAATGTAAATATTAATGTAAATGAATGTTTTCATGAGACCTTTGTGTGTTTTTCCCACAAAAAAAAAAAAAAAAAAAAAAAAGTAATTTTTTAAAATACATGTTACAGCAGAAGAGCAGCCATGCTAAATCACCCCACAGCTGTCTTGTTCTCTGTGCTTCATACTCATGACAGCACTTTACTCACAGTTGGGACATGAGAATAGATCAAGCACACAGAATATTTCAGCTTCTATGAATCTTCTTAGGGAGTCTGAATTGTTTCTCAGTTAGAGAGATTTCATTATTATTGGATGGCTGATAAGATTACTTATACATACATATAAATGTATGTATATATATACACTTATAAATCCTATCACAGCGAGTTCCCTAGTTTACTTTTGTGTTTCATGGAAAAAATGTTTTGTTTCCTCTAAATTTGCTTAATCAGATTTTCATTTAATCCTTCCCAATTCTTGTACTGTAAGAAAAAGTAAATAATGTTTATTTATTTACTATGTCTGAATGCTTTTCTCCCCACATCAAAATTTTCCCAAATTCCAGACTGAAACATCATGATTTACTTTGTATTATTTATTTCATTTCATGTAGCTAAATATGCAAGTTTTTTGGAAAATCTGATCATGTTTGCTTAGTTTCTTTTTTATGCTTTCAAATTCTCTTATATGACTTCTGGGAGAAATAGATGTGGAAAAGAGAACACTATCAATTTTTGTAGTATTTAAGCAATGCTTAACATCATAGAATCACAGAATTTCAGGGATTGGAAGGGGCCTCAAAAGACTGTCGTGTCCAATGACCTGCTAAAGTAGGTACCCTATAATAGGTCATGTTGGTGTCCAGCAGGATCTTTATTATCTGCATAGAAGGAGACTCCACAACCTCTCTGGGCGATTTGTTCCAGTGCTCTGCCACCCTTACTGTAAAGAATGTCTTCCTCATGTTAATACAGCACTTCCTATGTTCAAGTTTTAGGCCATTACTTCTGATCATATTGCTAAACAAGGCCAAAAAGATCTTGGCCTCATTCATTTTCCTGCCATCTTCCTTCAGATATTTATAAACATTAATCAGATCACCTCTCAATCATCTTTTTTCCTGGCTGAAAAGACCTGAGATCCTCAATCTTTCCTCATACAGGAGATGTTCCAGGCCCTTTAATATCTTTATGGTCCTCCAATTCTAGGAGATCCCTGTCTTTTTTAAACTGGGGAGCTCCAAGCTGGACACAATATTCTAAATGTGGCCTGTTCTGACATGTTCTACTCTGCTTTTTATCCCTTTGCTTATAATCCATTTTGCTTTTTTGACAAAAAAAGCATCCAGCTTTCAGCTGACAGAATTCACTCAACAGTAATGCTAAAATCACTTTTTTTTTCAGCAGATACTTGGTTGCCATGGTTTTGTCTTCACTCTTTTTCATTCTTCAGCACAACTTTTACCCTATCTTACAGCTTGCAGCATATTAAGAATTAATCTTATATCTTACCATGGTCACCTGCCCTTTTTACAAGTTAGATAAATAAATAGATAAATATAATTTCACCTTATTATCCAGTTGCTAAGGGATATATTTAACTCAAAAATATCTGTATGAAGAGGTTACAAAAACAATTCATCTGTTTTTGTTCAATCTTTCCTGCTTTTGTTTATTTATTTATTTATTTATTTAGACACTTGATAACACGTTTATGCCTTTCTTTAATTTTTTGTTATTCATGTAAAAGTCTTTGAAAATTTTAGTAAAATTTACCAATTGGATTTGAATTCCTCTGTGTTAAATTAATCAAAGGAAACTAAACATTTTGTGAAATTAATCAGGACTTTTCCTGTAAAAAATATATATATATATTCCTATACTTGATATTTTTGTTCATTATACTTGATATTTTTGTTCATTCTTGACTAGATAACTATTTGCTCAGCAAAAGTCAGACTTACTGGTTTGTAGTTCTCTGATCTATTCTGAAGCTATCATCTTATGTTTCCCCAGTGCCAACACCATTTTAAGTTAACAGTTCAGCAATTTTATACCTGAATTCTTTTAGAACTCTTGGGTGAATACCATCTGTTCCTGATGGCTTTTTACCACACATATTATGAGCTAGTTCAAAAACCTCTCATTTCTGGGATTTTCAGTAGCTGTCCAACTACTGAATTTGAATAGCCTGAAGGATATACCCTCAAATCTGAAGTCTTAATTCTAAGTTTTAGAAGGAGTACCTTCAGACTACAAATCTCTATAACCATCACTCTTACTCCAATATAAATAATTAACTGAAATTAATGTCATAATCACATTTTTCAGTTTTAGGATCTTATATTTCTATCATTCCAGGATGCTTCAACATTCTCAGTTTTTTCAGTGATTTTTCAGGGTACAAATGTCACAAAATCTCTTTATTTTGTCATATAATTCATCATCTCCAGGTAAAAGAGAACATTACTGACTCCAGAGTTCAGAAAGAAATTCCATGAGAATCAGAAACATGGAGAAAAAAAAGATGATATGTTCTGTTGTTACTATCTCCATCTTCATAAAATCATAGAATGGTCTGGGTTGAAAAGGACCACAGTGATCATCTAGTTTCAAGCCCCCTGCTGTTTTCAGGGTCACCAACCACCAGCCTGGCCTTGAACGCCTCAGGGGTGGGGCATCCACAACTTCCTTGGGCAACCTGTTCCAGTTCATCACCACCCTCCGTATGAAAAAATTCCTCTTAATATCTAACCTAAATCTCCCCTGTCTCAGTTTAAGACCATTCCCCCTTGTCCCATCACTATTCACCCTCATAAACAGTTGTTCCCCCTCCTGTTTATATGCTCCCTTCAGTTACTGAAAATGACAGAGAAAACTTTCAGAACTGAGCATAGTGAAACTTTTACCACCCTAACCATGGCTTCACACTCACTTCCACAGTCTTTAAAAAACAAAATATAACTGATATCCTCTGATTTCTAGTAAGTTATACAGACACTATTCATCAACGAATTATCCTTGCACACAATCTTCTGGCACTGATTCATTTCAAATTAAATGCAAAGGACTGAAACATATGATTTTCAGAAGGGGAAAGCAGTAATTAGTGAGCTATGTGAGCTCTCCTCACAGACTTGTATTCATCAAATGATGTGTAAAACTCTAGAAAGGAATAACATCATATGCAACAGTGAAATATTTAGTACAATAATTTAGAAGTGTGGTAGCATTAAACACTTTTAAAATCTTGTACCATAATTATTCAGAAGATTAAGAAATATTTTCTTTGCAACCACAACCATGTCTAAAATCCTGCCTCGCCTCGTGGTTTTGTTTGTTTGTTTGTTGGGTTTTTGTTTGTTTGTTTGTTTTTTGTTTATTTGTTTTTTCCCAAAGTTTAGTTTAGTTTAGTTTTCCCAAAGTATTTAGGCTTCACCAATTACAAAGTATTGCAGACTCATCTGTGATCTCTAAAATTCTCCCACTTTTTTTCTTTTTTTCTTTTTCTTTTTTTTTTTTTTTTTCCCTCCCTTGCAGATGCTAACAACTAATATTTTCACATTCTTTCTCATTTTGGGATTGGGAGCTTCATAATCCTCAAAAGAATTAATGGCATAACATGTCTTCCTTTAGCCAACAGAAATCAGCAATGAAATCATGAATGTTAGTTCAAATGGGCATGAAAATTGGATTAAAATTGAAAGATTTCTCCAGAAACATTATGCTTTTCACTGCTTGGTCTGTAGTTTCTGTGGACTAGAACTAAGTATCTCTAACTGCTCTCAATTCTCTGGACATATTACAGAAATGCAGCATAAGTAAGTTTAGAGATGATATTAAATTAGGAGGTGCTGTTGACTTCCTTGGGAGTATAAATGCTTTCTAGAGAGATCTTGACAAATTAGAGGGCTGAGCAATCACCAGTCACATGAGGTTTAACAAGAACAAACTGGGATGAATTAATCTTGGTTATATGTACAGACTGGAAGACAAAAAGGTGGGAGCAACTTCCCCATGGAAGAGACTCTGGAGGTTATGATTGACAGCAAGTTGGATCTATGTTAGAAGTTGGATCTGTAAACAGCCCAGAGGGCTAACTGTAACCTGGAATGTGACCCAGCACTGCCAGGTGGGCAACGGAAAGTACTGCCCTGCTCTGCTGTGCACTGTGTGGCCTCACTTGGATCACTGGGTTTGGGCATGACAATATAAGAACATAGATGTCTAAAGGAAGGCTATAAAGATGGTGATGGGTCCAGGTGGCAAAATATATGAGGAGGAATTTAAGTCACTTGTTTGTTCAGCCCAGAGAAGAAAAGACAGAAGGGAGACCTTGTAGCAGTCTGCAGCTCCTCATAGGGAACAGAGAGGCAGGCACTGACCTCTGCTCTCTGATGGCAGTGACAAGATCTGAGGGAACAGCATGGAGCTGCGCCAGGGAAAGATCAAGTGGGAGTTAAAAAAAGATTCTTTACCAGAGAGTGGTGGGCATTGAACAGGCTTAGCAGTCCAGTGGGCACAGCCCCAGGCTGCTGGAGTTCAAGGAGAATTTGAATAAGAGTGTCAGAAATATTGCTTGAATTTTAGGTGGTCATATGTGAAAAGAGAAGTTTGATTTGATGAAGCTTGTCTATCCCATTCAACTTGGGATTTCTACAGATACATGATTGTAAAACAAAACAAAACAAAAAGATTGCTGGAGGTGTTAAAAACCCCTTTGAAATAAAAGTGTTCAGTACTGGAAGGTTTTAGGTCAAGTGAACTCCATATTGTATTATTTCTTAAATACAGCATATCATCTGTTCCCTCTGTACTGAAGTACTGTGTTCAGTCATGAACCCTCACTACAAGAAAGATATCAAAGCCTGGAGCCTGTTAGGAGTGGGGCAGTGATGCTGGTGAGGAGACTGGACCACAGGTCTTATGAGTTGCAACAGAGGTATCTGGGATTTTCAGTCTGGAAAAAAGCACGCTCAGGGGTGACCTTATCTCTCTCCATACCTGAAAGGAGATTGTGGTGAAGTGGGGGTCAGCCTCTTCTCCCATATTACTCTCAGTAGGTCTAGAGGAAATGGCTTCAAGTTGTGCCAGAGGAGATTCAGGTTAGATGTTAGGAAATACTTCTCCAAAGGGTGGTTATGCACTGGAATGAGCTGCCCAGTTAGGTGGTGGAATCAACATCCCTGTAGGTGTTTAAGAAGCATTTATGTGTTGTACTGAGGGACACAGTTTATTAGGAAATATTAGTGATAAGTAGATGGTTGGACTGGATGATCTTAGAGGTCTTTTCTATTGAAAAGGGATTGAATTTTTATGGAATAGATATAGGGCAGAGATTTTTTCCTCTTCATAATTCTTATTTTTTTAAGTGTATTTGTTTGGTTAAGACAGTTTTGAGTTGTAAAGATTTTTTGTTTGTCATGACTGAACAACTTAAACAATGTCATTATGTGTGAAGTTAATATGCTACTATTCTTATCCAAGTTGTTTGATTTGGATAAAAACGTATCTCTCTAACTTTCTAATTTTTCCTGGAAAATAAATAAATAAACAAATAAATACAGCTAACATGTATATAAAACAAGTCAACAACAAAATAGAAAAAAATGTCAGTAAGACAAAAATACAAGAAAATCTTAAAAAAAAAAAAAAAAAAGAATTAAATGGATTGCTATATCATGCTTTGATTAGTTATGACAGCACAATAATCAGTAACTAAATTCTGGCAGTTTCTTCTTCAAATAATTTGTTCTACTACTGGTTAAACACACAAGAAACTATCCTTGCTATGAAAAATTCATATTTTTACATGAGAAATGCACTCAGTTATTGGTTGCCTCTGATATTAATCTGTTACTTTGCCAAGGAAATTTCATTTTTACAAAGTTGCTCATTACTGTCTCAATTTCAGAATAGCAACTTTGCTCAAGTGCAAATTAACTTGAAGAACGTGCATTAGTTTCACTCTAATTAAGCATATGCTTATATAGCTTCCTGAAATGGAATTTTAGTAAATAATATATGAGTTAGGCTAAAACCTTGATTTTGCACATGTAAAAATAGCATCATGTACATAAAAAGATGCCTTCCCATTGGATGCCAATCTCTTACTTGTATATATGCCCTTGTGGAGAAAATGAGAGGATAAATCTTGAGAGATGGGAGGTCACATTGCTTCAGGCACTAACGATGGAGAGGCAGAACTGTGCCCCAATTAGAACTGCCTGATATGTTATGTTCATGCCTCTCTCCTGTCTGTATCAAAAACCATATCTCACCTAGCTTACGTGTGACAATGCAGACAAGGCAATGCAGAAAATAAACTTAAAAATAATAAAACTCAGTTTTGTTATCAAGCTCTTTGTCTCTGGACCAAAACAGGAATCAGAGTGAGGACTACACATAGTTCCTTCCTTATCCCTTTTCCCATGGCAGAAAAGTGAACTATGGAAGTCCATCAGGGGTAATTAGCTTCCTCAGAAATCTTGTTTCCAGCACTGAAATGTGTTTAGGCTTTCACCTAAACTCTAGTCACCCAACAAATTATACCATTGTACAATTCCTTACAAGGTATAGCTTTTTCAATGGGTTTTCCTCTGAGAAGGTCTGATTTGTTCCACAAACAGCATTCAGAACTTCCTTACAAACAAGTCCTAAACTAGGCTTGATGGGTAGTTTTCCAACAGTACTTTGCTTCTTTCACAGAAGAACTACATCTCCCAGAAGACTTCACTGTTCTGTTTCCATTTTCTGTTCAGAGGGAAATACAAAACTGCTTGCAAGTCACAAATCTACCCCTTTTTTTTACTTCTCATCTCTGTGGTGTGTGCTCCCTTGCCATCTTGCCTTCAGCATTAGAGTAAGGCCTTTGGTTTTGGATACTCTCATTTATTTATTAGCTTCAATTATATTATGTTATATTATATTACATTACATTATATATTATATTATATTATATTATATTATATTATATTATATTATATTGCCTTCTGCTATCATACTTAGTACATCAGTTTTCTCCCTTAGCTCACTGCTACTGTTTTGTTTTTAGCCTCATTGCCCTACCTTTCCCTTTTCTCCCTTTCCCTTAATTTCAGGGCATGGGTCCCTTGATCTCCCACTGCCCCATTTAGTCATGGAACTGGGCTGAACCAGGCCACAAACCTTTGACAGATATAATGAGATCACAGCCCACTCTGATCTTTAGAATGTGTCACCACCTTCAAAATGATTTTTTATTACATGTTATTCATGCAGAAACCAAAGACAAGTTGAACATACTTTACGACACTGCTCTTTGGTTTGCAGCAACAGTCAAGACAGAGTAAAGTTAGAATCTTAACTGAAGAGACAATTAAAAGCAATTTTCTAAGGCTTCACCTCACTTGAATATGAATTCAAGGAAGGTAGTTGTCCATATTTCCTTCTATAGTCAATGGAAAGAAACACAGCTCCAGGGACAGGTTAATTTTATGATATTGAAATTTTGTGATTGTTCCCAGGGAAGAGAAGGAAAGGGAAGGGAAGGGAAGGGGAACGGGGAAAGGGGAACGGGGAAAGGGGAAAGGGGGAAGGGGAAAGGGCGAAGGAGAGGAGAGGAGAGGAGAGGAGAGGAGAGGAGAGGAGAGGAGAGGAGAGGAGAGGAGAGGAGAGGAGAGGAGAGGAGAGGAGAGGAGACATAAATATTTGCAGTGTCTCAGCCAGTTACCAGTATGTAAATCCAGGCAATATTTGAAATATACTGAAGATTTATTCATTAAAATAAATAAATTTAAAAAAAATCTAGAAGTTGATGTTCACAGTATCTGATGACCAGTCAGTTCCTCTTGAACAATTTTAACAGAAAAGTCTCATCTAAGTGGAAATGTTTTGCAGGCAGCTGCTTCAAGTCAGGGTAACATATGAATCCTGACTTGAGAATTACATTAAGGAATAATAAAAACTTGGAAGATAAAATGAATTATAAGCGAGCAATAAGTACTTGTAAATAATAAGCATTCCATGTAGAATATTGTTTCATGTTAAAGACAGATTTTGTATTTTTTATTTCTTACTTCAGGAGAGATGTCTTAGGGGGAGGGAGAAAAAATGAAATGCTTTCAAAAGTCTTGCTTTGGCTTGCATTTGGTGATTGAACCCACTAAGATAGCTCATGTGTGGAATGGTAAACAAGTGCATAATTCTTGTCAGGATCAAGATTGTACTGGCAAAACTAACAACTGGATGACAGATTTCCCAGAGAGGCCAAGATCTGAAAGAAATGTAAACTGACCTTATGACCTTAGACTCAAGGGCCATCAACATGTTATCTATGGACTTGAGTGAGTCCACAGTGTATTCCTCTGAGGTTGCAAAAAAAAAAAAAAAAGTATAGGAAAAAAACTTTTCCATGAAGGCTATGCTGCTTCCACATAGAGTTCCCAAAGTGGTTCTCACATCCACATTAAAAGTTTGAAAATATTGCTAGAAAATATCTGTTCTTTTCAGCTCAGTGCCAGCCCAGTGTTCGAAAGATTTCATAGATTTTTCTTTCTTTCTTTCTTTCTTTGTTTTCCCCATAGAACTGATGGGTGTAACATGTTGCAAAGGCAGCAGCAAAGCCTTCTGTACAATTTTTGGACAATCTCTTAGCAATGTTTTTGCTGTGATTTTGTTTTTTTTTTTTTTTAATAAAATATTTAATTTAAAAGATGAAATTCAGATTTAGCATAGCATGAATTCAAACATGATCACCTGATTAAAGTTGGTTTTTTTTGTTTTTTTTTGTTTTTTTTTTAAGATTAATATGTTTTAATTTGTACACATGTAACCATTATGTTGTTTTTTAACCTCATTATGAGTCATCTGGGATAAAGTTAGAAAACATAGCTAAAGTGGAAATTTCTATGGTGCTTTGCATCAGATGGTCCTAAATGTTTCAAAACTAATGACAGTAAAAGACATGTACAGCCTATATTTATTAACTTAATGACTTTAATGTTGAAAGACACTGAAATCAAATTGGTATCTACTCAGACCCTTGGAGATTTACTTTTTACATCAAACATCTATGGGCTTATATATATATAACACTTAAAAATTCTTAGAGCAACAGCTAAATATCAAAAGAAGAGCACTGATGAACCCCTTAAAAAATCGTGTCCATTTATTCTTTTAGTGGACCTCTAAATTTAAGACAGAATAAAATCAGAAAGGACAAATGCAACTGAAGAATGAATGGTGAAAAGGAATAGAGGATGGAGAAAGCCTTACCACCAGATTGGATATGCATTATGATAGTAGGCTGGGACTAGAGCACCTCAACTGTGAGAAGAAGCTGAGAAACCTAGAACCATTCAGCCTAGAGAAGAGGAGATTTAGAGAAATCTAGATCTAAACACATGTATAGACATATGTATCTGTAAAAACCTGAAGGGAAGGTGCAACAAGGATGGAGATAGGCTCTTTTCAGTGGTTCTCTGTGGCACAAACTGTGTTGCTCAATGTTCTGTCTGTATATCAGGAAACACATTCACTTACAGGTGACTGAACACTGGCTCAAGATGCCCAAAGAGGTGGTGGGTCTCCACCATGGAGATCATTAATGGTTGTCCTGACATGTGTCTAGGCACCTTGCTCTGGGTGGCTCTGCTTGAACTGGACCAGACAGAAGTCCCTTCCAATCTCAACCATTTTGTCTTTCTGTGAATATGCTTTATATATACATTTTTTTTTCCACTAGTTTTTAGTTGCTCCCTCACATTGTTTCTGGGAAAATTGAAAGTGTTTATTCTTTCGAATGATATAATTAAAACTTCTAAACTTCTTTTCTGTAGTTGTACAGACAAACTCATTTCTTAAGACATTAAAAGTGACAGGTATGCAACAGTGACAACAGTAATTTCACCAAAGCTATGATAAAATAAAAATACTTCTAAATTGGCTTGGTTTCAGTAGTGTTTCTTCTAATACAAAACTGTAGTTTCAAATTACTTTTATTCTTATAGTCCTGTTGATAGATTGGAAGCAAGATGCATACATCATTAAGTATAGTGTGCAGGGGTTCTCATTTCAAACATCTTTGTCTGGCTGAGCTTCCACGGCCTGATTATTGTGGAAATGTCATTAAATGGAAATGATATCAGGGAATGTTGAACTTAATGTGTTTTCAAATACAATGAATAATATTACAGCAGCTTTAATGATTTTCATAGTAGAAAAATGTTATCAAGCAAAACAACAATATTAGCTCTAGTGCTCTGGTCAAATTCCAGACTGGGTAATTGCATTTGAATATTTACAATTTCTCAATAGCTCAAATTGATTACTTGTGCACCTCACTCTTTGATCACTGATACGTTAATGCCATACTTTGTCAACTCATTGCTGCATGCCAGCTCAGAGATAGCTGGCTACCACTGTTGAGCACCCAAGCCATATTAAATGAGTCTTAACTGCAGTACATGACCATGAAAGGATTCCTCTCATTCTACCTTCTTAAGTTACTTAGGTATTGCTTAAAACAGAAGGTAAGAATAGATACGGCTTATTTCAGTGTTACTTAAACATACAGCACAAGCTCAAGTTAGAGTTGTGAAATAATGAGCTGCTGAAGTCTGTTAACATGTATTTAATATAAATCAGACATATATCTTCATATGCATTGATAATAATTAAATATAAGTGCTCAGTAAAGCATGAGATAAAGAAGTTGTACCAAACAAAACTGGGAGAAAGTCTTTGCATCATTCAGTGAAAATGGCATTCTTGAAAACCTTATGTATATGTAAGTCAATTCTATGCTATTTTTATTAGAATCAGGTTCAATCTCTTATTTTCCCAATAGAATGGATTCTACATCTTTTCTTCAGGTGGTACATGAAGTACCTCAGAATCTGTGCATATTGTGCTTCACATTGCATATTGCATTGTTGTTGTGTTTTGTTGTTGTTGTTTTTTGTTTTTGTTTTTGTCATCATTAAGGTTTTCCCACAGTCTGATTTAGGGAGGAAGTTCATCTGCAAACATGTGTTAAGCATTAAACATATTTCATCAGATCTCAGAACTTATTTTGGGTTTAATACTGCTTTGCATTTTCTTTAGATAGGAGAGAGAAGAAAAGAGAATAGGGGGAAAAATGACAAGTCGATAAGAGAAAACAGGATCATGAGTGCATAGATGCTAATGAACTGAAAAAATACCATTTTATTGAACTGTTAGAAGTATCTGCACAGAATCCAGTCATTTAAAAGCAAATGCAGCATGCATAAAGAGCCTTTTAAGATTTTCACACAGGAAATCTTATTAATTTTTTGTCTTTCAAAGTTTCTGCTTACAATTAAGGATAATATTTGTTCTATACCAGGTTACAACCAAGCCATTTTTAACACAGTCTCTCCCGAACTAACTCTCTGCACATGCAGACATCAATACAAATAGTATAAAGGAAGATGAGAGGAAGCAAACTAAATAAACTGAGCTAAGTTTACTTTTCATTCTGAGAATGCAATGGTCAGTGACCTCAAAGGAAATAAAATTTACTGCGTTATGGGTAATGATACCTGTATGTAAACTAAAATGAATTCATGTCTTACATGTCCCAGTTACGTCTGTAAACTCTGATGGCACAGCCACTGGCTTTTCAGGCACAGATATAATTGTATGAATTTGGCTATTTTAATTAGATTTTTTGCTTCAGCCTGCTTGAGAACAGACCTTTAATTAAATCTAGCACTTTTATGAAAACAATCTGGACTTAAAGTTTGGTAGCTTCCAAAGACAACTTTTCCCCCTCTCCCCGCCCCAGATCTTCAGTGAATCTATTGTCAAATTAGACACATACAGAACTTCTGAAGAAAATGGAGGGACTAATTTTCAATGAAAAGTGAGTAATGCTTGGATGTGATTGGCCAAGGATGCTTTAAGATCTATAACCTTTGAATTAAATGTACCACTAACTACTTAATTTGTTACCAATCCTACTGCATAGATTTTTGTGTTGAGTTGTACTGCAGTACTGCACAACATCTGCTACACAAATCCCTGAAGTATCCAAGGTAAATCAAAACAAGTTGCTTACCTGTCTAAACTCCTCAAGATCTGTTTTGTTCCCCACCAGCACCAAGGGGATGTCATAGGTGTGCCGAACACGATAAATGAGTTCTTTAAACTCAGCAGCTTCTTGAAAAGATTGACGGTCTGTGATGGAATAGCAGATAATGAAACCTTCTCCGCCTCGCATGTATTGGTCCCTCATGGCTGTGAATTCTGCCTAAGAAATTGGAAGAACATGCTCAATAATTTGGCAGACCAAATACTCCATTTTTAAGTAACAGACTTGCTGAAAACATCCTCCTTCCCCCCAGTAATTTCATATTGCTTTACTGCTTTAAAACCCTTAGTGAAAGTTGGATCATCACTCTAGATTATGAACCACCAAGATTTTCCCGGGACTCTTTTTTTTCTTTCCTTTTCCTCTCACTGAAGCTCAGTCTTCCAAGAATATCAAATTAATATGCCAGCACTCTCTTAAAGAAAACACTCTTGTTTGTATTTCTAGAATTTTCTGCAGCACTCCTGGTACACTTAGATGACTAGCAATTCAGTGCATGCTAACAGGTGTGAAAGACGAGTTATATTACTATCTAGGGATGGAGATAGTTACAAACTCCTTATTGTGCACTCAATTCAAAAGCTCAGTAATATCAAAAACACATTCATTGACTCCCTCCAGCTTTGGAACAGTGCCTAATAAAACAACAGTATCATTTGCAAAAAGTTCTCTTTCAAGTACTCCCCAGGAAGCTGGGGTAATGGGATAATACCATTAAAAAAAAATGAACAATTTTAAATGGAGAAAAAATTGTCTCAGTTTTCTTCTCCTGTGTTTTCCTATATTTTCAAATGTATTTATTTCTACAGTAATATATATATATTAACATGTATTCAACAAGTGCCACGTACTAAAAAATCAAGATTTACTTCTTAGATGCTAGACACTGTAGCTCAAGAGTATGCTTTAAAGGCGGTTTCTTTTTAAACTTTGTTTGTTCTCGATCACAGCCCAGAATAATCCAATACCATGGCAACACTCAGCCAGGATCAAGATCCTCCTGAACAAAATCAACTCTCCAGAGATATTAAGATTCAGGAAAGTTTGTTAAAGCAAAGCATATACGTATCAACATTGACCAGTGCTATGAGAAGCAAGATGCAATCTCAACTCCTGCATTTTTTTTTAAATTCTGTTGAGAATTTAAGCTGGGATTTTAAAAATAGTTTAGGTTGAATATATACGGTCAGTTTTTGCTGGAAATTGAAAGTAGATTCCTTATGCTCTTTTAAAAGTCTGACTCCTAAATCTCTCTCAATAGTCACTCACATTGATTGATAACACTAGCTGTGAATAGACTTTTGTGCTGACCATTATCATTTATTCATGAATGTGTCTATAACCCAAGGACATTCTAATATATCACTGAAAATATTTCACCTTCTTGAGGAAAAAGTTCATAGGCTAAATTCCAAAATAGCAGACTGATAGGCCATTTAAAGGTAAGATTCTACTGCGCTTTACTCAGAATTTCAAAATGTCTGAAATATCAGCAACTAACATCCCAGGAGATTTTTTTAACTGTCAAACTCTAATATAAAACATATTAGGCCATGTTCTACCCCACCTTCTTCAAACTGGATATGGGTAGCTGTAGGAAGAAACACAGGATCCATCAGATTTTGTTTTATGTGGGACAAGACAATGAAAGGAGATTTTGTTTTCACCCCAGGTCTTTGCTTTTAAACCACATTAGATATCCAATGGATTAATAAATCAATACCAACCCACAGAGCATGTATCAGATATCCAGGTTGGACAGGGAATTTTTAACATAGACTGAACACAAACGTATTTCCCCTCACTTACTCACTCTCTGGTTTTACTTAAAGAGCAAGATCTCTCCATCACCACTAATTTTCTTCTCTTTAAATTATCTTATATAGGATCATTCTATTCCCTGTCCCCCTTTACTCTGCCTTCATGTGGCCCTATCTGGAGTACTGTGTTCAAGCTTGGAGCCCCCAGCAGAAGAATGACATGGAGCCGATGGAGTTGGTCCAGAGGAGGTTCATAAAGATGCTTCATCCTATGAAGAAAGACTGAGGGATCTGGGCTAGTTTATCCTGGTGAAGAGACAGCTACAGAGAGACCTCACTGCAGTCTTCCAGTACTCAGAGAGAACTTAAAAGCATGAGGGAGACCAACATTTTACGTGGTCTAATATTGATAGTCCAAGGGAGAATAGCTTTAAACTGAAAGGTTTTAAACTTTAGGTTAGATGTTAGGAAGAAATTATTTACTTTGAATGTAGTGAGGCACTGGAACGTGTTGGCCAAAGCTGTGGAAGCATAACCTTTGGAGGCATTTAAGAATAGGTTGGAGATGCTGTAAGAGATTATTCTTTTACATCATTATCTCAAAGCTTGCTGGGGACACAGATGAACAAGTCCAAGCAAGTCCTGGGCAAGGGTTGAGCAATCCTTTGTCTGAGACGCACAGATGGACAAGGCCAGGGGCAAAGAGAGAGAGATGAGCTGCAGCTTAATGGCCACGAAGCTGGATCCTGGTGGTGACTATCCCCGCTTTATGCGATTCTTGCTTCTTTCCTATCTTTTCTGTCACCCCCCCCTTCACTTCCCTGTTTCCATGATGAGGATTTATAATAAACTGGTTGGACTAACATATGAACCATTGTTTCTTAATCTCATGCTGGGTATACAGATATTAAAAGAACCTCATCTCCCTCCTATAAACTGGAGCGAGACAGATGCCCTGTCGCAGCCTGATCTTGGCGGAGGTAACCGTGACACAGTGGTTGGAATTAGAAGATTTTTAAAACCGCTTCCAGCCTAAGCTGCTTTATGATTCTGTGTAAATGTGGCTGTTTGATTTTTAGTTCAAGAGAGGTTTCAAATCTTACTCTTGTTTTATAGGTTTTATAGATATGGAGATAGATACAATGACTTTCCATGTGTTTTAGTGATTTTGGTTTTATGTTTTACCTAGTTCTATTACAAAACAAGAAACAGATTAATTCTGCAACTGGTACACATATATCTTTAATTGTTTCCTGATATATTAACGGTTTTGTAAAAAATAGTCATGTATAGATCTAGATACATTTTTACCTAGTAGGAGAAAAATAATGAGATAATTCCTAATCAGTAAATATCAAGCAGAAGAGAGGAGAAAATCACATCTCCTCAAATAAAAAATAAAAATAAAAATCAATTCTAAGAATTAAAGTGAAGATTTGTCATGCTTATAGCACTTTACAGATTGATGCCAGTCTATAATGTTCTCTTGTGTATTATGACTAAGACTTAACTGAAAAACGTGACAGGAAATCTTTTTAAACAAAATCACCTTCCTGCTTGAGAAAGATGCTGTACTTAAGAACAAGAATCAAGTTTGGAAAGAAACAAACAAATTTCTAAAACATTAATGAAAGCAGAATAACTTTTTTCTTTTTCCATTATAATTGGAAGCAGAAAACAAAACAACAAAAATTATAATAATTATCATAAGATGTGATAATTCCATATGTTGAAGAAAGTTATGAATACATTCTGATTATGTCATTCTTATATATGTGCCTTTTATCAGTTACTGGGCATCTCATGAGATTTTTCAAACAACACAGATTGGACTCTTAGTGAATGTGCTGAGAGGCAATTTATTCTGATGTATCAAAAGACACACATCCAGCTAGACTGATTTATACTTCATTGATCTCCCTCCTTTATGACTTGTATTTATATCTCTTTCTCAAACTTTTTTTGTGAGTCATATGAGCACACTAGTAAAGACAGGGATACAGAAAGTCCCAAGTGAGTTATGTCTTTTCTGTTTTTCATGAGTAGGTACTCACTCTTTGGAGCACCAGCCCCAAATCTTGTTTTTTTGTCTTCCTTAAGTTGGTAGTATACTTTTAGATACTCCTTTCTACACATTTCTATGTTTTCCTTTCACGTATCTTAGAAGTTTCAGCACCATTGACACTTTGGGATCCCTGACATGCAAAAAAATACTTCCATATCCATCCTTGGGAGGCTGTACATATTTCCACATCTCACATACTTTCATCAGACAAGCTGAATATCTATAAATATTTGTTTTTGTTTTTGCTTGTTTTTTTTTTTTTTTTTTTTTTTAATTAGAACGTAGGAGTACAACCTAGTGAAAAAACAACAGCAACAAAAAAAAACTTATCTTCTGGTTTCTTTCTGTTATACTGATTTGTGTTCTTTTACTCTACTTTCCATAATGAGAAACGGTAAGGTTTTTCATGAAGAGCAATATTTTTAATTAGATTTTAAATTTATACTTTTTCACGCAAATATAAATAGGATTTTTATTTTTTTTTTTTTTTCTTTACAACTTGGAATTCTTTCTAAATGAGATCAGTACAGTAACATCTACAGAGAAGGAAAATAGGACATCAAGCAAGAAAGTTGGCTACTCCGATATATAGATCTTTATGGATTAGTTTACGGCTGGCTATTAAACCTAATGGTCTATCCAATGCTCAGTTCAGAACATCTCTACCTTGTAGAATGTAATAATCTATGTAATAATATTAAAAAACAACAACAACAACAACAAAAAAACCCAAACACTGTAGGTATGTCAGATTCTTTACTATTTCCTCAGTATTTCTTCCTGAACAACTACTACAGAAAAAATGCTGGACTAGAAAGTGATTTCAGAATATTGTTATGAATCACCGCATCACCATTTTAGACCAAGTGTAACAGAAAACTGAATCCAATTATCTCGGATTCTAGTGTTAAGCATTGCTAGTAGAAACACTCAGCAGCAATAACAGGAAAAACAAACAAACAAACAAAACAGAGCGAGAGAAAAGGGAAGAGGAAGAGATAACAATAACAGCAAAAAGACAGAGACAATGAGCCGGGGGCCACTGTGGTATGTCCCTTCTATTTCACTGTGTGTGACGTGTTTGAGGAGGAAGCACAGTGCAATACTTAAAAGTTCAGGTCCTCCCCATGCTCCTCAGAAGTTCAGTGTTTAGAAACTAAAAGATGCAGCATCTCAGAAAAAAAGGTCTTCTATTTTTCAAATAGACACACACTCCACATGTTCTGAAATGTGTTTTGCTTTTATGATATTGGCTTGTAGCTCTGGAAGAGGTTAGAGTGTCCCCAAGGAGGCCATCCTCACAGTTTAAGAAATGCCACTTTTTCTATCTTGTCTTACTTCTGCTTGATGTTAGAATTGGGAATCTGCTAGCAGATGTTCTTAATCAAAACTGTCTCCCTGATTACCACAGGGTCATTCTTATTATGAAGGTTTTTACATTGCCAGTGAAAATTGGGTGGTGGGGTACACTCTTGGAAACAAGCAGAATATTGTTCATCTGTAATAATGAACAAACAGGATACAATGAGCAAAAACTACACAGGAAGATCAGTGGGGAAAAATAAATCGTTCAAATAATGAGTGAAAGAGTCAAATGTAAAGATCATAAAACTTAGGTATGTAAAAAGATATTTTTTTTTCTTTTTAATTCAGAAACTTATTTACAAAAACAAAACAAAACAAAATGAAGTTTATCTCATAAAAGTTTTTGCAAATATGGTTAAATATTGTATTCCAGTAAATGAGTTTTCAAGGCCAAAGTGCTGCACTACCCTTTCTCTCTTCTAACAAATTCTCTTACACAAATATCACAGCTGGCTTCCTTGGGCACTATTTGTAGTAAAGTATTCATTTTACTACTGAAGAACTGATTGGTGATGTGAGGTTCTGGCAAGGACTTGAATGAAATAATTGTAAGACAGTAGAGTTTGGAATCACACTTGGAAGAAACAGGGCAGTAAGTAGGATGAAACCCTGAACTTCAAGAGAGCTGATTTTGACCTTTTCAAGAATATACTTGGAGACATGCCTTGGATTAGTGAACTGGAAGATAAGGGATCCCTTAATATTCCCTTCTTCCATGCTAACAACTTGTACAGCCATAAGGCTAAGAAAAAAAATTGCCAAATCACTATCTATCACTTTTAAATTTCATAGAGAATAGGAGGAGAGCCTCAGGAATGAAGGTTAGCCAGCATCACTCTAGTCTTCCAAAGGGCATGAAGGAGGATCCAAGGGACCACAGGCCAGTTGGCTTTACATCCACTGCTGGGAAGATGATGGAACAGCTTATTCGGATTATCATCTCCAAGTAAGTGGAAAAAAAAATAAAAAAAGAATGCTATCAGGAGAAATCAACATGTGCTCACAAAGGTGAAAACACACTTGACCAATCTGGTAACTTTCTATGATGTCATGTCATGGAAATTGCCTACCTTGACTTTAGCAAGGCTTTTGGCACTCTCTCTTATAACATTCTCATAGGTAAGCTAAGGAAGTGTGGCATAGATGAGTGTATAGTGAGGTGGATTTATAACAGGCTGAGTAATAGAGCTTGGAGGATTGTGATCACAGGTGCAGAGTCCAGTTGGAGGCCTATAGATAACAGTATTCCCCAGGAGTCAGTACTGGCTCTGACCCATGTTTAATATTTTTGTCAGTGACCTAGATAAAAGGACAGAGTGAACTCTCAGCAAGTTTGCTGATGATACAAAGCTGGAAGAAGCAACAGACACACCAGAAGGCTGTGCTACCATTCAATGAGATGTGGACAGACTGGATAGTTGGGCAGAGAGGAACACTATGAGGTTCAACAAGGGAAAGTGTTTGCTCATTCACCTGGGAAAAAGAACTGTGCGCGTTAGTATGGGTTAAAGGCTGACCTGCTGAAATGTCCTCTGTTGAGATGGACCGAAGTGTCCCATAACTCAGCGGTGTGCCCTTTTGGTTAAGAAGGCCAATGGTATTGTAAGGTGCATTGAAAAGAGTGTGATCAGCAAATTGAAGGACACGATCTTCCCCATCTGCTCTGCCCTGGTGAGGTCACATCTGGATTACTGAATCCAGTTCTGGACTCCTCCATTCAAGAAAGACAGGGAACTTCTAGAATGACCAGCAGAGGGCCACAAAGATGATTGGGACTTGGAACATCTCTCCTATGCGGAAAGGTTGAGAGATCTGAGAGTCTGAGTGACTGAGAGGGTTTCTAATCAATGGTTATATATATCTAATGGGAGAGAATCAAGTGCTGTGGGCAAAAATCTTTTTGGTGGTGCCCAGCAGCAGGACAAGGAGTAATGGGCACAAACTGGAGAAAATTATTGTTTACTGTGTAGGTGACAGAACACTGGAAAAATTGTCTAGAGAAGTTGTGGAGTCTGCTCTCTGAACCTGCTTGAATACTCTCCCCTACAACCTACTCTAGGGAACCTTCTTTAATGGAAAGGTTGGACTAGATGATCTCCAGAGATCCCTTCCAAACCCTATGCTTCTGTGATCCTGTGATTCTATGATTTCTTCTACTTCTTGAAAATGATAAATTGAACAAAAATGTACACCACTGAAATGTAGTGTAATAATTTAGTTTTTTAACAATTTTCTTTATTTTATTTATGTATACGAGGCTGAGTAAATTTTAGAAAGTTGTTTGTTAAATGCATGCTGCAAGAAGCCTCCAGAAGTTATCTTTTTAAGGAGAAAGTTTCTGGATGGAAAGCTGGGAGGACACATTGCATCTTAATATTGCTATTTCTTTAGATACAGTAGACACACATTATTTTATCTGGTTTCTATTACTGAAAAGGTAGACACTACAGCCAGGAGAGAAAGATGTTTGACTCCTATGTGTACTTCATTCCACCCTCAGAAAATCATCTGAGAGATGATGGATGAGTTTCTCTTTTATCTCCCTCACTACTTCAACTGTAGATTGTTAACTGAAACAAAAATACCTCTCCCAACCTCTGCCAGCCACAGTTCCCACTTAATCACATCTGTCATGCATTTGGATGATGAGACTTGTCTTTTTGTTCATTTTGAAATTTTTATTTAGTTTCTTCAAGACTGGTATTTCCAGAGCAGATTGAAAAGTCAGGACTGAGTAACATCTGGTGCCTAACACAAATGGATGAATTTTCTCTTCACAGCACTCAGCAGAAGGAAATACTATCCCTCAGCATGGGATAAAATACATTCAAGATGCATTAGAAGATAATAGGTATGCTTTTTTTTTATCACAGATGTCAGAGTTTCAGACATTCTGTATTTACTTGAATAATTCCAGCATGCACTCAACAGAGGCTACTAGAGACAACAAAACAGGAAAAAAAATCACTGACTTATCAGCATACGTTCACTTTTTGTTTCCCTTCTTTTTGCAGTCATCCTTTGCAAACAACAACAAGAGAGAAGCACATCAAAAGATACGGAAAGAAGTGTACAGCAGGTGGTACTTAGCCATTTGTGCCAGCCCAAACCATCTGCCACATCACTAGGAGGAAAGAAAAGAGCTGAATAACAGCTCAGACTCAGATGAAGAAAAAAAATGCAGGAGCTCTGGCTTAAATAGTTAAGAACAGGATTCATTCTCTACATCAATCTCTTCACTATTCTGGTTGGATATCAGACACTCTCTTACAACCCTTCTGCTTGTTCCAGTAGTGATCCAGCAGTTCAAAAGTGGAATTAGTATAAACAAGAAATAGACCATAAGCTTGCAGTGGAAATGGGTTACTATTACAAACAGTCCCTTGATTAATGGTCAGCCAGTATCTCATGCCTTATAATTATAGGAATGAGTCCTTGTTTCTCTTAGCAATATCCTTGATTTTTACTGGCAACAAAATGCACATTACAGACAAGCAGTATACTACAGAAACAACATAAAGATGTAGTTTATGTTCCTAGCATGCTGATGTCTTTCTGAACATAATATGGCAGCTTTCCAAGACAATATTATGATCTCCACATTGTACAAAATCAGTAACCTTCTCTTAATTCTGGGAATAATCAAGTAAAAAGCTGAGATAGATACTGAAATTAATCCATAATATACAAGACAACCAGCAGCAACATCAACCTTATTGATGCTAGTGCCTACTTATCTAGCCACTTCTCCTCTTTAAGTTAATTAATTTACTTAGGGAGATAAACAACAGCAAGAAGAATATTCTTTCTGTTTCCTCAGAAGATAGATAATCTTTGCAGGAAGATACAGGGATGATTTTGAAGTTTTGTAATAAGTAGTTATACTATTTCTTTGCTGACATTTCTGAGGGTTTTCTGAGAGTCCATACGCACTCTAGAAACTGAGGAGATAAGCTTATCTAGATGGAATGAATGACAGGGAGCAATTCAAGACCTTGTTTATAGGAAAGAAAATAGCTCAAACTGAGTAAGTCAGAGTAACAGACAGCTCACAAGTTGAGAAACATGATTAGACTCAGATTGAAGCACAGAGACTTCCATCCATTTATTTATTTGTTTATTTATTTATTCTGGAGAATTTCTAAATTCTGATTTCTTAACCTGAGTTACTATATGAGGTACATTCATACAGACATTAGTCTCCTTTTCTTTCAGGTGAATCTGAAAGCTCAAGCTGATATGTGTAAATTTTCACTTCTATTGCAAATAAACAGTATGAGAAGTCAGTTTCGTTATGGACTTTTTAAAAATATTGTGGGACAACTTAATTTTATCACTTGTGAATTCACATCCTTTCCTATATGGGAATATAAAGACCTGTGTTCTATTTCTAGTTTTAATACTTATTCCAATTGTATTTGGTATTGCTTATAGTCAAACGTTTTCTGCAGCATTGTCTACTGAAACACAGGTAAGGATGTCCCTAGAGGAGACATTATAGGGTCTCTTACATTGATTTGTCACTAGTACATTGCCCACTAGCTAACAGGAGAACATTTTATAGACACTTACTTTTCTGTATTCATTATTGTTCTGCAACGTAGTTGGTTTACAAAGTAAGAATGAATCATGGCAGCAAGGTGGAAAAATAAATAAATAAATAAATAAATAATAAAAATAAATAATAAAAATAAAAATGAAAATAACATCCTGATAAAATAACTCAGGGCTTTAATAAATAGCACCAAATTTTGACTCAGTTTTCATTCTGAGGAATTACTAAATAATCTCAGGCCCTCCTTCCAGAAGTAGTTTATTTGAACTGATGTTCCCATTCTATCTGGCCTCCCACATGAAGATGTATTCACCAGTTTTCTGCAACTTACTTTGGCTAACTTAATTAATCTTAATCTTCTAAATACAATAATAAAAGTATAGTCTATTACCTCAGAGATGTTACCTATTTTTTCATTCAACCAAAATATGAATAAAATCACCATATCACTTCTTGACAACGCCAGCAAAATGCTTCAGTGGTACATTCCCTAAATCAATGAGCTTTTTCTTTCATCTTAATGCTAATGGTTTCTCTTAAGAATCTGTATCTTAGTAATTTTCTCTTAAAAGCATGCACAGAAGAAATCTTCACTGTTAACTATATCTAATACCACCAGCTGTATTTGGTTCATAAGGCTTTTCCCTCTTTCCTCATTGGTATTCAAGAAAGAATAGAGGCAATTTTTACCTTTTATCACAAAAACATAAAAAATGGTAAAGCAAAAGAATTGATAGCACAGTAATTACATTTTAGTAAACAACAATTAAAAAAAAAAAAAAAAAGCCAACAGCCCGCTAGCAAAGAGGTAATGATTGCAGCTTCAGTCAAGGGATACAAGCAAAGATCTGTCAGCCTAAATAGTGTCGGTAGAGTTGCCATCATCCCCATGGAGTCTTTTGCAGCTTGCAGAAGTGAAGCAGAATGTGAAAGAATCAGATATCCCATCACTCCATTAAATGACTGTAAATTATATGCTGGCTTGCATATACCTTCACTCACAACAACTTCCATAACAAGATTATTTCCCTTAAAAATTTAACAGGAATGATATTTCTCTCCTTTGCCATGTAGCCTACTGATCACTTGAGATAAATCCTGAATTAAGAATCTGAAGATGTGAAGAAAATAAGAAAACAAGCTTCCAGTTAGGTTTTTTTTAGATTTCTGTAATACTTAAACAATTATGGGTTCATTCTGCCACTGAAACCTAGCTCTATATTTACTTGAGAAATGCGCTTCCAGAGACAGTATACATCATCACAAATAAGAATACAAAATAGTTACAGCATAGCTGCACTCATTTTGTATTATTTACAATATTAAGTTTAATATGACTGTGATTCAAAAGGTTTGAGTTGTCATGTTCCTATAACTTACAGATTTATTCCAGCATTCTTTTTCCTTTGTATTTGAACTAGTGTTTCTGATGCAAGTGAGATGATTAGGTAGCATTAAGCACAAGGGGATAGTCACTGGATTGGCATCCACACAGTCATGCAGAACTGCTTTCTGTGACCTTTTGGGGACTTGTGGGAACAGAGTCTTAGATGAAAAAGAAGGAATGTGTTACCTTGACTGTGAGCAGTTACAAAATGTCTGTGAGGCATGCACAATAAAGCTATCCTGCTCTGAGGTTTTATTGCCTTGATATAAGGATACTAAAAGCATTCCATCATACTTCACATATTTACTATTTAGATGTCTGTACCTTGTTCAGCTGCCTAAACTTTCCTCCTAGTCAATGAAAAAAAAGGAAACCCAGAAAGCTGCCTAAATTTCTTTAAACATTTATCTGAGAATATGCAGAACTATGCTATCAAAACAACTATGTATTCCCAGCAGCTGTAAGAATAATCTGAATGACTAGTTCAGATGCAGAAGCTTACTTTGTGAATAATTTAAGTTAGATAAGAGTAATTCCTTTGGGAACACACGGAACATACATTAACAACTGTGTAGTACCTCCACCACTGTCTTTACCGCATGGCACAGCATGGCACTATGAAATTGCCATCGTAGCCTCTCAGTTAGCACTGCCAATCAAAACATGACTTGGAAGGTAAATATTATCTTGAAGACATAATTCCCTGAAACACAATATGGAATGGTTCTGTGAAAGAGCAAGTGGGATCTGGAAGGCAAAAATAGCAATGATTAAGCATAGTCACTGTTTCTGAAGTGGGAAAGAAATAGTAGATACTAAAATTTTTGAGCTATTTTCAACAAGGTCACACATTATGGTAAGTCCACTTTCACCCAATAATCCCATCCCTGAAGAGGTAGAGCTATAATACAGGAGGAGGAAAACTTGTAGTTCTCCATGTCCACACATTCTGCCCCAGTCCTAAGACAGAGCTTCAGTTCCTATTGGAGGTGAAATGTGTTAATTAGGGATGACAGAAATGGGTAAAACATACATATGCAGGAACTTAATGAAGAAAATGCAGTGATAGCATGTTACAGAATGGCAGGTAGTTCTTGTACCACCAACTTCTAGGAAAACATTAGATTAAGACACTGCACAGAGTGCAATGTACTTCAGATTGAGTAAAGAGGAAATTTTGTGTATTATATGCAAGTTTGCTCCCAAAGAAGCCTCCAGTATAGGTATACTGAAAGGAAACTCAGAATTGTGCTTCTTTTATTCTCTTTTCTAATATAAAGAGCTCTTTATGAAAGATACATGAAGTCACTGACAGTGTTTCTAATAGACAATGCAAACGTGTACACAAATAGTTTTCACCAGGCACAGTGCCAAATGTAGTAGTCTTAAATATTCAACCAAGAGAGTCCAGAAAGGATCATCTATCTGATGTGTGAAGCATTGTTTTCTGTATGGGCATGAAGAATAGTTAGTTCCTTCCTTGAGTGTCTAAGAACTCTTATTTCATACATTTGATATGAATAAAGACTTCAGAGGGGAAGAAGTGTTTCTTTTCAGAAAATATATGTTTTTAATGAACGTGTAAGAAAATTCAGAGGGACCAATTCTCTGTGAGTTCAAACTATTGCCTTTTTTCTTTTTTTTTTTAATAAAGTTATGAGCAGACATGCAGTTTGTAATTTATGAACTTGTATGATTCAGATAAAAACTGATCTTATCTGGTCTACTAATGTATATTCAAAGTAGTGGTGGAATATCTGGCAGATACAGAAGAGCACTGTTAAACTGAGATTCTCTGGGACATCCCATGGTCTCTGAGAGCCTTGATGCCCTGTTCTACAAGAGACATCTTTCTTGATCATTTATTGTTTCTAGGCCAAATAGCACTGAGTAGCGCTGTTACAGTCTTGTTTTCTTAGCATACAAGCTAAAGTTTCAGTAATGAAAATACATTATTAATGTGAATTCTGTGAAAATTGGTACAGGCAGAAAAGAGGTTTCTGTCCACAGCAATCAGTGTTCTGTGTAAAGTTACTTCAGAACAAATGATTTTTGATAGGCAAACCTCTGGAATTCCTAACTAGATTATCTAGGACAGCTGCATGTTATAAAAAGAAATCAGGACATACAACCAAACTCTGACAGAATTAACTTCTTAGGTGTTCCAATGCCATTAAAAAGTAGTAAGAAAAGCTATAATGTTAGAAGAAAAGGCAAATTTGCATAACATTCTGTGAATAACCTGGAAGAAGTTTAATTATATAGGATGCGCTTATACAGTTATTTTCCATGAAGTAGGCAACAGAATACAATAAAAATCAGATAATGCTGCAAGAAAAGATCTGAAAAGAACAATATAGAACTTTTCTGTTTTTTAATGGAGTTTGTAAAAGCATGTTTTCTTCTTTTAAATGCTTTTATTTTGTAAAAAATAATTTTTTTAAAAAAAAAGTTATGACACTAATGTGATAAAATTTCATTAGTTTATTAGTTTTCAGAAAAGGAGTTACAAGTTAAAGAACAAAGAACAAATAGATAATCTTTTAAGAAAAAGAATTTATTGAAAAGGAAAGAAACAACAGTAGAAAGTATTCTTTCACATGCAACATGGAACAACTTCCATAAGTTCAAAGTGAAATGGTAGTGAAGGACAAGAAGTTTGTACTGCTAGACTCATTGAATCCTGATGTTCACCTTAAATGCCTACCCACTACAATGTACTGGAATGTACATTTTTCACTTTTTATCTTTGCTAAATGTTTCTCCAAAGTCTGTCCATTACCAAATCAAATGACGTGGACATCAGAGGAATTTTAGTACTCCCTAGAAAATATAAAATAGTTTGTTTTAAGAAATCCACCAGATTTCATTTGATATGGTTTGATTCTCTGAGTGTGTCATCATCAGTCTGTGAAATGAAAACACTTGAAAATAAAATTAATGTTCTTCACCTAAAGCACTATGGTAATGGTTGTTACTTAGTTCATTACAATTATGTATTAAAAATAAAATTGATTTCATTTCCTTACTCTATTTCTAGGGAAAAAAAAAAAAAAAAAAAAAAAAAAAAAAA